>NC_000084.6:15735833-16072500 GCF_000001635.26 Mus musculus | reverse complement strand
TAGTGAGAAATTGCATAGAAGATAAAGATGTGACGTAGAACTCCAGAGAGGTAATGAGGTGCTGAATCAGGTGAGAGAGGAGCGCTCTCAGTTGGTTTGGGAGAGAGGGTCTGTTTGTGTTTCCTCAGGATCACCTACAACAGCTGTGGGTCCCAGAACGGCTGACCAGAGCAATTCAAAACAAGAGGAGCTATGAGGACGTGGATGTTCCTGTGGCTGGGGGTGCTCCCGCTAGTGAGAACTGAAGAGCTATGTTGCGGAATTATGTCTGTGTTCCTGAAACCCATGTCATTGACGCATTCAAGTATTTCCTCAATTCTTTACATCTAATGCTTCACTACAATTGCCTTTTTTCTATGCTGCTTCAGCTAAAGGGATTGTTGTGTTTTCAGATGATTCAAAATATTTCACAGATGAGTGATTGTGTTCAGCTGTATCTACTAAAGCTAATGCTACCTGGATTCGAGGGGTGTGGCCTGCCAGTATATCCAAGGGCAATGCCACTATACCCTCCCAACCTAGATGGGGCCCCCTTTCCTTTTTGTAGGAGTGTTCCTGATTCCCTTCCACCTTGGGCAGTACCCCTTATATGTATCGTTGTTATGTGGGGTGAATGGTAGTTGCACTGATCTTTCCCCCTTAAGCCAGGTGACAGGAGGGGCCTGAGATAATGCAAATTTCATTGGAATGGTTCTAATGTGTTTGAAACTTCTGTATTTCAATTTGCTAGAGGAAGGAATGTTTCTTTTTAGGCTACGCCTGTTTGTATGTGACCTCCTTTTGTGTTTATTGTTTATAAGATCCCTTGCCTCAAGGCTGATGAGAGCCTGGGATGTATGCTTGTAATAGTGTGTGTGTTGTGTGTTTGGCGCATGTGTCAGGTGCAGCGTGTGCAGGCCCGCACTTTCGCCATGGTAGCGCAGGCTTTTGCCGCAGTGGAGGCGGGACAATCTCCTCAGATTCGGTTTGCTGCTCTAAAGAAATAATGCTGCGTTATGCCATGGGTTGCGAGGCTAAGCACTGCACAGAGGATAGCTTGCTGTTGGCATCCTGTGGAAGGCATGTCTGATTGCATGAAGGTTCAGTGTCCTAGTTCCCTTCCCCCAGGAAAAACAACACGGGAGCTGGCCAAGACCTCTCTGGGTGATGAGCCCAAGGGATGGTTTTGTGTAGGGCCCCTATGCTTGCACACTGGGGATCAGACCTCTACCTTCACCCATGAGGCTTGCTTGCAGCAATCAGGATCTGGCCATAGATTAATCAGCATCCTGGCCTTCTGATGCACCTGCCGCATGCAAACAGGACAATCTCCCCAAGTGTGGCTTGGCATGATAGAGAAGTAGTCAGTGACAGATAAGACTCCCTGGGCATGTCACCAACCTAAGACAGGGATCAAACCAATGCTGTTTGTCTCCCAAGGACGGGTAAGGGGCATTGCTGCAGGGGGCAATCTAAGACAGACATTCTCTCTGCCAAAAAAGAAAAAAAGGGGGAGATGTGAGGAGCGGGTGTGGCAGCAGTTCCAAGAAGGCTCCAGGGACTGCAGCTAAGTCTTATGACTTGCACCTGACTTCCTCATACACCTGAAAATAAGCCACAACCATCGTGAGAACTGCGCAGGTGCACCAGGATACTGGCAAATCCATATTTGGTAGAGACATTCCCCTGCTGCCCTGACTAGCTGAAGCTGCGTGCCTGGTGAGGTGACGTGGCCTGCTGTGAGTGGACGAGGGCTGAGAGTATATAAGAGTGAGAGGCCCGGGTTAGAGAGAGATAAAGTTGAGAGAGAAAAAGTTGAAGCGAGAGAGATGAAGACGGAAGTTTGCTGAATAAACTGTTGTTAGAAGGACTGGTGGCCGTGTTGTTCTTGCTGGTCGAGAGCGGACGCGACACTAGTAAGTGTCTTTTGTTACATAATTTTAAAATTTACTAAGCATATATTTAGGAATGAAATTTCTAGCTCTGCAGTAAGCTCTTGCTGTGGTTTAGCAAGTACCTTTTTAGATAACAGGCTTGAGAAATTTCTCATCCTTTCAGGTGTCACTTAGAAATTAAACTAGTGAACGTCCAATGTGAGAATCATTGAACATGATTTCTTATTTTAGCTTTTATTAGCTTATGAAGAATTAGAATTATGACATTTTTCTGAAGAAAATTGCATTTTTATTGTTTTTTTCCCACCCTACCTCCTTCCCTTGTTCTTTTCAGCAGCAGCAGCCGCCTCTGCTCCACTCTTCGTCTTGCTCACACTCCATGCTGCCAAATGGAAACTAAGGTGTTCAGGGAATGGGGCATACTTCCACAAATTCCATTTTAAAATGGATTGATCAAGAAGTCCTTCCTCGGGTTAACCCTTACATGGTGAGTGGCATGCTGTGAGCTAATGTACTTTTTTTTCTTGCCCTGCTTCCTTGTTTCTTTGTAAGCTACTTTATGAAGACTACTCTTTTCTCAATTGTGCATATGACCTAAAAATAAAAGATACTTTCCTGAGAGTTTTGTTTTATAAAACTAATGAATTTCCCTGAACCACTTAAAATTTAAACTTAGTACCCACGGCACATGTTATTGAGACTCCTTACAGTGGATCTTCATAGACTTACACTTGTACTAAAAACTACTGACCCTTTGTTGTTAGTACATTAAAAATTAGTATTCATATGCAAATGAAGCTTAATTATGATACTGTAGTGGCATATGGGTGAATGCTTAATTATTAGCTGATTGATATTTATTTTTAAATGTGATTAATTTACCAATAAGCATTAGTTATTATTTATTCCAAACTGTTGGGTCTAGGAAATATTAAGATATATTTTTTACAACAAAATTCTAGTGTGCAGTATTTTGTGTTCTGCAAATCCTTACCTTTGTGGTAGTCAGTGGGCACCTTGTATTTCAGTGATAATCGGCAGCTCCCTGTAGCTTGCACAGCAGCGTATGCCTAATCAAGGCCAATCACAGGTAAGACTATTTGGCTATAATTAGACCAGATCTCTCTTCTGTGATTCATTATTCTACTTTGCATTTAGAACTGACAAACTTATCCTGAGTTCTTCCATAAGCGGTGGCAGAGTTGTGAAGCAAATGAAAACTGTTAGCAACGACAATAACCAGCCAGGAAAGAGAAAAGAATGGTGTCTGGTGTTCCTCCATTCCCAAACTGTAAATTGCAAAGCAGATGAAGGCAGCCAAGCCTGGCTGCCTGCACTGTTAACAATAACCTTTATCCTCTCTGCTCCCAAAGGAGAGCTGCCTGACAATTAAACCTTGTGAACATTGTTGGACTTTCTTACAAAAATGTTTTCAGTCCTAGTTTTTCTTTTAGTTTCAAAGGATGCAATATTGTATTCATGAAAAATCATGTGTTTGGATTTAGCTGGCCAGTCTCCCGTCACTTTTCACGTATGAAGTATATCAATTTCTTAACTCACAATGGAACTGAAACAAATATGTATCTATGCTCATTGTCAATTCAACATGGGAAAGCAATTGTAGTAGAAAGAAAAGGGGGTATCAGATTGTTTGCTGAAATCAGCTTTTACTACATATCAATTACAGTCTCAAATAATGAAATACCGTAGGTGCTGAACAGCCATGGTTTCAACTACACAGATAAATGAAGGATCAGCATCTACATTGGCACTCTATTAGAGCCAAAAACATCCTTCTTCACCTGTCATAGGAATTCAGAAGGCTAGAATATTCTCCAAGCAAACTGTGATGTGTCGTATCTTTGGCTGAATGTCTAATACTCTTCATTTTTACAAAATCCTGTTGATGCACTATTACCAGATAGGGGACCACACCCTGAATAGCAAGGGTATAAAGGTGTGTTCAGTTTGCTGTTCTGCTCAGAAGTTTCTAGCAGCCACATTATTAAACTGAAAAATTAAAGTAATTTTAATATATTTTCTTTAAAACCATATATCTAAAATATTATATAAATGTGAAATACACATAAAATATATGTGTAGAAGTTTGTACTTTTTATGCTGTGCCTTCAAAACCTAGTGTGTATATAATACTTAAAACTCACCTTAATTTGAACTTGAAGGTCTCAGTATATCTCTAAGCTGATTGCCTTTTGGTGATATGCATCAAGTAGGTGGTTTTTACTCTGAACTTCAAGATAACCTGTGACTCCTGATACAGTTATCCATTTGCTACTTATGCCAGTGAGTTCTGTAAAGTACACCAACATGTATTTACATAATGAAAATTTATGCATAGCTAATTCTTCCAAGTTGACTGTGAAAAGCTATTTAACAGGTATGAAAAGTAAAAATAACTGATTACTAGTATTATTAGATTACTAGACATTACTATGTTGGAGAAATTAAATACTTAGATTACTAAATGTTGTGAAGCCCACATAGGAATCAGATCAGATATACTCTTATAGGGAGCAGTAGGCAGGTGGATGGAAAAATGGTCTAAAAATTGGAGAAGAAAGACACTGAGATTTCCCAGTGGAGTGATGGAAGGTAGACTGGGCTGGGGAGCTTCTCAGGATTGTTACATATTTGGGAATGGAAAACAGTCATCTTGGGCTGTGTAACATCACTGAGACCTCAATTAAAATGAATTATTTGATTCTGACCTTGAGAGAGAGACACGGTAGTGCATACCTTTGAAGTTCACATGTAAATCAGTATGTCTAAACTCAGTGACTAGAATCAGATTTACACTTTGTCATCTGGCATTTGTAAACCAGTCTTTTGACTCCTTTCTCCTTAGCCCCAGCAAAGTATAGGACCAGTTTGACTCACTGTGTGTCACTGTTTTGTAGTGTGCCTATAGAATTGAAAGTCATTGATTTACAATAATTCAAATGGCGTTTTATTTATTATTGATAAATGAGTAATCTTTAGACATAAAAATAAACTCCAATGTTAGAGAATTCCATTTGGTTTATCTTCCATAATTTATTCATATTCCCTTAATATATGGGTGGGCTTGTTCATATAGGATAACTAGAGCAGTGTTTACCACTCTGAAGGTTGTTTTTTCATTAGAAATAATTTTAAGACTGCATTATGTTAAGTTGCTTCTAGTTTTTGTCTCCTTTAAGGGAATGTTTCACATTCTATATATGTCTGTGCTTATATCATGGTAAGGCTATGATACTTGCATTTACCATAACACAATTTAATTAACTACAGAATTTAATACATACATTTTAATCTATGTCCATACCAAATTTTATTTGGTATACACATTCATAAATAGTCTTCTCCCCTTTATTAAATTCACTCTGAAGTTACTCATATTTTCCAGAATTCATGAATCATTAACTATGTAAACATGTAACTCGGGACCAGGAAATAAAATTCAATATATGACCTCCCTAAAATTGATATTCTATTCATTTATGACATCAGACAAATTGAACATCTTTTGTCTGTTTTTTTCCTCGTGTACCATTAAGAAATAATTCTAAAAGTTGCTAAATATATTCTAAGTTTACTGTCAAAATCCACCAGACCATCAAGGTATACAGTTTCATACACTAAATGACTAAGCTGGATTTGGGGATCTTGGTTTAGTGCTTATTTTTACTGAGAATGATTTATAGAAAAGAAGAAAAAAACAAAATCAGAAACTAAATGAACTGTGGAGTGTCCCTGCTGACCATGTCCCTGCTAGCAAAGATGCTGTCCTTGGCATGACAGCTCCACTTTTTTTTTTGTCAAAACCAATTTTTTATTAGCTATTGTCTTCATTTGCATTTCAAATGCTATCCCAAAAGTCCTCTATATCTACCCTGCCCTGCTCCCCAACCCACCCACTCCCAATTCCTGGCCCTGGCATTCCCCTGTACTGGGGCATATAATCTTCACAAGACCAAAGGCCTCTCCTCCCAGTGATGGCCGACTAGGCCATCTTCTGCTACATATGAAGTTAGAGACAGGAGCTCTGGGGGTATTTGTTAGTTCATATTGTTGTTCCTCCTATAGGGTTGCAGACACCTTCTGCTCCTTTGATACTTTCTCTAGCTCCTCCACTGGGGACCCTGTGTTCCATCCAATAGATGACTGTGGGCATCCACTTCTGTATTTGCCAGGCACTGGCATAGCCTCACATGAGACAGCTATATCAGGGTCCTGTCAACAAAATCTTTTTGGCATATGCAATAGTGTCTGGGTTTGGGGGTTGTTTATGGGATGGATCCCCAGGTGAGGGAGTCACTAGATGGTCGGTCCTTCCATCTCAGCTCAAAAATTTGCTTTTGTGACTCCTTCCATGGGTATTGTGTTCACCATTCTAAGGAGGAACGAAGTATCCACATGCTGGTCTTCCTTCTTGAGTTTCATGTGTTTGCAAATTGTATTTTGGATACTCTGAGTTTCTGGGCTAATATCTGTTTATCAGTGAGTGCATATCATGTGTGTTCTTTTGTGATTAGGTTACCCCACTCAGGATGATATCCTCCAGATCAATCCATTTACCTAATAATTTTATAAATTCATTGTTTTTAATAGCTGATTAGTATTCTATTGTGTAAATATACCACATTTTCTGTATCCATTCCTCTGTTGAAGGACATCTGCGTTGTTTCCAGCTTCTGGCTATTATAAATAAGGCTGCTATGAACATAGTGGAGCATGTGTCCTTGTTACAAGTTGGAACATCTTCTGGGTATATGCCCTGAAGAGGTATTGTTGGATCTTCTGGTCGTACTATGTCCAATTTTCTGAGGAACTGCCAGACTGATTTCCAGAGTGGTTGTACAAGTTTGTAATCCCACCAGCAATGGAGGAGTGTTCCCCTTTCTTCATATCCTCACCAGCATCTGCTGTCACCTGAATTTTTGATCTTAGCCATTCTGACTGGTGTGAGGTAGAATCTCAAGTTTGTTTTGATTGGAATTTCCCTGATGATTAAGGATGTTGAACTTTTTATCAGGTGCTTCTCAGCCATTCAGTATTCCTCAGTTGAGAACTCTTTGTTTAGCTCTGTATCTCACATTTTAATGGGGTTATTTGATTTTCTGGAGTCCAGCTTCTTGAGTTCTTTGCATATATTGGATATCTTCAAGTCTTTCCACCCCTTTCTTCTCTATAAGTGTTAGTATCTCTGGTTTGACATAGAGTTCCTTGATTCACTTAGACTTGAGCTTTTACAAAGAGATAAAAATGTATCAATTCACATTCTTCTACATGATAACTGCCAGTTGAGCCAGCACCATTTGTTGAAAATGCTGTCTTTTTTCCACTGCATGGTTTTAGCTACCTGGTCAAAAATCAAGTGACCATAGATGTGTGGGTTCATTTCTTCAATTCTATTCCATTGATCTACTTGTCTGTCACTGTACCAGTACCATGTATTTTTTGTTTTGTTTTGTTTTGTTTTTTATTACAATTGCTCTGTAGTACCGCTTAATGTCAGGCATGGTGATTCCATCAGAAGTTGTTTTTTTTTTTTATTATTACAGATGAATTTGCAAATTTACCTTTCTAACTCTGTGAAGAACTGAGTTGAAATTTTGATGAGAATTGCATTGAATCTGTAGATTGCTTTCTGCAAGATAGAGATTTTTACTGTAATGATTCTGCCAATCCATGAGTATAGGAGATCTTTCCATCTTCTGAGATCTTTGATTTCTTTCTTCAGAGACTTGAAGTTCTTATCATAGAGATCTTTCACTTCCTTAGTTAGAGTCACACCAAGGTATTTTATATTATTTGTGACTATTGTGAAGGATGTTGCTTCCCTAATTTCTTTCTCAGCCTGTTTATCCTTTGTGTGGAGAAAGGCCACTGATTTGTTTGACCTAATTTTATATCTAGCTACTGCACTTAAGCTGTTTATCAGGTTTAGGGGTTCTCTGGTGAAAATTTTAGGGTCATTTGTATCCCCTTGATCTCCTTTTTTTTTTTTTTTTCTAATTGCTCTGGCTAGGACTTCAAGTAGTATATTAAATAGGTAGGGAGAAAGTGACAGCTCCACTTTTAAAGGGAAGATGGTTTAGTAGACTCTAGTCAACAACTGGATCACACATTTTTCTGCTGAGGGATATCATATAAACTTCTTTTGCTGTGTGTGAAAACATCAAGAAGACATTTTAAATGCTCTTTTACTCATGTCATTCACTTTTGGCCACAAATGCTCCATCCAATATATAAGTGAATGCCATAATCACTTTTCTATTTGTGAGTCCTGTTCACATGGTTTATAAAAATTACTTTTCACCCAAGGTCTGCTGCATGGCTGCCCTTGAGAACTCTAAGGTCATGTAGTATTTACAGAACTGTGTTGCTTCCTTAGCTTTGGCGGTGGCTTAATGAGTTGTTTTAGAAGTTCATTTTCTTCTCACCTAAAGTATACATTACTAAATGATCTCTTTCTAATTACTTTGTTGCTATGTCCATTACATGCCATAATTTCACTTTGTGCACCATTTGTTAGCTGCTTTAAAGGGGAAAATGAGCATGACCTAGTCCTGCTTCTGATTGCTAGGATTGCCTCGGTCATCTAAAATTCACTAATGAAGGAAAGCTACTGTGCATCTGGAACCCCAATGAAACAAAGCAGAAAAATTAATATCTTGACAATTATAAAGAGAGAATGATCACATTGTAAGTTGAGACTGTTACCAACGTAGTCAGTGTCAAGCAGCTCCAAGGAACTTTCTCTTATGAGGAGTGACCTTGTCTCTGTCATTGCAATAAACCTTATTGTTATGTTAAATTTTTCATAATAATTATAGCTTAGATAGCTTACTTTTGATAAAGATAAAAGAAAGTTATACTAGGCTGTCTTAAATCTGCATTGCATGGAAAATCTTATTGTTTTACTTTTGTCCTATCATTTACAATTTTTAATTACATGTTGATACTGTACTTTTATTTATATTCCCAATTTATACTTATATTACATATTTATTCTTATATATTATATTATATATAAATAGTATATATAAATAGCATATATGTATACTTATATTCCCAATGAGCATACATTATTGTACAAAACAATGGTTTTCCTAGAAACATATAGTATAAATTGTTCATATTCACATGTTCTATTACCCTTTATTTTCTTTGCTTGAATGTTTGTTTGTTTTGAGACCGGGTGTTACTATGTAGTACAGGCTGTCCTGGAACTCACTATGTAGACCAGGCTGGCCTAGAGCTCACAGAGATGCTCCTGCTTCTGCCTAACAAGTGCTGGGGTTAAAGGCATGAATTACCTGTCTTTCATTATCCCGTTTTAATTCCTTATATTCTCTCTCTTTTTCTATCCTATACTTCCAAACTCTTTCTCTCTATTTTCATGTGTTTCTCTTCCTGAATCCCATACATAAGAGTAAATTGGAGACCCTTGACTGTGTGCATTTGGATAATTCTCTTTAACATGATGATGTTCATTTCCATTCACTTTATTTCAAACAATATAACTTGCCTCTTCTTTAAGACTGGATGAGCTCCAATGTGTGTACTTTCCAGATTTTTTTCTACTCATTCATGCATCTTTTGGACGCCTTGGCTAAGTATTTATCCTGAACCTTGTGCTGATTTTATCCTGAGTGGACAGTTTATATTGCTAACCAGAAGTGGATTAGGGCTCTCTCCCCAGATCCTATTGCATTGGTACTTCGTGCACTTCGCTTTCTTCCACTCTGAGGTGGAAAGATTCCTCATGTGGTTTTGATTTGTATTTTCCTGATAGAGAAGTGTGTACATGTATCTAATGAGAATTAATACTTCTTTGGAGAAGAACATCTCCCTCAGTTTGCTTATCTATTTTCTGATTAAGACATATAGAATTTGGGTGGTTGCATACTTAAGTCTTTTACATATTCTATATACTAACATCTTTTTTATACTTTTTTATACTTTAAAAAAAATTATTATATATAAGTACACTGTACCTGTCTTCAGACACACCAGAAGAGGGCATCAGATCCCATTACAGATGGTTCATTGTGAGCCACCATGTGGTTGCTGGGACTTGAACTCAGGACCTTCGGAAAAGCAGTCAGTGCTCTTAACCACTGAGCCATCTCTCCAGCCCCTATACTAACATCTTGTCAGGCCATTTTCTCTGCTGTTGTAAGTTCTCTCTTGTTTATTTTTCTGGACTAAAGCAGGAAACCCAGAAATCAAATTGCATAGCTACAGACTGTTGACTTTTGGAAAATGTGCCCAAAACATACACTGGAACAAAGATAACTTTTTCATCAGTGGTGGGAGAAATGCTAGATATCCACATGTTGCAGTACGAGCCACGGAAGTTCATGTAACAGGTTCTCGGGGACAAGAAAGAATATTGATACACAAACTACTAGTTCGAACACTGACTTGTTAGTGAGGGATTATAATTTCCATTGGCTTTGTCATATGTAAACATTGTAGTCAGTGATGGAACAATGAGAAAAGATGTTAAATGTCTGTTATCCTAATTTCATATCCAAGACACAGGAAGGATGATTAGAATGAAATAAGTAAGGATCATTATTGATTCCAATAAAGTGGTCATGGTTAGCCTTTGTAATGAGAGGAGAGTCACAGCTATGTATATGATAATGTAAAGGAATATGTTTTTAAAGTTGCCATAAAAGAGGTAAGGTGGCAATATGGATATATATATATATATTTAAAGAACGGTAAGAGGAAGAGTGAGGAGGTACAGTATGTGAAGCCAGAGATTTACAGGAGGCAGAGATACATAGTGGTTTCCAATGACTATGACACTGAGATAGAAGGCCTCAAAAGCCTTCTGCAGAAGGCACTGTGCTCAGAGCACAGTGCTCTGAGTTGCAGTTCTGAATGGAAATGAGTGGGAAGTGCTCAGGTTAGCTGACTACAGAATAAGCTACAGAGTTAAGTAGGAGTGAATAAGAGCAATGGTAAGCACACAAAGGACAGTCTGAGGCTGAGAAATAACCATGAACAGCAATGTTCAAATTAGGTGGGATGATTCTAACAGATGACCCAATAAGGCAGAGTCTATTATTACGTTGAGCAATAAGAGCTCACTGAATTGGAAGTTAATCTTTGGATGTGCTTTCAAAGTTCCTTTTATAACTTTAACTGCTGCCTCCAGATAGCATTTAAACAAATGGTAGCTTAGAGATAGATGAACATATTTTAACATTCAACTAGAAATCTATGCTTTGTTTTTAGAGAAACATAATGGGACTGCGGATCTCAATGAATATGTAATATCATGATGTCCAAATACAATGTAGATACAAACAATTTAGAGTCTTTAACATGCCAGGTGATACCAAAATGAACAGAACCATTCTTCTTTAAAGAAAAATAATGCTATTATTTTAATTGTTACCCCCAAATCTTTCTTAATCTCTAAATATGAATTTAATTTCACTAGACAAACCTTTCTTCAAGATTACCATTTGTTGTGTGATATATTTATTAATCAGCTGTGGGTTGTATTTGGTAGAGAGAAGCATGCTCACTGTTCATTTCTGGGTGAAAGAAACATAACCATAGCAGCGTCAATATTTCTGTAGTGATTAAGTGAAAGGCTGTGCAGAGAACTTTGCAATTTTGTGTTTAAACTTCACAGTTCTCTAAGAAAATAGACATTACTATTCCTGTCCGGTAAGGAAGCTAAGATCTAGAAATCAGCTTCCATGTATCCCTGACATCAACTACATGACAAAGCTTAGGTTTGATTTTATAGCAATATATTTCTAAAACCTATATTCATAATCGTTGTGCAAGAAAGAACAAAGCTTCCTGGTCCGTGGGGCTCTTTCACTTTAGCTTTGTCATTATTGAGCTCTGTGCTTTGGAACTGATCCAAATCTCAACAGACTCTAATGTATGAACACCCATACATACAACACGGGTGTGCACAAACCTTGCTTATCACTCCAAGCACCTTCAGTTTTATTGTATCCCAATGGCCATTCATCAGCCAAATGAGTCAAACTTGAACTTTAGGACAATATTAAGAGCATCCATGCTTTACAAGACAAGCTACCCTGTATTCTGATTGCAGAAGGAGAAAGTGCTATGTTGCCATAGTTTAAGTCCCTTAGGATTTTCATGTATAGAAATAGAATCTTCAGACAATAGTGAGTAATGTACACACTCAGTAGGACATGCCCTCTTGCTTTCTATGCTACCTTAAGAAAATCAATCATGGGTCACCTGCTGTGTATCAAGTACTTCCCTAGTTCCTGGGCAGCTAGCTTTCCTACATGCATCCTGGAGATGCTCTTTCAGTTTTAGCAAGATGACTGCTACCATATCTGCAAAATAAGCAAATGAGCCTAGTCTGCTGCACAGTCATCTTGTTTGGGAGCATGGCCTCGTGAAAACCTGGCATAATTTTTCTCATTTAATGGAGAAGAATCATTTTCTGCCTTCCTGGATCACCATCTGCATATAATGATATGTTTGCTGTCCTTGGGTGTTTTAATAATGATGTATTTCCCCAAAAAATGATTAAAATTTTTAAAAGCTTGAAAATGTGTCAGCAAATAAGTTTATTCCTACAAAACACACTGAAGTATTTTGAAGAAGAGTAATTTTGAGCTGGATATTTCATTTATCTTTCCTCAAAATATGCCTGTTAAAATTATTTATAATAGAGATGAAATTCATCTCTGCTTTCTAGATATTATTTATTTTACTTTTATTTTTGTTACTGATAGAGAAGCACAAAATATTTGCTCTGTATAGAAAATAGTATAAAACTAATATTATTTTATGAAGATAAAATTATTAAACATTCATACTCTAGCTTTGAAAGCAATGTACAATGGCTAATTAAATTGTTCTAAATACATTAGCAAACTAAAAAAATTAGAAAACCAAATAGTTGTATAAATAATTTTGTGCATATATGTGTGTTGTGTGTGTGTCTGGTGGAAATGAGAATGTATTATACATGTATATCTGTTTGTGTGTGTGTATGAGAATGCAGTTGTACTCAAATGAAAAGCAGAGGCCAGCCTCATTATTAGCTTTCCAGAATTCTTCTTCCTCCATCTCTCATTTCTATATAGCCTAACTACCACAGCAGTCTTCATGTAGATTCACAGAATTCAAATTCAGGTTCATTCATATTTTGCCAGCAAGTACTTTAGTCACCAAGTGATCTTTATTGTCCTAAAAGTGAACAGTTCTAGGGAGGAGTCCTATGGCATATAAGAATTATTAAAATTCTTTTAATGGAATGGAATAAGGAGAAGATGAAATTACAAATGATTTACAATTTTTTACTAACCTTCTATCAGTTTGGCATAAAAGAGTAGACTTCAAAAGAGCTGTCATATCTTGGTTAATTTTTGTTGCATAGTTTGAAAATAGTAAATGCATTTGTCTGAAGGATCTGAAGAATGGCAGTTACATCTTCTTAGAGTATGATTAGTAACTTCTCATTGCTTACTAACATAGTGGAGACCGTGGCGTGCCATTATAGGACCAGAATGCCAGCTCATAACTACTACCAGTCTGATCATAGAGACCCAACTCTGATAATATAGATTCATCACCATTTCTTGTAAGTTGCATTTTCATGACACATAAAATTGGAAATTAAGTTCCAGTATATGATATTTGATATACGTATTCAATGTGTGGTACCCAGCACACATTGTGGTAACATCAAATTCATCTTGCTCACTACCATACTGAGCTAAGAAACCCACTCAGGCTGCAATTCGGGAACCAAAGATTGGAGACATTGCATAGACCTGATGCTGAATGAGCTGCTCAAAAGAGATAAGAAGTCTAATATGGTTCAAAACGTGCTCCTAGTAGAGGGTGACAACTCCTATCTCAGTTCTGATTTTTGTATCCTTTTGCTGAAAATTACTTTGAATCATACCCACATGTATGATTTATTGGGCACCCAGAGATTTCTGACAGAGTTCAAGTAAATGCATAATAGCTTTCCAAGGCTACCATAGCCAAATACCATATGCTGATAAATAAAATCAATCAATCAATCAATCAATCAATCACTCTATCTATCTATCTATCTATCTGCAATTGTTCAGGATATGATTCCCACATCAAGATCATACCATGATTGGTGTCCTGGGTAAACTCTTTCATTAGCCTTCAAGTTGCCATCTTCATATGACCTTTCTCAGTGTTTATAGAGAGTATTTGCTTCCTGCTCTCTCTTTTTTATTTCTGACAACCCTTGCTTATAAAATTAGGGTCTCACTCTTAAGACTTCATTGGGCTTTATCTATCAAAACAAAACACAATTCAGTTCCCTCTTCCAAACATAGTCACTTTGGAGGTGGGAGTCTGAACATAAGATCTAGAATGACCACAGATCAGATCATGATAGCTGGAGTCTCCCTCCACATTGTCTCCTTCTGGGAGCCCTTCATTTCTGCTTTGTCTCTTTTGAAAACTTTCAACACTAAAATTCTGTCTTTTCTACAAAAGCTCCACTTCCCCAAATCATGCTCTCATTATAGTCCTCTGTTGGGAAACACCAACAAGGGCAAGGAGCGGAACCCATACTAAATTTTAATTCCCACTGAAATCTCTCTGGCTTTTCTGATCCTCCAGAACGTTCACAATGATTATATAAAGTTGCTGTCTGTAATTTCTTGTTCCAGCCCGAATTGATAATGTTTGTCACCTTTACCACCATTGGTTAACATGCTTGTAACCTGGTTAATGCATCACATCTTGCATACCTTTTGGCTATGTATTCTATTTTGGCAGATTTATTATTGTTGTTATTACTACTATTATTATTACCATTTTTATTATTGTTATTATTTTACTTATTCAATTTATGTCCCACTCTTCCCCCTTCCAGCCACCCCCCAACAGTTCTTCCCGAATTCCCCCTCACCTTCTTGTATGAGCAGGTAGGAGCCCAATGTGTATTCTACCAACCTGGCACATCAAGTCTCTGTAAGACTAGGTGTCTTCTCTCCCACTGAGGCCAGACAAGGAAGTCTAGCTAGAAGAACATATGTCACACAAGTACAGGCAACAGCTTTGGGGATAGAACTTACTCCAGTTGTTTGGGACCTGCACGAAGACAAAGTTGCACATCTGCTACATGTGTTTGGATAATCCTAGGTCTAGCCCATGTATATTCTTTGGTTGGTGGTTCAGTATCTGAGACACTCAAGGTTCCCAGGTTAGTTGACTCTGTCAACCTTCCTGTGGAGTTCCTATCCCCTTAGGGTCTGCAATTCTTCCTTCTGTTCTTCCATAAGAGTTTCTAAGCTCCACCCACTGGTTATGGGTGTCTGCATTTGTCTGAGTCAGCTGCTACATGCAACTTCTCAGATGACAGCCATGCTAAACACCTATTTGCAGGGATAACAGAGTATCATTAATCATGTCAAGGATAGGATGGGTCTCAAGTTGGGCAGGTTATTTGTTGGCCAACATCTCTACTCCTGCCCCCATGCCAGAATTACTTGTAGGCAGGATACATTTTTGGATTGAAAATTTTGTGGATGAGTTGACATTTCTATTGCTCCCCTGGGGTTCCTGCCTGGGTACAGGGGTGACTTCTTAAGGTTCCATATTCCCAATGTAGTAAGTCACAGCTAAGGTCACTTCCACTGATTCTTGGGCACCTCCCTTATCCCTGATCTCTGTCCCATCCTGGAGATACTCCTCACCTCATCACCCCCATCAGTTTTAGATTTCCATTCATTTTCAAGGCCTTCTAGCCAGCTCTCCTGTCCTTCCCACACCTGATCCTGACTCCTTCGTTCCCCTACTCATCCCTCCACCTTTCTAGTTCCCTCCCTCTTCCTGCCTCTTTTAACTACTTTATTCCCCTTTCTAAGTGCGATTCAGCCATTCTTGCTCATGCAATCCTTGTTTAGCTTCTTTGGGTCTGTGGATTGCAGCATGATATCTGTATTTTATGGCTAATATCCACTTATCAGTGCATACATACTATGCAAGTTCTTTTGAAACTGGGTTACCTCACTCAAGATGATATTCTCAAGATGGTTCCGTTTGCCTGTAAATTTCATGATGTCTGTGTTTCTAATAGCTGAATGGTATTTCATTGTGTAGAAGAACAATATCATTTTAATCCATTCTTCAGTTGAAGGGCATCTCTGTTGTCTCCAGTTTCTGGCTATTTGGAAGAAAGCAGCTATGAACATAGTTGAGTAAGTGCCTTTGTGGGATGGTGGAACATCTTTTGGGTATGCTCAGAAATGTTATAGCTGGATCTTGAGGTAGAATAATATATTACCACTTTTCTGAGAAACTGCCAAATTGATTTCCAAAGTAGTTGTATAAGTTTGTACTCCCACCAGCAGTGGATGAGTGTTCTGTTTGCTTCACATTCTTGCCAGCATCTTCTATCAATTGAGCTTTTGATCTTAGCCATTCTGACCTGTGTAAGATGGAATCTCAGTTTTTTTATTTGAGTTTGCCCAATGATGAAGGACTTCGAACATTTCTTTATGTGCTTCTCAGCCATTAGAGAGTCCTCTATTGAGAATTCTCTGCTCAGCTCATTTACATTTCAAATGATATCTCCAAAGTTCCCTATGCCTTCCCACAGCTCTGCTCCCCAATCCACCCACTCCCACTTCCTGGTCCTGGCATTCCCCTGTACTGGAGCATATGTGCCCCATTTTTAAATTAGGTTATTTGGGTTATTTTGTTTATCTTCTTCAGTTCTTTAATATTGGATATTAGCCCTCTGTCAGATGTCTGGTTGATGAGGATCCCTTGGCGATCTGTAGGTTGCCATTTTGTCCTATTCACATTGTCTTTGCTGTAGAGAAGATTTGCAGTTCCATGAGGTACTATTTATCAACTTGATATTGGAGTTCTGTTCAAGAAATTGTCTCCTGTACCAATGCATTCAAGGGTATTTTCCTTTTTCTCTTCTATGAGATGTATCCAGTTTTATGTTGAGGTTTTTGATCCACTAGACTTGAGTTTTGTGCAGGGTGATAACTGTAGATCTATCTGCATTCCTCTACATGTAGACATTCAGTTTTACCAGCACAATTTGTTAAAGATACTTTCATTTCTCCACTTTATGGTTTTGGGTTCTTTATCAAAAATCAACTGACCATAGGTATATGGATTTGCTTCTGTGATTTTGATTTGATTCCATTGATCAATGCATTTCTTTATGTACCAATACCATGTGGGTTTTTATTTTTTAATCTCTAGTGCCCTGTATATTGCTTGAGGTTTAGTGATGATGATGTTACTACTGAATTTCATTTACTCTTCAGGATTTTTTTGGCTATCCTGGGTTTTTGTTCTTCAGTATGAAGGTGAGAATTGCTCTTTCAAGAACTATGCTGAAACTTTGATGGGGATTGTATTGAATCTGTAGATTCCTTTTGGTGAGATGGCAATTTTCAATATGTTAGTCCTACTTATCCAAGAGCATGGAATATCATTCCATCTTCTGATATCTTATTCAATTTCATTCTTCTGGGATTTAAAGTTCTTGTCATATAGATCTTTCACTTGCTTGGTTAGAGCTATACCAAGATATTTTATATTATCTGTGGCTATTGTAAAGGTGTTGTCTCCGGAATTTCTTTCTTGACCAGTTTATCATTTGTATAAAGGAAGGCTACTGATGTCTATGAGTTAATTTTGAATCCATCTGCAGCTGAATACTGCTTATCAGCTGTAGGAGTTCTCTTATACAATTTTTGGGATCATCTATGTTGCTGAGGGACCATATCATCTGCAAATAGCAATACTTTGAAGACTTTGAGGAGTTGTAATCTGTTGATCCCCTTTGGTTGTCTTACTTCTTTGGCTAGGACTTCAAGTACTATATTGAAGTTCTCTGAGAGAGTTCCTGGTTTTAAGGAAATTGCTTTAATTTTCTCTCCATTAACTTGATATTGGTTATTGGCTTGCTGTATATTGCTTTGATTACGATTAGTTTGTGCCTTGTATCTTTGTTCTCTAGAATACTTTTAACATGAAGGGAGGTTTGATTTGTCAAAGGTTTTTATTCAACATCTAATGAGATTATCATATGATCTGTTTTTCTTTCAGTTGGTTTATATGATGGATTACCTTGATAGATTTCTGTATATTGAACCATCCATGTGTCCTTTAGATGAAGGCTTCTTGACTATAATAAATAATATTTTTGGTGTGTCCCTCAATTTTTTATGAACATTGATTGAAAAATATTCAATAAAATACTCAGAAGCCAAATAAAGTGTTTGTGCGGTTTAGGTGTCATGGTGCTTGTGGCTTTCAACTTCCTTAGTGTCTGTTGTTATATCTCCCATTACATTTCTGATTCTATTTATTTGGATACTATTGCTTTGTTTTTTAGTTAGTTTGGCTGAGGATTTTTCTACCTTGTTAATTTTTTCAAAAAACCAGCTCTTGGTTTTATTGATTCTTTGCATTGTTTTCTTTATTTCTAACTGATTGATTTCAGTCCTGATTTTGATTATTTCCTTCCTTCTACTCCTCTTTTGTGTGCTTGATTCTTTTTTTTTTTTTTCCTAGAGTGTTCAAGTGTTCTTTATCACTGAGGTGTGTTTCTTCTATGGAGCAGAATAATGTTCCTGTTTTCACATCCACTCTATTAGCTTGTGTCTTTTTATTGGGTAATTGAGCACATTGATGTTGAGAAATATTAATGACCAGTAATTGTTATTTCCTATTATTTTGATATTGGTGGTGGTGGAGTGTGTGTGTGTGTGTGTGTGTGTGTGTGCATGAGTGCGTGTGTGTGTGTGTGTGCATGCATGCCTGTATGTCTGTCTCCTTGTGTGTGCAGTTTCCTTGCTTTTGCTGGTATGGAATTATGTATTTCCTGTATTGTCTTGGATGTAGATATCCTCTTTGGATTGGAGTTTCCTTTCCAGTATCTTCTGTAGTGTTGTATTTGTGCATAGATATTTGTTGAATTTGGATTTATCTTGAAATATCCTTATTTTCTCCATTTACGTTGATTGAGAGTTTGTTGGTTATATCAGTCTTTGTTGGCATCTGTGAGTTTTTAGCTGTTGTAAGATATCTGTCCAGGCCCTTTTAGCTTTTAAAGTTAGCTTCTCTGTTGAGAAGTCAGGTATAATTCTGATAGGTCTGACTTTGTATATTACCTGCCTGTTTTCCATTGCTGCTTTTAATATTTTTCTTTGTTGTATAGATTTTGTTGTTTGATTATTATGGAGTGGGAGGATTTTCTTTTCTGGTACAGTCTAATAGATTTTCTACAAGCTTCTTACATGTTCATAGGCACCTCTTTCTTTAGGTTGGGGAAGTTTTCTTCTATGATTTTGCCTAAAATATTTTCTGAGCTGTGACTCTTCACCTTTTGCTATTCATATTATTATTAGGTTATGTCATTTTTTCAAGGATAGATAGAGATAGATATTATATATTTTCTTTATTTACATCTCAAATGTTATCCCCTTTCCTACTTTCCCCTTTGAAAATCCCCTATCCTCTTTCCCTTCCCCCTGCTCCCCAACCTAGCCACTCCTGCTTCCTGGCCCTAGCATTCTCCTATACTGGGGCATAGAACCTTCACAGGACCAAGGGCCTCTCTTCCCATTGATGACTAAGTCATTCTCTGCTACATATGCAGCTAGAGCCATAAGTCCCACCATGTGTTTTCTTTGATTGGTGGTTTAGTCCCAGGGAGCCCTGGGGTTACTGGTTAGTTCATATTGTGGTTCCTCCTATGGGGCTGCAAACCCCTTCAGCTCCTTGGGTACTTTCTCTAGGTCCTTCATTGGGGACCCTGTGCTCCATCCAATGGATGGCTGTGAGCACCCATTTCTGTTTATGTATTTTTATAGTGTCCCAGATTTCCCAAGTATTTTTGGCCAGGAATTTTTTAGATTTAACATTTTCTTTCACTGATGTATCAATTTCTTCTATTGTATCTTCTACACCTGAGATTCTGTTTTCCATCTCCTGTATTCTGTTTGTGATACTTACTTATATCTGTTGCTCCTGTTCTCTTCCCTCCACCACCAGGATTTTCACTCTCCAGGATTCCCTCAGTTTGTGTTATATTTATGGCATCCATTTCCACTTTCAGGTCTTGCACTGTTTATTTATTTCCTTAACTTACTTAATTGTATTTTCCTGTATATCTTTAAGGGATTTGTTTCCTTCTTAAAGAGCTCTACCTGTTTGATTATATTTTTCTGTATTTCTTTAAGGGATTAATTCACTTTATCTTTAAAGGCCTCCATAATATTTATAAGTGTATTTTAGATCATTTTATTGTGCATAGGTTCTGTTAGGATACCCAGAGCTTGCTGTTGTAGGATAACTGTGTTTTGTAGGTGTCATGTTGCCTTGGCTTTTGCTGATTGTCTTCTTTCAAGGCCCTTTAGCCATTTGGATGGCTTTGGTCCCCGGATGTTCCTATAGTAGTAGGTATCAGGAAGGGGGTTAACTTTGATGGTTCTAGTGTGGCATGCTTTTTATGGGTATCCTTGCAGGTCTGTTTGGTTAAGCATCAGCAGGTTTGTATGCTTCAGGAGCTGTAGATCAGATGAAAGTGGGCAGAGAGGTGTCAGGAGAATGGAGAGCCATCTGAGCTATCAGGCTGCTCAGGGCAGCTTGACATGCTAAGGGGACTCAGCGAGCAAGAAAAATGGGTGAGGGAAGACCACCTTACCTGTATGGCTCAGGCTCAGCAGGTCTGAGGATGGTAGAAGGAGAGGTAGCTATAAAATGTAGGCTCCATGCATAGCAGGCTTGCTAGGGCAGCTAAGCTTTCTCCAGAGGACTCAGTAAACAGGGAACAGCTACAAAATGAAGCTTGATCTCATGTCTATGTCTTTGTTTCTCTCTCTCTCTCTCTCTGTGTGTGTGTGTGTCTGCATTTCTGTTTGTCTGTGTGTTTCTTTGTATATGGCATGTCTCTCTGTAGATGTGTCTCTGTGCACATGTGTGTCTGTCTCTGTGTCTGTGTATATATGTGTCATTGTGTATTTGTATGTCTGTGTGTCTGTGATGGTCTCCATGTGTATATCTGTCTACATATGCCTCCATTCACCTGTCTGTGTGTGTACATGTGTACGTATTTATGTGTATACATGTATGTGTGTAGGTATGTGTCTTGGTTTTTCTCTGTGTATATATTCTCTCTGTGTGTGTGTGTGTGTGTGTGTGTGCATGTGTGTGTATGCATCTATGTCTCCATGTGTGTATGCCTGTGTAGTATATGTCTGTGTTGCTATTGTTGTTGATGTCGTCTATGTGTCTCTATGTCTGTGTGTCTAAGCATACGCATGTGAGCACTATTTATAATAGCCCAAAATTAAAAGAGCCCACATGTCCATCAACAAATTATGGACGTTAATGTTTATAACATATAGTGTAGTATTTTTTTATTGGATATTTTATTTACTTATATTTCAAGTGTTATCTCTTTTCCCAATCCCCCCCAGGAACCCCCTATCAGTGTAGTATTTGTAAGCCTCAAAAATTCATGACTCAATGCTCAAATTTATAATGCTAATCAATTCTGAAAGCCATATACTAATTTAAAGAAAACAAACACATCAGAATACACATTGTTTGGTCCCATTGGTTCGAAATATTTAGAGTAGATAAATGCATAGAAGCAAAAGATGGATTGGTGGTTGCCAAAATTTGGGAGGAAAAAATGGATGGTGGAATAGTTAAAGGTTGAGGGATTTTAATGTTGAAGTAAAAGAGATGTTTGGGAAGAAGGAATAGAAATTTAAAAATATTTTTAGTTTACCAAATAACCCCAAATTGCTCAGTTTAAATTCACTCAGTATGTGAGTTTTATCCAATATGTATTCCACATGCCCCAAATGATCTGACTCCTTGCAGCCTTTTCTCAGTCTTTGAATCTAGGGATGTCCATATAAACCACCACTCTAAGGAACATATACACAGCAAACAAATAAAAGAAAAAGGGTAAAACAATGTGATAAAATAATGAAAAATAATAGAGAATAGAAATGTAAGATCCATATTAACTCATTACCTACACAGCATAAAAGAAGCAGAGAACAACTAGGAAACATGGCAGAGAAAAAAAAAACAAAAAGGAAAAAAAGAGAGAGGAGGGAGGGAGGAGGGAGGAGGGAGGGAGGGAGGAAGGAAGGAAGGAAGGAAGGAAGGAAAAAAGGAAAAGAAACTATTGGAAATCCTAGAATTAAATGACAATAACCAAGGCCTGAAGTAAAGAATGTGATTAACATGTTAAACACAGATAAAGAGAACACCAGGAAAAAGAAAAACTCATTAATAGAAAATATCAAGAATGAAAGGAATGGTTTTGATTTCATTTAGCTGTTGCTATTCTGTGTATTATCTTGCAAAACAATGTTCTTGGGGAAAATTTTCTACAGAACAATGGTATCCAAGTGAAATGAAAACAATTTCTCATGCCACATACAAAATTAATTCTAAATGAATCTCAGTAGTAAAAAGTAAATGCTGAAACTACAAAACTAGACAGATAAATCATTCTGACTTGTATAAGGCAAAGCTTTTCTAAATATAACACTAAAATGTTTTGTTTATTTATATAGTTAGTGAGTATGAAGTGTGTGTGTGTGTGTGTGTGTGTGTGTGTGTGTGTGCACATCTGTGTGACTGTTTGTGGGAGTCAGTTTTTGCCTTCTATTGTGTAGATTTCATAAATTCAATCCATATCTTTAAGGTTGATTTTAATTGTTTTTATTCACTAAGCCATCTCACAGGCTCCAAACTAAACTCCTATGCGACAAATATAAACTCATATGAATTTGATTTAGTTGAAATTAAAAGCTTTAATTACTTAGAATAATATAAAGCTATAAGTATACCAAGAAAGTGAAGAAAAATATTGCAAACTCTATATCAGAAAATCTGTGGAAGAAAAATACACACTGAAAACCAAGGAGACATATAACCTAAATAAATTTGAGAAAATAATTTGTGCAAGGAGTTCTTCAATGAAGATGAGAAAGGACCTTAAGAGCCAATAAAACTGTTAGCACTGTTAGTCATTGGAGAATTGTAAGTAAACAAATAAACAAATAGTAAATGAGAAATCTAATTCAAGTTGGATGTCTATAAGAAAAGATTCTGTCTATAAGAAAAGATGTACAGAATGTCTGTCACTTTCATCTAGAGAAGGACTATGAGCTGGCTTATGTTCGTTTCAGCTAAGTTACAGGGGTTGCAATAGTTGTAGCCATATTTCCGTAAATTTGACATCTGTCTATTTCTGATTCATGCTTTCAGATAAAATACAATTCTTTCACGTTTCCACCCACAGTGTCATTTCTGTGAGAGCACCTTACTTTGGGGAGATGCCGAAGTGCAAACTTCCTTCTAGCTACAGAGGAATGCCACATTTCTGCTCAGCTTCTCACTCTCTTAAGTGCTTCTTGCTGAAAAGCTGTTCCACACATCTGACTCCCTTACATGGGTGTCAGCACTTACGGTTCAAAGCTCACCATTTCCCGTGTTTTGTCAGCTCTCTATCTAATGTACTCAAACAAATGATTTGTGTGTCTTGTCCATGTCTTTTTGCTGAAGCTAGTATGAAATTTATTCTGTTTTTATGTCACACGTTACCCATACCAGAAGTTCTTCAGTCTATTTTTCAAAGTTAATTTCAGTAACATTTTAAAAGGTTAAAGCAAAATTGGGTTTCAGTGTATTGTAAATAAAATATCAACAACCAACCATAGTCTACTGGATCACAAGAAACTGGTTCACAGTTTGTTCCAATTCAGCAATTTTGTCTTGATTCTCTTACTTCCTCAAGAATATCCTCTTCCTGTTCCTTGGGTTGGTTAGGTTTCTATGTCAAACTTTGTAATTTTTTCCTTACCTTAGAACAATACAATCAAAGCATTTCACATCATTCGTACTTACATGTCTTGTCTTTGGTCAGCTATTATTTTCTGAAAATGACCTAACCTGTCCAGTCTACAAAAAACACCACCATTCATTTTATCCTTTGCAAAAACCACCCTGCCTTTATTAAAACACCTATCATGATACACTATATTTTGTATTTTCATTTGAATTTCAATTCAACTTTGTGAATCACCTCCATGTCTTTGTTGCAGCAAATGATGCCTGCCAAAAAAAATCCACTCATTAAGTAGTAGTTTAATCTAAATAGAAACTACTCATCAACTGGAGGCCTCATGGCCCATGACTCCAAGTGAATTAATTATATTCTTTAACCCTCACCTTCTCACCTTTCATCTCAAGTGAGGACAATTATCATAATAGTGTCCAGTGCTCTCTGTTAATCAAATATTAAATACAAATCTATTCCACACCACAAAGGCACCCAATTAATTTATTTTCCTTTCTTTCTTCCCTTCTCTTTTATTTTTCCATTTTTCTCTGTGATAAAGAATGTAAGTATTAACTTTGTGACATACAGTGATTGTCTAAGGAATCTAGTAAGGGGTTATTCAATACAATAAAATCAAAGAATAGAGTAGAGTATTCCATATTTCTTTAGAAAATATGTAAATTTGATACTTTTTATATCTTGATAAATTAAAATTTTAAGAAAACCTTTCTGTTTCTTAAAAATGTCATTAAATATATGAAAATGCAAAATAAAAAATATTTTTTCCCTTCATTTTTAGGTTTGGCCTTAATTTGTATGTAACAACAGCTTTGGAAAAGTAGCAAAAACTTTTGCCTCTGCTGTGCATTCATTGCTGGCTGTTTTCCTTCTGCCTGTAGCTGCTCTGCTCTAAAGTGAATGCATTGCACGATGTGATAGCCTAAAAGTGAGGTAGACAGAATACATTTCCTGCAGTAGCTCCACAGTGCACTGCAGCTAAATGTTCTGTGCAAATATTGCTATTTATTATATACAGCTTGCCTATGATTTATGCCATGTTGGTGCTGAGATGTTATGGAAATCCTATTCCCATGCATCCTATTATTTCTTCTTAAGGTGTTAAGAAGAATTTCACCAAGTGGATCTCATTATTGCAGACCCATTGAGATTGGAAGCTTCCTTCCACAAAGGAGCAATGCACTGTTATGTGAAGACTGGTGGATCTCTAGTCGGCTGCAGCTGAGATACAGAAAGCATGGTAATAAGTGCATAATAGATCAGCAATTGGAAATACTTCTTTCTTGACGTTATACACCGTGTGTGTGTGTGTGTGTGTGTGTGTGTGTGTGTGTGTGTGTGTGTGTGTGTGTGTCTATATGTGGTGTGTGTGTGTTTGTGTGTGTGTATTTATATTCAATGTTCATCTACTAAGGACAAGTTAACTGCCTCAAATTGTCTCTGTGGCTGACATCTGACAATAAGAACATTAAATTCTTGTTTATTTGGAGTTCACACAAAAGCCTGTACATTTTGTTTTATTTGTAAATAGCAGGCTCACTACATATCCCTTACACTTACATATTTTGTGCCACCATCAGAGAGAAAGAGAAAGCATAAAAGTACTCAATGTGTCATAGACACAGTCATTATTTCTAGTCCATGTTGAAAATTACCAGAGTCAACAAGGATATTGAAATCTTTAAATTAAAGCCCCAAGATAAATCAGCATTAATAAGCATTGCTTTCCTGTAGATGTGATGCTGAAAATCTATCAAATGTGAAACTAGAACCAAATATGCTGTGGAGTTAAATTTAATGCATCCTAAGAATTCTGTCTGAGGCAGACACACTGCTTTTGTTTCTGATACCACTTCATTATAATTAGAACTGTCTGAAAACACCAGTTCTCAAAGTAGGGGATTGTTAATGCTGTGAGTTGATTTTGATAACTGTTAATGATTTTTTTCAGCTGAAGGTGTTTCTGAGATAAAAGATGTTTTTATTTTATTTTCATTATTTTCTTTAAACACAGAACTTATAAATCCTGATGATTTGGGGGATCTATTGGCATACAACAATTTTGTCCTTATAAAGAAAAGCATCAAAGTAGAAGAACTTGATTACAGTATCAGAGACTTGGTGTGCTATCATCATGGTAGAAAGCATGGGGGCACATAGGCAGACATGGTGCTGGAGGAGCTGAGAGTTTTACATATGAATCTGCAGACAACAAGAAGAGAGAGACACTGGGCCTGGCTTGGGTCCTTAAGCCTTAGAGACATACTTCCTCCAATTGGCCACACCTCCTAATCCCTGTAAGTAGCAATAACCCCTAGTGATCAATCATTTAAATCATGAGCTCAGGAGCCATTTTTTAAACTACATCATCAATATAAACAACTGCACAGTATACTTATTTTTCTAGGAGTGTGTTTTACTCAGGATGATTTTTTTTCTAGTTTCATCCATTTGCCTGCAAAATTCATGTCATTTTTAAAATTATTTATTCTTTCATATAAGATTTCCTTCCTTCTTGTCTCAAGTCCTCCCCTGAAAGCACTCTCTCTACCAAGATCCACTCCTCTTCTGGTTCCCTTTAGAAAAGAACAGGCCTCCCAGGAATATCAACCAAACATAGCATATCAAGTTACAATAAGACTAGGCCCATTTCCTCCTATTAAAGGTGGACAAGGCAATCCGGTAGGAGAAAAGGTTTGCAAAATCAGGGAAAAGAATCAGAGATAGCCCCTGCTCTCATTTTTATATAGCCCACAAGGCCACCAATCTACACAAAGACATCATATGCAGAGGACCTAGGTCAGACCCATACAGGCACCCTAATTGTTGGTTCAACCTTTGTGAGCCCTTCTGAGCCCTGGTTAGTTGATTCTGGGGACCATTTTCTTGGGCACACAATATTTTTGAACAAATTTTCTCTAGTTACAATTTTGTAGGTTGTATTTTGTCTCCCAATCTGTTAGAATATTTTGGACTTTTGTGAAATTCACTGCCAGCAATTTATTTCATAAAAAGTTTCCTGTGTGTTCAGAATGTTCGGTATAGTTTTCAGTAATTTATGATCAATTCATTCCAAAGCATTCATTGGTTTTATCCACCTGTCTATTTTTCCTTTTATTAATTCATAATAAAATAAAATCAGCTATATCTGTAGTTTTCTTATGACATAACCAGAACCTAGTAAGCATTCCTGTAGGCATTGATTTTTAGCCATTCAATCAATTTTAATAATCCACTGTGGAGAGATGGGTGTGGTGCTGAAATGCCCACTAAAACCCATTAGCTTCCCATGCAAGAAATATTTTCTGGGAATGGATCAGTTATAGAAATACAGACAACTAGGGAGGGAGTTGTGTTTCCCCTTTACCTATGAAATCAAAGCCCATCCAAGTGTTATGCCTTTTCAAAATGCTTCTTGTCAGTAACATGTTTCCTTTGTTTCAAAACCTAAGAGCTCAATGATCTAAGAAAACCTGTACAGCTTTCAGAGTAAAACTTTCACATTGTGTGCAGTCTCTCATCTCTATAGTCTCTCTAATAAGAAGGTCTGTACCCTGTGAGCTGGTGAAGTCAGTTTTTACTGGTGTCTACAAGACCGTGGGAATCTACCTAACACCGCTGAGTCTGGATGGTGTCATCTGTAGTAAGCAATGCACACATCTGAGAATACAGACCTGGAGGTCCAAGGCTTAAGGATGCTCTGCTGGTGAGCCTGAAACCCAACCCGCCAGGACAAGTTGCTAGCTGTTTGCTGAATGTGTATCATTACTCTTTCTGCATGGGTATTTAAGTTATACATCTTGAACGTGATTTGTCTTAAAATGGTTCTTAATAATATATGTTATTAATTATATGTTATTTTGGAATCAGAAAAGCCTCTATGAATTCATACCTGTCCTTTAGTATCTAGACATAACAGCCTTTCTGACTCCTTAAAACTTGCTGTGCTTTGAACATAACCTTTCAAAATTCAAGTATTGAGAATGAGATCGCTGTAATGGTTGGTGACTTTAAAGATCGACTTAACCTTTTTGATTAAACACTGGACCCTCTGAGGCAGGCACAGAATAATTTTGAAATCACTATATAGCAGAAGAGGACTTGGAACTTCTTGTCCTCCTGTCTCCTCTCCTAGGTGCTGGGGTTCTAGGCATGTGCCACCACACAGAACTCCTCATTCACTTTTATTGTTAACTTTTATTTGTCATAAAAATGTCTTCTGTTCAAAGTGTGGTTTTTAAAGCCAGGTATTATGCTAGTCACCCAGTTCCCAATGTAATGGTAGTCCTGAGCCACATCCTGGCTGCAGCATAATAAGCAACCGTCTTTAATTCCTTAATTATTTTCTCTCAGATTCGTACATTTCAATTGTTTATTGCCTTTAATATTGCCTATTGCCTTCCCTCTGTTGTGATCTGACATGTGGAGCAGGCAACTCATTCCAAAGTTCATTTCTAAAATATTCCCTCCATGGCTTGTGCAAAAATAAGTAATGCAGATGAATATTACTAATGAAAATATTGGTCTGAAAATACTGCATACTATGTAATTCCAATATTCTGGCAAAAACGATTGATCCACTAAAGAAGCAATAGAAATGAAGATTTTAAAAGGGCATGACTTAGTGAGCTGTCTCAGAGGTAAAGTTTTCTTTACACGTCTGAAGACCTGGGTTAGATTCTCTGGCCCCATGTTGTGAACTAAAAGAAAACTCTGACCTCCATATCCATATCTGTACACCTATGCAAACACAAGTGTGCATGCATGCATATTCATATATATATCATCTAAGGTTCATTGCTACAGCCTACATAGAGCACCGAGGATTTACGGGTGTGGTATGTGCTGCTGTAATGGAGGGTAGATATATTCCCTACATTTAAAGCCTGCACAACTCCAAGAGCCACTCATTGTGAGCTACACACTTATTATGACAATCAGGTGAATATATTGACATCTGTTCTAACAAACATAACATTTATTATACCGCTTATAGAGTTTGGGAATTTAATGAGGGAGGGTATTTATATGTAGGGGCAAGAGAAATTTTGTTGTGGTCAATTATGTAGCAAATATAACAATCCTTTTGGTGATGTCTGTTTAGAAGAAATAAACTATAATTGCTATGAGGTAGAATCTCTGTGGGGCAATGGGCTATGTACAGACAGCCTGGTCTCCAGTGGAGCTTAGATCTTGAACCCCGGTGGGACCAGGTGGGTGGTAATTTCCACCTACATGGGACTGAAGGCATTAGATCATGTCTCCTGAAGCCCTGGCTCCTGTCAAAGTTACTGACCCCACAGCCTCCACAGGAGAGGTCTGTGGCTATCAGTCATGCAGACAATGTCCCAAGCTTCTGGCATTCTGGCTAGTCTCCACCCCCATAGTTACCTGGCAACAGCAAGACAGCCTAGCCTACTATAAGAGGGGCTGCTTGGCCCCTCCTCACTCTCTTTAAGCTTTCTTACTCTCTAGTCCTCTTTTTCTCTTTCCTTTTCCCCCTCTCTCCACGTGGCCAAGGCCTGCCTCTCTCTCTCTCTCTCTTCTCTTTCTACCTTCTCTCCTTTATCCCTGCCTTTCTACAATAAAGTTCTAAAACCATAGACTGTCTCTGCTCATCAAGGCTCGCAGTGCTTGAAGGATGGGATGGACTTTCTCCTAATGAGCGGAGTCTAACTTCCAACCAGAAGGCCATTCTGTGCTCCAGCCACAGACCTGACCATGGACTCTCAACCGCGTGGGAACCATCCAGTGCCCCCTCTCCCCATGCCCTCTCCTCCTTTCCTCCCCGAGTGCCACCCCGGGGCCCCTATTCTGTTCTCAGCTCCTCTGCCATATCCAGCGTGGGATGCTGGAGGCTGAGAACCTGGTACCAGGGGTTGCCCCTTGTCCACCACCTACCGTGTGTGGTCAGTGGCTTAACACAGCCAGATGCCTACCAGGGGCCGCGTGGAAAGCGTGCACAGTCCTCCCGCATCTGCCCGCCCAGAGCACCGGAACTCTGGCAGGACACAGGTTCTTTTCCACCCCTCTCTTTCCCCCACTCTCACAGCCCCACAGAATCTCTACTCTATACAGTCATCCTCATGATAGTCTTTGGCAGTCTTGCCTCTAAAACCTTTAAAGACCACTGGAGCATGCACAGTGACATCGCACACTCCACATGGCCAACGTGGAAGCACAAGATTCGGTGTTTTCCCTAGGGAGTACCATTTTTGCTTTAGCCCCGCCCTTGATGCATTTTCATCTTCCCTTTGGAATGGAGCTGTGATCTCTGAGCCTTGATATAGTGAATGTATACTATATTTTTTCTGATTCTACAGGAACTGCAGCCAACAGTTTGCCTTGAGTCTCAAAGGAGAATAGTTTTGAAAACTTCTAACAATTTTGAAACTAAGGGTATTAGAAGTCATAGAGATGGGCTGCATGCTGTATCTACCATAAGACTGGTAAAATTCCTCTATGGTGTTAAGTGGAATGTTATGGTTTGAAGAGATGAATTTAGGTATCAAGGTGACAAGAAGTGGATTTGTCACGATTAATTTTGATTTCCAACAGGACTAGCATAAGGAATACTGAGAACATTCATAAAGCTTGTTACAGAAACAATTATTTATGATGGAAATGGCTCAAAAATTGGCAAATGCCTTGCTAGATCATAATGTGATGATATTACTGAGAAATTAAAAAAGAAAAAGAAAGCCAAGTGGTGTTGTCTCATTAGAAGAAGAATGCCCTAGCCACCATGGGGTCAGCTTCTCTATACTGCTCTGTCCTCTGCATGCTAGTGCAAGCAAACTTTGAAGCTGAGAAACAAAACATTGCTGCTCTGCTTGAATTGCTTTTTTTCATATTGGGTCACAGCAACACAAAAGCCTGCCTGTTCTATTGTTCTAAATCAAGTATAATGTGAGCTTGTGTGTGTGTGTGTGTGTGTGTGTATGTGTGTGTGTGTGTATATACACTTACCTGTGTACCTGTGAGCATACCCACCTCCGTGTGTGTGTATGTGTGTGTACTTACCTGTGTGTATGTACCTCTGTGTGTGTGTGTGTATGCATGCCCATCTGTATACCTGTGAGCATACCCACCTCTGTGTGTGTGTGTATCTGTGTGTGTGTGTGTAGGTCAGAGGTTAACATCATGTACCATCATTTATTGCTCTCCATGTTTTTATGGCTAGTAACTAACTTTGTAGATTCATCTGACTTTGTTCCAGAGTTTTATGGTTACAGATATTAGCATTCTCTCTAGGCTCTGCCCAAAAGTTACCTGGCAACAGTAGGTAGGCCTGGCTTGCTATAAAAGGGGCTATTTGACCTTTCCTGGGTCTATCCCCCTTCCCTCTCTCTCTGACTCTCTTCTCTCCCTGACCCCTTTCTCCCTCTCCCTCTTTCCCCATCCCCTGTTCCCTGATCACGCGTTCCTGGCCAGCCTCTTCTCTTTCACTTTCTCTCCCTTCCTCTCTCTGTTTCTACTGCCTTCTCAACTCCCCTTCCCATGCCCCTAAATAAAGTCTATTCTACACTATACCCATTGTATGGCTGTTACTTCAGGAGGAAGGGATGCCTCAGTATGGACCTACTGAGGCACCCTCCCACCTCACCATATCTCAGTCTACAAGGAATATCTCTGACTCTTTTTTTATAAAACATAACAACAGATATATATGGCTATGCCCCAACTTTTTATGTGAAAAATGGGAATCTGAACTTGGACCTGACAATTCTTATATAGTGGATACATAACCCATTAAGCAATAGCCCCAAACCCAAAAGCATGTTTTTATCAAGGCAAATAAAAATATGTCCCTGCATTCATTTTAAAATGCAAATGAATCTTTCTGTGAGATCATGGGCACTGTCACACAAAAGAAAAATCCAACCTGCTTTAAATAGTAACTGACCAACTTATAGAGGTGTTATTTTGAATATTTACTTTTATATTATAAGGGTCTATGATTTGCCAAAGAATGATACCCTAGACTCAAATAGAGTGTAAACACAAGTCCAGCATTCTGGAATCTTCCTATTCCCAAGATAGACACCCAAGAGCACTTGCAGGCCTGATTTAAAACACATTATGGAATTCTAGGGTAGGTGGACTCTATGTTAATCTATTTGGTCCATCTATATGGACATTCCATTACCCCATTATTGGGGGCAGGGGCTGGAAACTTGCTGAGGAGGTCTCAAAAGAGCTGCTGGCCCATTGTCCTTGCCTCCAGCCAGGTGGGAGGGCAGCTTGTCAGGCCTGAACTTGCCTGGAATTTACCAGTTCTTGGAAACATATTTAGGCCTAGTCTCCTTAACTGCCAGTTTGAAGCTTGTCATGGAACCAGCCCAGCCATCTCAATATAAACCATTAGAACACAGGGTAGCCTGTCCCGTAGGAAAAGCACTCTTGGAGTTTTTCAATTTTTTGTCACTCTATCTCCAAAGGCTTTTTCAACACTTTCAGTGAACAATTTGATTCACAGTGAATGACCAGAAACATTGAGTATACTTTATGCTATTTCTATAAAGGTCTCTTGAGTTCTGAGAGATGATTCTTCATATCCTTGCCCTATCATTTCTGAGAAATAGTAGGATTAAGATTCTAGATTTAGGAAAGGAGGAGGTGGCTCCCTGTATACCATGCCATATGGCCTCCAGAAATGATATGACTTAAAGAGGGCTCTACAAACAGGAACACATCTCTGCAGGGTATAGAATTGGAATTTGGGAAGTTGATGTGTGCAATATTGATAAGCTTATGTTTTCTCTTTGGTAGGAATTTCTAAGTTACTATAAGACTCTGGGGAGCCTTAGCTTACCGGGGACCCCCTGAGTGAACCATGTGGAGCTGGGATAGAGGCAAAAAGCAAGAGGAATTATATTGTTCCAGTGCACTGGGTTCATCCCAGACCTGAAGGAGAGGCAGTGACCACCAGCACCATTTGGGTGAGTTTTATATGTTTTCCAGGGGCAGAATAGAGCACAATATGATTGGCAGAACAGTGCACCTTTTGAACTGATTGGTCTTTAGGGAATGAGGTGACAAGGACTTCCCTTGTCTGAAGGTGAGCAACAGTCAGTTCTTAGGAATGTGTCCCCACCCACAGGTCATTCCTGCCCTTTGGTCTGAGAAATGCTAATTAGCCTCTCCCTTCCAGGGTGGGTGAGTGTTTCATGACCTTCCCAAAGTTCCTGAGCTGACCTTTTCATTACCATATTCTTTGAAAGATGAAGATCATATATATTGTGTAGATTTTACACTCATGCAATTAAAGACTTAATATGCATTGTGCGTATTAGTTAATTCAACATAACAAGACACAAGAAATTTCTATAAGAAAATTTTTTTCAATTTTTTATTAGATATTTTCTTTATTTACATCTCAAATGCTATCCTGAAATTTCCCTATACCCTCCCCCCATGCTGCTCCCCTACCCACCCACTCCCACTTCTTGGCCCTGGTTTTCCCCTGTACTGGGACATATAAAGTTTGCAAGACCAAGGGGCCTCTCTTACCAATGATGGCCAACTAGGCCATCTTCTGCTACATATGCAGCTAGTGACACAAGCCAGAGACACAAGCTCTGGGGGTACTGGTTAGTTCATATTTTAAGGTTAAATAACTTTATAATCTGCTTATAACCTCACACCAAGTTGGATTTATTTATTTACTTATTTAGTTGGTTAGTTGTTTGTTTTTAGAGACACAATCTCAGTGCAACACTGTTGCCCAGTGCAGCCAAGGCTGGCCCAATACTCATGATAATCAATCATCCTACCTCGGTTTCCCAAGTGAAGAGATAATAAGTATGGGCCACACAGCTGTCTGTACTTGGATTTAAACCATTAGCTCATGGTAGAGCTGAAAATTCTAAGCATGCTTTATACTTCCTTTTATTCCTAGGAATCCTGGGTATGAAATACTATGTTGACTTTAAGATTCAGAACAGTTTCCAAAGGTCAACAGGAGGGATTTATTGGCCTGAAAAAAAAAATGTCCAGAGTCACCTCATTGTTGTTGGAAACTGCAAAATTTTCCTTCCCTTTGACTCCAACAGAGCCATTGTTCCCAGCTCATACCCAAGGGCTTCCTCTGACAAAGTGAACCTTTCCCTGAGCAACCCTTTGTTCTTTGTTTCCTGGTTGGTTCTCTCTAACGATCTCAGGCTAAATACTGCAGAGAACGCTGTAAAGAGAGCAACGGTGGAGGCAGTAGCTGACCTAAGTAAGCACGGAGGCTGTTAGTGCTTTGATCCTCTGATCTGGTGAGCTCTTTGATGGATGCAGTCCACTGTGGTGAGGGTCAAACTTTGTTTCCCAGTTGCTGCTGCAGCAGGGCTTTGCCCAGCAGCCACACAGGGGTAAGATCCAACTGAAGCTGGAGCAGAGGAGGGAAGCCAGCAGGGAGCCAGCTTGCACAGAAGCCTTCACTGTGGGCTGGGATGCTGTGACCCAGAAGGCCGCTAAGCAGAGCTCCCCTACAGAAGCCCAAGTGACTCCACAGGCAAGGAAAAGGCTCGGCATCTGTGAGCTGCCTCCTGAGTTTTTCTATCGCGCTATAGGAACAGCTGTACCAGTCTTCAGCAGCGCTGTAAACCTGTCATCAGCACCACATTGTTTACATATGGCTACAAGGTCTTTATGCCCAGGATCCCTTAGCTCTACAGCGGGGGACAGATATTTACATGACAGCTGTGTCAATTGGAAGCAGCCTCTGTAAGCTTGTTTGCTTCACCAAAGCAACACTCACCGCCTACCACCCCTCCCCCACCACCCCTAAGACGCGAATCTCTGTCTTCTCCCTTTTCTAAATGAGCATTGTGTTAATAATAGAACCGCACTGCAGATGCTCAGAATGGAAATAGCTGGCATTTCCCTAACAAGACTCATAATTCTGCTAGAAATAATGGATTTCAAGTGAAATAGCTCGCGTCCAAGAAGAGTGGTTATAATTCATGGCCAGACATCCAAATGGAATCAAAATCCGGGAAACATGCAAAGTGCTAATTTTCTACATCATTGGAATTTATCAAGTCCATACTGATTAATTCCAACAGTGATTTGGTTGTTCAATCGATAGAGCTTTGTTTGTTTCCCAAAGACATCTGAATGACATTGATTTAAATATTCCAACTTCCTGCTTTTCTTAAAAAAAAAAAACTTTAAAATTGTAAATCAAACCCCGCTGCATCAGTGGCTGATGCTAACTAAATATTTTTATTTTTTTTCTGTATCATTTGAGGCAAGACTCCTATTTATTTCATCAATGTGGTAAATAGCAATATTTTGGAGAGGAACTATTTATTTTAATGCAGATCTCAACGAAGTGAGGAAAAAATTCATTTCTATTGCTTTGGTGTATTTACTACTAGTTTTCCTAAGAACATACTTCAATGTCATAATAACTATTTACAATTAGCATGGTTGGAAAATAAACCACTCCTAAAATGCTCAGGAACAGTTCAACGCCCATAAGATTCTTGTTGTGGGTTGGACGTATTTTCTAAACTTAATGTGTTGGAAACTGGATCACAAATGTAGCTCCAGACTTCAGAGGAGGTGTTTATAAAGGTCGTAAGAAACCCCCTCGTGAATAAATTAATACTACACTTGCAAGAGTCCATTTATTTTCTTGGATGTAGGATTCTTATAAAAGAAACGATAGGACCCACCCTTGGACTTTGTGGATCAGCAAGCCTTTCTTCCATCTTCCTTTTGCCATGGGGTAATAAAGCAGAAAAGCCCGTGACAAATGCTCATTCTTGTATCTTTGACACCTACTCTTTAGGTTCCCCATAAATTCCCTAATCTGCAGTGTTCTGTGGAAAATGGACTAAAACATGTCCCCAGATCTTTTTCACTAGTTCATAATATAAAACCAAAAAGTGGCTTCCGTAAGGCTAGATTAATGTTCTCTGACCTTAATACATTATGTTCATGTATTAACTTTAGAATTGGTGAGGATTGTTTTATTTATGTTTTATGAGTATTGGGGTTACAGGTAGTTGTGAGCACCATGTGGGTACTGGAAGTCAAGCCCAAGTTCTGTAGAAGAAGACCTAATGCTCATAACAAACACTGAAGACTTCTCCAGCCCAGTGTTGATGACTTAGATGGCAGAGACACGTGCAGACATGATTAGCTTGGGGATTCTTCAATGAGGAAATAGTCCTGTGATACCTAGATTACACCAGTGTGGTCACAGTTCCTTGTAGAGGGAGGGTGATGTGTGGAGGAGCTACAGTGGCAATAATAGAAGCAGAGTGGATATTTGAAGAGATTCATGCTAAGGACAGAGAAGCAGGGCATAAGCACAGAAGTGCAGCTCTGGGAGTTTAAAGAGGCAGAGAAAATACCCTACTCCTCTAGAACCTTCTGAGGGAGGACTCCCTTGACAGGTCTCTGGCTTCAATTCCATGAAACCCATGTTGATTTTAGAGCTGTAATAATCACAATAAGCGTATGATGTTTGAAACAGCCAACTTTACAGTGATAGGATACAGTACAGCACAAATTGGACCCACTGACTGATTCCAATAGTTACATCAGAGGAGACAGAAAGATTCTTCCATGTGAACTTGAAAATAATAACATATATTCATTTAGATTTATAATATATTCACTTAGTAATATAATAACTAATATATCCATTTAGCTTAAGATGCAAAATCTTCTGTTGGGCAAAATGGCACATACCTATTATACTAGCACGTAGGAGATGGAGGAAGAAGGGTCAGGGTAGTTCAAAGCAAGCATCTGTTACATAGTGAAGGCTAGACCAGCCCAGACTGTGTAAGACCCTGGCTCAAAAGACCAAAGAGGGAAAAATATGTAAAAATATCTAAATTATTAAAAGTAAAAGATTCCTTCCAGTCTGAAGCCATGTCTTAGAATATAAGATTTTGTTAATTTGAACATGCTGATCCAAGAATTGCTGGGCTCTTGCAATGATCAATCCATTTCTAGAAGAAATGAATAAGCTGTCCAATTGTTGGTGTAATTTTGAATAGTTGTTGCCCAATTCATCCTCTGAGATTATATATTACTCATAAAGTTAACAGCTTCTATTGAAATTCATATTTATCTACTTTTTAAAAAAATCCAATATATCAGTAAATTAAGTCCCTTTCTTTGTAAGGATCCGTTGTTTGCTGAAGAGTGATACCCCAGACTCAAGTAGTTTGCAAAAGCAAGAAGTGTTTTATTCTGCCTAAATCTAGCATGTGTGGGTCCCTCATTCCAAAATGGAGAGAAAATCAAACGAGCTCACAGGCCCAATTTAAAGCACATTAAGGGAACACTGGGGTAGGGGAACTCTATCTGACTCCATCTCTGAGCATCCCATTACTGGGGCACTGGGGTGGGGGGTGGGGGGCTTCAAAGTGTTAATGAGGAAGTCCAAGGTAGTTGGCCTTTATCTTATTTCATCTCTAGGAACATTCCATTACCAGGGAGGTCTGGAAACTTGCTGATCTGCTGTCCATTGTCCTTGCTTCAGGCTAGGTGGCTGGGCAGCTTCTAGTTTCTGACTAGCTGCTTGAAGTATGGTTGTTTGGTTTTTGTTTTTGTTTTTGTTGTTGTTGTTGTTTTTGTTTTCTAGTAACTGCTTGCCTGGGTTTTCCTGGACTTTCTCAGTTCTTAAGCCTAGTCCCTTCAACTGCCAATTTGAAGTCTGTCATGAAGTCATCCTATCTCACCTTAAACAAAAAGGAAAAAAACAAAAAAACAAAAAACAAAAACAAAAACAAAAACAAAAAATAAATAAAACAAAGGTCACAAGTGCCCAACACCACATGTAGAAAAGCAGTCACCTGTGAAGATGGAACCCAGGCTGCTAAGGAAGCCAGTGGCCTGACCTTGTGTTCTGTAGTCAGAGAACATGGGTTCAGAGTCCACACCCGTTGTTCTACTCTCTTGCCAGACATTATTTTGTATGTGCATTCGCAATAAAGAGAACATTTTAAGTTCATTTTATAAATTAAAAAGATAGAGTTGCATAAGGGCTTATACACCCAGAATTTCCATGAAGTAGAGAAAAGAAAAGAAAACAAAACAGCAACAAAAATAAACTGATGAAAAGTGATCTAATTAGAGAATATTCATAGTAAGATATTGTTTTCATAATGTTCCCCTCAACTTACCCTGGAAAATTATTTTGCAAAACCTAAATTTCATTAACTACTAGATAAGAAAGATTCTACATTCTAATCTCCTGATTTCTAGTTATAGGTGCTTAGGAGAAAAAGACATCAGTGAGTAATTACCTAATTATTTTTTAATGTAGAGTATATATGACTTAGCCAAGGAAAAATGATCCCATGTGACTTATCGTACTTTCTCGCATCCTTATGATTATGGCTGTGAAGGCCTAGAGATGCCCTTTCATGGAGATGCAAACCATCTACTGGTTCCCAAAATCATCATCCCGTTAAACCTTCTTCTCTAGGGAAGAATGGGATATTTGCAAAGTCATAACAGCCTTCTGTTATTAAGCAAAAGTGGGAGGTGGAGTTTCAGGCCAGTTGTATTCTATGCAAGAGTGGCAAAGGGAAGCAGGATCTCCTACTCTAAGGATCCAGAGTGTCATCCAACATAGAGGGTAAGCACTCTGAAAGGATATGCTGTACTAGACAGCATCTCTTTGATTTCAATGTATACTTCCAATGTATGCTTTCAATATATACTTTCTAACTCATTGGGATACTATGTAAACAGCTACATATAAAGATTCTGCAAGGGTGTAGCCACCTTGTTCTACTTCGTTTGCATGTTTTTAAGAAGGCATTGTTCCTGAGAGGTGTGTTTGGAGGCTCTAGGAGGAGATCTCAACTAGACCTAAACCCTAGCAGCTACTTCTCTATTTTAGAAATCTCATCCTCTTTCCGTGAGTATGCAGCTTGGAGTTTCTGCATGGAGTGGTGTGAAAGGGAAGTTAGATCAACCAAATCAATCCTGATCAATGGGGTGATAGATCTCAAACCCAGATCACTCTCACAGATCACTCTCACATCTGATGCTACTCAGCCAAAGAAAAGATGAAGAAAATGTGATACATTTACCAATGGAATATTACTCAGCTGTTAAAAATAATAACATCCTGAAATTTGCAGGCAAACAGATGTAACAAGAAAAAAGTCATCCTGACTGAGGTAATCCAGACCCAGAAAGACAATTATTGTATATCTTCATTCATAAGTGGATATTAGTCTTAAAATAATGATAATCAAGATACAATCCACAGGCTCAGAGAAGTTAAGTAAAGAGGAGGGCTGGGGTAGAAAGAACCCATGGACTTCCTGGTGAAAGGGAGATAGAATAGATTTCAGGGGTGGTATGGTGGCATGGGAGCAGGAATTATTGGGTGAGGGGATTGGAGGAAGAGTATTTGAGGAGAGATGGCTGAAATTAGAGGTCATTTAGGAGTCAGTGTGGAAAGCCAGAGCAGTAACAACTTCCTGGAAGCTCTGAGGACTATCCTAATGAAGAGTCCTAGTAATGGAGGACATAAAGTCTGAACTGGACATCTTTGGTAACCAGGCCAGGGTTCCAGTGGTAGGTAAGGGATGTATGCAGATAAGTTGGCCATGGGTTGCCATGAAGAAACCCAAATAACGTATGCTGATTCTAGGGCAGAGGATTGCTGTACTGGCTAGTTTTGTGTCAACTTGACACAGCTGGAGTTATCACAGAGAAAGGAGCTTCAGTTGAAGAAATGCCTCCATGAGATACAACTGTAAGGCATTTTCTCAATTAGTGATCAAGGGGGAAAGGCCCCTGGTGGGTGGGACCATCTCTGGGCTGGTAGTCTTGGTTCTATAAGAGAGCAGGCTGAGCAAGCCAGGGGAAGCAAGTCAGTGAAGAATATCCCTCCATGGCCTCTGCATCAGCTCCTGCTTTCTGACCTGCTTGAGTTCCAGTCCTGACTTCCTTTGGTGAAGAACAGCAGTATGGAAGTGTAAGCCGAATAAACCCTTTCTTCCCCAACTTGCTTCTTGGTCATGATGTTTGTGCAGGAATAGAAACCCTGACTAAGACAATTGCTCTCTGCAAACTGATAGCAGGGACCGAATTGCTGAATACAACATTCACATAGTTCATTGAAAATAGAGAGGTCAAGCTGGTGCCTCCAAGTCGCTTTCACCTCTACATTCTAGTCCTATTGGTCTAGGAAGATACATTGCAGGTTTTGGAAAGAGAAACATGGACATCAACCCAGCCCGAAAACCTATGACCTACGATCTGTCCTGTCTGCAAAATATGCTAGGACGATGGTGGCACAGAATGTACAGAAGCGGTCACCCAAAGTCTGGTTTAACTAGAGGCACATTCCATGAGTGGAAACTCCTTCCCTGTACTGCCAGGATGCCCAGGAACTAGACACTGGATGGCCCAGAGACCTAGGGTAGAATCAAATCGGACCAGCCATATAAAACAAAACAAAACAAAACCACAAAGAAATTATTCCAGTTGATGTTCTGATACACTCATAGATTAATCTTTGTCCAGTCATCATCAGAAAGGCTTCCACTCCTCTTGGCAGCACGCCAGAGTGGGTGCAGAATCCACAGCTAGACATTATGCAGAGAATGTCTAAATTGGAGCTCTCCATCAAGTTCCTTCCCCTGAAGCTTGGGGACCACAGAAAAGGGAAAGGAAAGATTATAGTAGTTAGACAGGGTGGAGGACAGCAGGGGAGCATGGCCTACCCACACTGAATCATCTAAGCAGGGTTCAATAGGCTCACAGGAACTGTGGCAAGCATGGGACCTGCAAGGGTCTGCACCAGGTCCTATGCTCATATGTTAAGTGTGGTGTTTTTGTTGGACTTCTAACAATGGAAACAGGTGCCTCTCTGACTCTTGCCTGCTATTTGGTTGCCTTGCCTTGCCTAGCCTCAATATGAGGGCTTTTGCTTTGTCTTAGTCTATTTTGTTTTGTCTTCCTTGGTTGTTCTCTGTTGAATACCCGTTCCTTTCTGCAGGAAAATGGAGGGGGAGTGGATCTGTGAAAGAAGAAAGATGCAGGGTGTTAGCATTCTGTCTAAGCTCTGCCCATCAGTTACCTGGCAACAGCTAGGGATGTTCCACCCCACACTTACCAGGCATCAGACAGGTATGCCTGACTCACTATAATAGGGGCTGCTTGACCCCTCTCAACATGGGCCTACTGAGGAATCCACTTTCCCTGTACCTGACTACACCTCCATAGAATATACCCTCCCTCCGTCAATCTTTAGATAAACACATCTTAGGGAACTCGGAGGAGTTGAGGGAGGTAAACCGAGGTTGGGTTGGTATATATTACATGAGGGAACAATCTCTGTTCAATGAGAGAGAGAGAGAGAGAGAGCATGCAAACCACTGATAATCAAATGGCTGCTAACACAGAGTACAGCCACTGAAGGGAGTTGCACCCCTCCCCAGAGTCTGTAAATGACACACCCAGACACCAAATTCTCAGCACAAAGGAGATTTATTACCCTGGAGGGACAAAGAGGGGTTGAGGTGTGTTGGGGTGTCTGCCTGTGGATCAGACAGTAGATCAAAGGCAGACAAGACAGACAGCAAGCAGCAATAGTAGGTAGTTTTTGCATAAAGTGTGTTTTTAAGGAGAAATAGTGGGAGTCTGTGCTAGAGTGGGTTGGTAAGTCTTGAGTAGACTTGTTAGTCAAATCATGGATTATGATTGTTAGACTTTAGTGTTTTGTGTCAGAAATGAGTCAATGGCCAAGTATGGGAATGGCCCTTGGGAGCTCACTTTCAGAATGTGATCCAATAGTTAGGAAGGGAAAGAGAGAGGTAAGGGAAAAGACCTGTTGGCACCATGTTTGCCATGCTTAGGCCTGTCTGAGAGCCCTTCAGCCATTGCACTTTGGGCCCAGCTCCCAATGTTACAGAACATGCTAACTACAGTCATGTTTTACAGGAATCATTGCATCCCATTTTCTTGCCGCCTCACACAACTTTTGACTTGGATTTTGAACTGCTCAGGACATGGGAAACATAGTCTGTCATCTTTTCTGGTGACATCCAGAGATGATCCATTATATATGCATCCTTAATAATACAAAAAAAGTGTGTATGTGTTTCCTAATCTTAACTTTGAGTTATCAAATTTTATGTGGCAAAGAAGTTAAAAGATAGTGACTGTACGCGCATAGACTGGCTTTCCAGAGCAATTTCTACTTAATACTTTCTGAGAGTATGTTATGTAGTCATCGTGGAAACAAGTAAAAATACATTTATAATTATTACTAATGTTATTTGAAGAGAGAAGTCAGTGTTTATACAAATGAAGGATTACTACTGATCCCTAAATGAAATATGGGTATGGCATAATAAATTCTCTGACAGTAATCCAATCAGCTTCAGTAAAGCAAAAAATGGCCACATATTCCAAAGGATGTATCCATCTGGGAATCTGAAAACACTTTACTCAGCTTCTAAGAATGCGTAGCCTGTTTTACTTGAATAGAAAACTCAGGATCTCAGCCCCTATCACTAATTGTAAGAAGTGGTGCTTAGCTTTCATGAATGTATAAATGGCTTTGGCAATGACTCCAATCGCTGGTAGCCACTTGCCTTTCATGATTGGCTTGAGATGAACACACTCAGCCACCCTAGTAGCACCATGGTCATGGAGACATATCACGCAGCATGTAGGACATTTGTTCTTAGGGTAAGTGGCAGTGTGTCTTTCTAGTTAGCACATTCTTTAAGGAGTATTGCATTTATATAAACATACAGGTCAATATGATTGGCCCCATCTAAGCAGCAAGCTTCATTTTGAATTCATTTCCATGATAGATTATGGTAATTTACAAGCAAAAAAAAATTAGACTATTATTTCAACTTGTCAAATGTAATTATCACTTAGTGATTTTTCACTTTTAAGGGTCATAGAGAATACCCAGGGCCTGGAATAATTTGTTCTCATCCTTGTTGGCATTTTGCTTTGAGACACTGCTGTGCTTTTATGACCAAATAAAAGGTAACAAATCCATCAGTTCTTCTCCCTGGGCCCACTGTCCCCCACCTCCTACACAGTCACGAACTAGCCTCCACAGTCTTCTGGCAATTGGAAACAAACACAGGCATGTGAGCCCCTAATTACAAATGCATTGTGGTATATCAGAAGCAGCCTTTTCTACATAAACAGAAGACTTTTAAAAATGGCCCATATGTAATGCATATTTTGCCTCTAATTTTCTCCTAGTCTGTGTAGTAATTATTTGATATTATGATTTAAATACGAATTAATTTAGGCAGAGACTGAGACTCTGTCCTGGAAGGCTTTGTAGACTAATGAGTAAATATGTATTAGAATGTCTTCAAACTGCACATTATTGACCTGAGACACAACAGGGAAACTATAATGAGTGATTATGTAAATGCTCAATCACAGATTGTTGCAATACTCTATAATGTCATTAATTTACATTACTGTCAGTCTTCCCTTACTAGGTTCTTACTAATTAGCTGTTCCTTGACACATATCCTGATGTAGACTTTTTGTGTGTCCTTAAAGTCCTTTGTGTGGAGATCTCCCTGAAGACCTTTCAGTCTGTATATAATTGACAAACCAGATGACAGCTTTTATTGTCGATCATAAAGCTGCAGCCGGCTGACTTGGACTCTGGACTTGCTTCTTCAATCCTTTCCTCTTTAACATTTTGGTAGGGAAGGGTTTCTGTGCAGGTGCAGTTATTTATGAGGTGATCTGAAATCTGCCCTTGGCTGCAAGGTCAGACTTTAGAAGGGTTTTCCAACAAAAATGCATAATTGTTCCTGGAGAGTTCTGTAATCAGCAACCCTCCTTAAAAGTACCTACTCCTAAGCATGCTTGTGTTATAAATTATGTTCTGGGATATTATTTAAAGGCACAAGATTTCAGGTACTATATATCTGTCTCCTAACAAATACAGACCCCCCCTAGCATGTGATGAGTGAGAACTTCCACCTCTGATACAGCCAACGTTGGTTGGACTCCAGCCAGTTCTCACCAGCCAAGGCTGCTCTAGCCCTCATAGTGCCTTGATTTGGGATTTGTCTTATGCGAACTAATTACTGTATTGCTAATGACTGTGATTCATTCTCCTATTCACCCCAAAACACTCATTAAGCATTAACCCTCTACCAAGTGTTATCATGACACTAATGAACAGAATAGCATCAAATATATATATATAAATGAAATCCACCTTCATACAGCTGACTTTCTAAGGTGAATGGGAGACAGAGTGTCAATATGTCATGGAAGCCTGAGGTAATAAAACAGGGAGGGGACATAGGAGAGGTATTGAAAGTGCAGCCCTGACTTCTACCTAAGCTTCTCTACTCTTCTTAACCAGAGGGACATCGTGGGAATCTAGTAGACATATCAAAGCCATGAAAAGGAAAATTGCTCATGCAAGGTGGTAAACAAAAAAAAACAAAAAAGACAAAAAAAAAGCTAGCTTCCAGACCCTGAAGACATGTGGAACTGCTAGGTACAATAGCTAGACTCACTACTTTCTATTTCTAGACATAGAATCTATTTTTGCCTATGTTAAGACAGTATTTTGTGTTTCTATTCAGCAATTTCATGTGCTAGCATTTGCTAGTATGTAATCATATCACTAGTAGTCATGCCTTCAAAATGATGACAAGGTAACTACTGAGAACTTCAGGGCCATGGTTTACTTACATCTAAGAAGTTGTTCTTAGAACACCTATGAGACACATCTTAGAACTGAGGCTGGAGCTCTAAGGAGCACAAAAAGCGAGGTGTGGTGCCACCAGCCTATAATTACAGCACCTCAGGTGTAGGAAGGAGGAAAAAGCATTTCAGACCACCTATGACTCCACAGTAAATTGGAAGGCAGCCTTAGATACTTACATGACACCTTGTATCAAAATAGCACTAACAAAACAACAAAAAGCAACTCCCTCAAAGACAAAATAAAAACAGCTTGTTATTTGTTAACTGGGCGGTATGAGGTGTCTTTGTTTTGTGTGTTGATTGCCTTCATGTTTATAGAATGTGTGAATGGCCAGAAATAGATTTGGAACAAGACAAAACCCCTAATACATTAAATTGAACTCTTCTTTAAATTCAGAGATTGCCTGGCTAATCCAAATGTCTTCAGTTAATTTTTTCCCTTGTCATTACCAGCGATTTCATAGAGAGCTGAATGCTTCAGCCTTTTTCAGAAATCTCATGTCTTTAGGATGGGATCCCCTTGTGAGTGGCACACTAGCCTAGGTCTTATTTTCCAGATTATAGTGAACAGCTTCTCACCTTCCTTTACAAGTTGTCACAAGTTGGAATGTTTAATGTCATCTCAGGGATGGGTATAAAAACCCTTCCTAGGTTTGGCTCTTGTCTAATTATGTACTAGATTATATTGACATCTGTTTTCTTTTTGGTTAGACTATTTTTGTAAGAGACTCTAGTTATGGTGGTCCTGGATGTGTGGAAGAATAGATAGGGTCTCTACTTTTAAAGAGTTTTGGTTTAATTGAAAATGACAACAATTGTGAAATTAAAAAAAAAGTCACATTATATAAACAGTCAGTCTCTCAAAATGACACCCTGCATGAGCACTCTAAAGTTAAGATAAAGTCACACCCAAGTTTGGCTTGTGGAAAAGATGTAAATACTCTACTAATAGAATTAGTGTTACTTTTTAAAAAGGAGAGAGAGAGAGAGAGAGAGTGTGTGTGTGTGTGTGGGTGTGTGTGTGTGTGTGTGTGTGTGTGTGTATGTATGAGTGTGTGTGTGTGTGTGTGTGCGTGTGTGCGTGTGCGATTGCCGCAGAGGTCAGCAAAAGGTCTCCAAACTTCTAAAGCATTGTGAGTGGCCAATGCACATGTTAAGATAGAACGACAATCTCTGCAGTGGCAGTACTTGAGATTCACTGCTGAACTAGGGTTCTGCGATTTTAACAGTCCTGGTAACAATGACAGCAAGCATTAGTTATGTGTCACATTCTAGATAATGCACTCAGTCATCCACAGAAATTACCCCATCTTCACTACAACTCTTGGTTTGCAAGTTTTCTTTTTCTTCCCATGGTAGGGCTGTAGTTTTTGAGAATAAGAGCTGTATACAGCATCTTCAAGTTGTCTGCCTACTCATACAGACTGATACAGAAGCAACAGATCTAAGATCAGGATAGCATGACCCGAGGTCTGCCTCGGTTCTAGGTAAAGGGATCTGCAAAGGCAGACACATGTCCTTTAATTCCACCTGCCATCATTTAGAACTGTTAGCTCTGAAGCTCAAATTAGCTAACTAATTTCCCTGGATTTCAGGAGGATGGCTTTACAATCAAGAAACTCTGTACTTTGGTTTACCTAATGGCCTGATAAACTGGCAGAACTGTGAGTTCATTGTTAAACATTAGCCTGGAAGAGAAAGATAAGAATGCACATGCTTTGTCTACAGATGAGGCACCTTGTCATTCAGTGCTGCAAAATACAGCTAAGGAGCTTAAGAGCTGAGGGAGCAGAAGTTCAGAACCCATGAGGAGAACATGAGACTAGACAATATGCCAATTAATGGAATTAAACCGAAAGACTTAAAATGAAGTCCCCTCAGGAGACAGTGGAAAAGAAAAGGCAGTTAATTCAATAAGGACAAAGGGATAAGTGTGGTAACTGTGCAGGGATCAGAATATTTAGGGTTCATAGCGTAGGAAGAATTAGAGAACATTGGCTTGTGATTGCTGTGAATTTATTATACCCCAGTAACTTGGTCTAATTTTGTCCCCTTCATCCTCTGAACAAATACGCTCATCTTGACATTCCAGGACAAAAGAAATAATCCTTTTTGTCACAGCCCAGCTAGAAAAATGATTATGATCAGCAGCCATTCATGGGAGAGTAAATAACGGACATACTCACGCCCTAGTAAGTTTTCTATCCATCTGCCATGGTGCAAAGACAGCTCTACCATGTTTCCGTTGTTTGAAAAGGCATACTTAAAAATAATAAAGAAACTAGATTTGATCCAATATGCTGAGAGCTTACATGTATGAATCTGATTTCTCTTCTGCTAAGCAGGCTTTAAAGTGCCAAAGGCATTCTGGTGGGTACTTAACAGCGTGTAATAAAGTGCATCTGTGTGTTTTTATAACAAATAACTGAAAAGTTGAGTTTGGGAAACTCTGGGATGGGCTCTGTTCTCTGGAATAGCACTGAAGCAGTGTCATTAATCAGTGGAACATCAAATGTGCCTCTGAAAACCAGGTTCCAGAGAATGCAGCAGGGACTGGGTTTCCAGTGTGACACAACATATCACAGTATCAGTCAAATTAACCCACTCAGGCAAGGGCGCCCTTGCAGAAACAGCAATGGCAAGGTTGTAGGAAGTGAGTGCCAGGATAGAGACAGGTAAGAAATGTTAGGAAAGAAAATAGCCTAAGCAACCACTGAGAGGAAGGGGTCAGGGGACAGGAGCAAGCACATCTGCTCTTCAGGGCTCCTTCAGCTGGAATGTGTACCTGCAGTCCATTAAGACTTATAGTTACTCTGTGGCAATAAATCACATGGCTTCATTTTTAATGAAGCCTCCTATACACAGATTTCATCATCCAATTTCTTCTAGCATGAGCCTGCTGCATTTTATAGCATTGGGGTGTTTTATTTTGCTTCACTTTTTTGTAGATATCAACAAAGTGATTCTTAGGCAAATTAGCTATGTGCTTAACATAATCTTTCGGTCTACTTATGGATGTGTATCTAGATAACTCATATTAGTTTTCTCAAAATAGTTCCCATCAGTTCATAAGGAAATATGGTATGATAATATCTTAAATCTGTGCTAATTCTCCCCCCTTTAAATCGTTTTCTTAAACTATTCACCTTAAATTGGTGATAGAGGATGATAACTAAACTCTACTAGACAGGAGCTGCTAATTATCATAATTTTCTCTGTGTGTGAATGTGCATTCATGTGTGTGTGTGTGTGTGTATACACCAGAGGGCAGTGTTGAATCTTTTCCTTTATTAAGATAGTCAGTCTGTCCACAAGCCTGGAGCTCACAAATTTAACAGGGCTGACCATCCAGACCTCTACCTTCCCAGTATTGTAACCATAGAAATGTACTTCACAATCTGGCATTTATCATGTGTTCTATGAATCTAACTCTTCATGCTAGAGTGGGATGGTAGGTAAGATGAAAATGACCCCAATAGGCTCATAGGGAGTAGCACTATTAGGAAGTGTGGGCTTGTTGGAGGAAGTGGGTCACTGGGGATGGGCTTGGAGGTTTCAGATGATTAAGTTAGGCCCAGTCTTTCTCCCTCTCCCTCTCCTTCCTCCCCTTCCCTCACCTCTCTCTCTCTCTCTCTCTCTCTCTCTCTCTCTCTCTCTCTCTCTCTCTCTCACACACACACACACACACACACACACACACACACTGCTGTCGAGGGATCCAGATGGAGAACCCTCAAACTCCTTCTCCATCATCAATATCTGCCTGCATGGTGGGAACTCCATGATAATGGACTAAACCTCTGAACTGTAAGCCAGACCCAAGTAAATGTTTTCCTTATAAAGAATTTTCATGATCATGGAGCCTCTTCAAAGCAATGGAAACTAAGATGAATGGCAAGCACTTTACCCACTAAGCTACCTCCACGTTATACTTAAAATGCTTTGCATTAAATACCTTGAGTTTCAAGGGACTCGCCAGGCATGTTGCATGACATGGAAGAATTTCTGAAACACAAGTCTTGACACAGATCTAGGAGTAAACATGGCATGTTTGGAACTCATAGACTACTGGAAGGAGGTTCTTACACAGGCCTTTCTCAATGCAGGACATATATAATACTATCATGAATCTTGTGAATTATTTTTTCTAAGGCCTTCTGGAATTAATCAAGGGGTCAAAGATGAGAACATACAGAACAAAATATGCCTGAAGTTAAAATGTACATGAGTTACCGTTCTTCACAGTGCAGTTCACAGGTAGATGACAGCATTTCATATAACTTTCTTGTAGTTTCATCCTATGGGGGCACTGGATTATGAAAAGAGCTTTATATAACAATGGTCTATGATGATGTTTAATCCAGCATTTCTCTGCAAACCAATGACACTGTGGGAGGGGAGCTGTTGTAAATGGGTAGTTAGAGAACTTTACCCTGGCACTAGGTTAGCCATCAGAAAAAGGTAAAGACACCATAAATATCATGATGATTATTTTGAATTATCAACTTGACACAACCTAGAATCATCTAGAAAGGCAGTCTGGATGTCCATCTCGATTAGTTTGCCCTATGAGTATGTTTGTGGGACCTTATCTTAATTATAGAAACTAAGTGAGAAGACAACTGTGGGTGACCCCATTCACTAGAAAGGGAATTCTAACCTGTGTGATAGTATTCTGTAACTCTCTACTGAACTGCAGTAGAGAAACTGAGCTGAGTACTGAGCCTGGCACTCTTGTGTGCATGCATTAAGTCACAAGTTCTTTCTCTTGACAATGGATGTAATACAATAGCTAACTATCGCCCCCACAATCCCCTTAAAGTACTTTTCCAGTTTATTTTATTACAGAAACAAGAAATGGAACTAAGATAAGAATTATTTTTAATATGCAGTCATAAGGCATACAAAGTCTATGTCAAGAACTAACCAGCAGGTAATTATTAATGATCGTCTTATGTACCCTGCTTGTTCTGGGGAGATCATGCCTTTGCCTCCCAAAGGTTGGGATTGCAGGCAGGCTACCATGAATGCTAGGCTTTTACTTTCATGGCAGTACTAGAGATCCAAACTCTAGTCTTTGGGCTCGGATGGGAAACACTATCCACTGAGCTATACCTAAGGCCTATTCTTTTCCATGTTAAGATTATGGCACTCAGCCTGTGATGCTTCTATAGAACTGCACCCAAACTCACAGTTCTACAAACTATATCTACTGTGACAAAGCTGCTCATCGCCCTTTTGTGAGTACTGAAAGGCCAAGTCTTCTTTAGATAGCTGAGGCCGCCTAAATCTGAGACACGGGGTCGGACTTAAACTGCAGCGATTTCTTCAGTCAGCAAGAGTTTACCTTTTAATATCATTGTGAGATTGCTGACCATAAATTCTTCTCAACGAACAAGGAGCCCTTAGGTTTTCAGTCAGGGAAAACTGCATCATCCACAATCGCTGCGCTAGAGCCGCTCTTCTCCCAGTGATCACAATCCGGTGCAGGGGTGGAGCGGAGCAGCCAGGCCGAGAGAAAGAGAAAGGCAATTTTATACAAATCAACAGCCCAAAATTCTGACAAAGGGAATTCTGAAGCTTTTCGTTGCTCCCTCTTTTCCTTCCTCCTCTTTGTCTTCTTTCCTACTGCATTTAGAAATAAAATCAGGATATGTGACTGCCTAACATGGTTAAAAGTGATGACTTGAACATTCGCAGCTCAGCACTGGAATTTCAGAATTGACAAAAGATGTGTAAATAAATCAGAATTCCCTGTCTTCTCGATTTTGCTTCTCTTAAAACTGCCAGTAAAATAAATTGTCTTCAACCTTATCATTAGAAGTGAAGAGATCCTTTGCCCTCATTTTAGATTGTTCCAAATGCTACAAACAAATGTTTCCTACTGCAAACCAGGTGATACTTGCCACTCCCCCCTCTACAATAGCACCTAGGGATCTTCCTTTACTCCCTTCTTCGGTCTTCTTTCTGCTTGCTTCATGACATCCCTTTCTCAGATCTACTTTTCCCATCAGTAGCGATCTATGTTACATCACCCTCGGGCCCCACAAACCCTAAGTATTATAAAGGTAAAGACTAGAGCAGTCAAGAGGAAATTAGCAAAATCAACTCAAAACTCACCTGTTTTCTCTTTGCCGTTAAAGCCCTCTGGTCATAGTCTATTACGCACAGATCGCTGTCTTGCTAGCTTCAGTCTTATGGTTCTAATCTACTTCCCCATGCCGCAGCCCCTCCCAAACCTCACTGCATAATCTTTCCTTTGCCGGTTCTCTTCCTAACTCTTGTGTACAAGAGAAAAGTCTTATTCCGTTGTGATCTTTAAACAATCTGTTTGCAGAAATGTGACCTCCATTCTTGCTCTGGAAGAAATTCTAGCATTATTTCTCAAGACTTTTTTTTTTAATTTATTTCTACCTCTCCCTCCCTAGAAGATCCAGGACCAGAATAGCCCTGCAAGTACATCTCCTTTCCTCAGAAGCTGCCTCCATGAGAAGCAGTTCAGAAATAGCTATTGGCATCCTTTGGAAGAGTAATATGTGTTTTCATCTCTGGGCACAAAGTAAAGCCAGGAAAAAGGCCAGAAATGAGCAGGAGGGATATAGGAAGAGACCAGAACACCGAATGATTTGGATACAAGCTGCGCTCAGATCTTTACATCTTATGAAATGGAGTATAAAGCTAAACAGGGCTAAGGGCCACTGCGGGGTTCATCCAAGGATCTCTTCAAGTGCAAATGTGATTGTCTGAAAATAGAAAAATGCTCTCAGTAATACTACCTGTGTTATAAGAGATCTGTGCCATTCAGGAATGGTTAGGTGAGTGATCAAAGAAACTCCCTTTGTACCCAATAATTTAAAGTATTTAACTTGCCAATATGTTCCTTCATATTGAAATGCTCTTCCTAGCTATCTCCCTAACTGACGCCCAAGTCCTTTACCCTACTAATCTGCAAAAATAAAGCATTGTAAGATTAAAACAATAAATTTTACTGTATTCCATTGTTAAAATCAGATACATGAAAAGCTTACTTGGTGGTATATATAATGAGAAATATTTATCAAAGCCATCATTGCAAATTTTATTGGACTATAAGGCAATTTTCTATGAAAATTATGTATTAAATATATATATATATATATATATATATATATATATATATATATATATAAATAGCTATTTTTCTTTTGTCTGTAATGAGCTGACCTAAATATAGCATAAAATATGTACTAGTGTAAGAGCAAAATACTCCTATGCTCTGTGTTATCAGTCCCCATATAAATATTATTAGTTTATATCTGTTTATGGTTTTCTTACTACAGTTGGTACACTCCATGCTGAATATCCTTAAACATCACAGGTGCACACCACAGCAAGTAAATAATGTTATTTTGGTGTTCAAGGGAAAAAGATATCTCTCACGTTTCTTTTTCATGTGTGACCTTTAATTTCTTAATATTTTCCAAGTGACCCACCACATATGCTTAATGATACAGTCCTTTTTAACACAACGAAAATAATCAGCATCATGTAATTGATATGTTCCAATGCCTGTGTGAAAATCATCTCTAATGACAAGAGAGTGTTTTGTGCATGCGTGTCTTCTAAGGATAGCTCTCCTGGTGCGGACAGGTAAATAAATCATACCTTGGAAAGATCTATTTAGATAGCTCCAGAAGTGTTCTTTCATAACTTTTAAGGAAGAAAGGGCTCATGAGATATGCGCCTCTGTTGCTTCAGTACACAGAGTTTAATGCTGGACTAAAACAAGGAAATATCAAAGTTGGAAGGCAGACCTCCTTTCCTCTTTATTCATGCAGTACTATTCATGGAGCCCAGACCTTCATACACGCAAGGCAAGTAAGTCCCTGCATAGTTACAGTTTTGAATGTCCTTGATTTTGTGGTATTGATATCAATTCAGAAATCAGAACAGCACTGAAACTAAAACTTGCCCAAAGCTGCCCCCATAAAATCTGGTGCAAATAACTATTTTTTTTTTTTAGGCAATACATATTTCTACTTTTCAGTACAAATGGAGCCTGTAATAGGAAAATATTAATGAACTTTGATTTCTACCTTAGTTAGCACATTTATAAAAACTTAAAGTTATGCTTATGAATGCATACAATTCTATCTTCTGGGAAATCATGTCTCTGATAAGGAAAGTATATCTTCAATATAGTAAGACATTTTATATAGCAATAATAATATGATAAATAGCTTCATTGATTAAATATTGGAAAAGAATCTGACTAGACATTTTAAAACTGTTCTACAACATTAATCATTAAAGAAATAAAAGTCTAGTCTTAATGAGTTAGCAGCAGAATGGCTATAGCAAAAAAATTATGTATGATAACATGTATCCATAAAACTATGGAAGGACTGAGTTCTCAGTACACTTCTGGAGAGAATTTAAAGGCTTCAGCTAGTTTTTGGTTTCTAACAATGTTCTACCAGAGTTAGCACATGACACAGATTTAATTCATGTGTATATGTACTCAACAGAACAGCAAGCCCACAGTTTACAAATGTCTGGACCTAAGAATTCACAAAACTGTCATTTAATAATTCAAAGTAAAACAACCCAATTATTCATAATAAATAAATAAATATTACACCATACAGCTGTACATCTGTTAGCTGGACCATTCACCCTGAGAAAGCTATTTAGCTCCTTTGCAAATTGGTTCCTATACAAAAAAAGAAAAAAATGCTTCTTTTAACATTTTATAATTATATTAATTAATTTATTGAGTATATCTCTGTCTGTCTCTGTCTCTCTGTTTCTCTGTGTGTGTGGGGGGGGGGTGAGGGGGAGGCTGTCAATGTACCACTATCTATATGCTGGTCAGAGGACAACCTGTCAGAGTTAGTTTGCTTTCTCTGCCATGTAGTTCTGGGGATAAAAGCCAGGTTGACAGTCTTGGCAGCAAGTGCCTTCATCAGCTTAGTCACCAACATTATTAATGCTTACAAACAAGTGTTATATGACTATGGGTTTCAATTTTTCTTGTGATCAAAAGAACAAATTCAAATGCTAGACATTTGAAAAGTCATATTTATATTTGTAAACATTTCTCCTAGTGTCCAGACCATTTTACGGTCTCTTGCTGTGTGTGAATGACTAAGTCTCTCTGTGTCTTCACCAACACTTGCTACTACTCATATGTACTTTTTAATTGGTCCTATTGACAGATGTCAATGACAATATGCCATTTTTGTTTAACATACATTTATCTAAAGGATGATGAGACAGAGTGGGTGCTCCCATGCATTTGCTTATCAGTTGTATACCCTTCTTATTGAAATTCCTTCATATGCATCTATCTCAGTCCTGTTCAGACTTGTTTTAATTGTTGAATTCTGACCATTCTTAACAAATTATAGATATAACACTTTGCCAAATATGTGGCATGCAAAACTTTCCACATAGTTTTTCTTTTCAATTAAGGCAAAGATTTTCATTTTTAATGAAACTCATCAACTGTCCCATGTATGAATCATGCTTTTTTTTAACAAAAAAATTAACATTGATCCTGAAGAGATTCTCTTATACTATTTTTTTTTAATATTAAAGTAATGGACCAGAAAGACAGCTTAATTTGTAAAGATATTGGCTGCTATACCTGACTTCAATTTTCATAATCCACATGATAAAAACCACTGACTCCTCCAAGTCCTTCAATATGCACAAGCACTCTGTGACACGTGCAGGCACACACACTCATATGTGCATGCTTGTGCACTCATGCACACATAAACACACATGCATGCATACACACAATCACACACACACACATGTGTGCACCCATGGGGGCAATGATAAAGCTTCAGAATCATGTGTTATATGTGTGTGTTCTATGTGGAGTTAATTTTAATGGTGTGTGAGGCATTGCCATTTGTTGGCAGTTCTCTTTCTTCCTACTTTGAGTTTAACTGGAACCCCTGACAAAAATCAGCTCAGCATATTTGTGAAATTCTGCTTCTACATTCTCCTTTCTGATGAATTGATCCATGTATCTTATCAATAATGGCCTTTATTTCTATGGCTACACACTATGCTCTTTCATGTAGAGCCGCAGTTACCATATTTTCATGTTAGATCTATATGAAACAATTTGCAATTTCATAGGCATTGCATTCAATCTATAGATACATTTTAAGGATACTTGACATCTTGACTTATCAAAATCTTCTAGTCCATGAACATCATAAAACATGGATGTTTTTGTTTTCTTCATCATTTGTATTTTTAGGAATGCATATTTTGTGTGTGTTTGCTAGATTTATAACTGATATTTTATTTTCAGTGTAATAATAAATAATATCAGTTTTAAATCTGTTTCTGAATGTTTTTGTTTATTTACTGAAACACCATTTTTGTTGAACTGTTTTTTAGATGACGAGTGACATTTGTTGTTGTTGTTTCATGTTGTTCTATCATTTGCCCTTTCTAAATATTTTTATTAATTCTTTGGGTTATTGTATATATTATATTTTTGGCAAATTTCTTTGTAGAAAATCAGGCCTTTTACAAAAAATAAGTTTCATTATTTTTCCCAATATAGATTCTATTCACATTGTTCTGACTTCCAGACATTCTGATAATGTTTTGACTAATATTTGTGCTTACTTTTTAACCTATGTGTTGAGATTTTGTATTTTCTTGTTTACTGTAATGTTAAATGTGGGCACCCAAGACTTGGAGTCTGCGTATAGTCCCTGAGACCCAGCCTCCAAGTTAATTTTGATTGGTAAATAAAGATGTCAATAGCCAATAGCTGGTCTATAGAGATATAGATGGGGTTTAGGTTTTCTGGGCTTGCAGGAGAGGAGGACCATGAAGAAGATAATGCTCAGGAGAGAAGGAAGGAAGAGCCACCATGGGTTAAGGGTCAAAAGAGTGTGGTCCTGAGAGCAGCCCAATTAGAGTTAAGAGCATCCCAGATAGAACATAATAAATTGTTAAGTAATAACTTGAGCTATCAATAGGGAAGTAGAAACAGCTTGGAGAGTAGAAAGCTGCCCAGCTATTTTACCGATTAAGGATTGTTAAAAGTCTAAAAGCTATATGTGGTTTTTTTTTTCTATATGTGTTTTTTATCTAGAAACTCAGTAACTAAAGGTGGGGTAAAAACACTGGACAGAGATATAAAATATTTAATACTACATATGGAGCCTCAATGTTTGGCAAAACTCACTTAAAAAATTAATTTGACAGCTTCCAAACGCTGACACCATTGCATACACTAGCAAGATTTTGCTGAAAGAACCCTGATATAGCTGTCTCTTGTGAGACTATGCTGGGGCCTAGCAAACACAGAAGTGGATGCTCACAGTCAGCTATTGGATGGATCACAGGGCCCCCAATGGAGGAGCTAGAGAAAGTACCCAAGGAGCTTAAGGGATCTGCAACCCTATAGGTGGAACAACATTATGAACTAACTAGTACCCCAGAGCTCTTGACTTTAGCTGCATATGTATCAAAAGATGGCCTAGTCGGCCATCACTGGAAAGAGAGGCCCACTGGACACACAAACTTTATATGCCCCAGTACAGGGGAACGCCAGGGCCAAAAAGTGGGAGTGGGTGGGTAGCGGAGTGGGGGGGGTATGGGGGACTTTTAGGATAGCATTGGAAATGTAAATGAGGAAAATACCTTATAAAAAGTAAAAAAAAAATTAAATTGAGAGAGAAGCATTAAGTCTTTAACCATCAAGTATTATACTTGATGCTATTTGGAGGTTTGTGCGTGCTTTTTTGTTGCTTCCACTGATGATGGACCTTTTTACTCTTAGTTGTATTAAGGATTATTACCATAGATATTAACTAGATTTTATCAAGTGACTTCTTCACACCAATGGGCAGCACTATTTAAACTTCCATTTAGTTAACTGATAAAGTCAACTTGCAGCCAGGTTCTTGAGTGTTGACTTATACACTGAGTACATCCTACTTGGTCGTTTTTTATAACTACTTTGTTTTGCGTTTCTGGATTTGATTTACAGTTAGTTAGATGAGAGTTTCTATGTCTAAATTCATGAATGGAATTAATTTGTAACTTCTCTTTTTCTTTCTGCTGTTTAATTATATTTTTTCCTGGTTATATTAACAGCCTTAAAAAAACAAACAAACAAACAAAACCAATAACATTCTATTTCTCACAAAATAGTGCCATTTTTTTTAATCTTTTAAATGTTTAGTAGAATTATCAAGTGATGCCGTCTGGCCTGGGAATGACCTTTTAGCAGGAATTTAATTTCTTCAATGTAGGGTCATTCATGCTGTTAATGTTATCATTATATTTTATTTGTGTGCCACATGCACACATGTGTTTTAAGGAGCTAGCATAATGATCATGACAGAAATGTCATTCCACCTGACTCAGATGTTTGAAAAGTGAGTTTCAGAAAAACATGGGATCTAGAAATGATAATGAATTGAAAACAACTTACAAACTTGCTTTTTTTTTTATTATAAGACTTAAACATTGTAAAGTTTTCATATTTTAAGATGAAATACCTCATTTACTGGGTATAAACCAAAAATCTGAAATACAGAATTAACAGTTTTAAGTATCAGAGTAAGAGAAATATATCTCTGTTTAAGCAAAGACATTTTCAGTGGCTTCACATCATAGTTATGGCTTCCCTTACCCAGTGGCAGCTTCGGCTCCTCACCACTTTGAGTAGACTCTAACTTTTGTGTCTAGAATATTAGAAAGAACAATTTACTAATATAATTTACATTATAAGGTTTAATTTATTGCAATAGTGAATAACCAGAGTTGGAATTTTGGCAAGTAGATTTTGTTTGCTTATTCATGGAATGTTTACAGCTGTATATAGCAAAAACATCAGTTTTTCCTACTGCTGTTAGTTTAGAAAATTGCTACTCACTCCCCCACCTCTCTAACAGAGTTCTGTTTTGTTTTTGTTTTTTGTTTTTGTTTTTTAAATTGGAACGTTTTCTTTATTTACATTTCAAATCTTATCCCCTTTCCTGTCCTCCTCCCCGCCCTCACTGAAACCTCCTATCCCATCCTCCTTCCTCCTGCTTCTATGAGGGTGTTCTCCCACCTACCAACCTATTCCCACCTTCTGGTCCTGGCATTCCCCCTACATTGGGGCATCAAGACTTCACAGGACCAAGAGCTGTCTAACAAGGCCATCCTCGGCTACATATGTGGCTGGAGCCATGGGTCCCTACATGTGTACTCTTTGGTTGGTGTTTTAGTTTCTGGGAGGTCTGGTTGGTTGATATTGTTCTTCTGATGGGATTGCAAAACCCTTGAGATCCTTCAGTCCTTTCTCTAAGTCCTCCATTGGGGACCCTGTGCTCAGTACAATTGTTGGCTGCAAGTATCCACCAACGAATACAGAAAATAGTATACATTTACACAATGGAGTACTACTCAGCTATGAAAAACAATGAGTTCATGAAATTCCTCAGCAAATGGATGGAACTAGAAAATATCCTGAGTGAGGTAAGCCAGTCACAAAAGAACACACATGATATGCACTCACTGATAAGTGGATATTAATCCAAAAGCTCGGAATACCCAAGATAAATTCACAGACCACATGAAACACAAGAAGAAGGAAGACCAAAGTGTGGATGCTTTGATCCTTCTTAGAAGGGGGATCAAAATACTCACAGGAAGAAATACTCAAAGTGTGGAACAGAGACTGAAGGAAAGGCTTTCTAGAGACTGCCCCACCTAGGGATCCATTCCATATACAGTCATCAAACCAGGATGCTATTGTGGATGCTGGGAAGTGCTTGCTGACAGAAGCCTCATATAGCTGTCTCCTGAGAGGCTCTGCCAGAACCTAACAAGTACAGAGGTGGATGCTCACAGCCAACCATTGGTCTGACATACTTCTTCATCTGTGATTTAATATCCTATTTTGATATTTTCAGAACTTGTGTTCAGTGTAGGGCTAACCTGCTTGAGATGGACACACTGAAGTAGACTAACATATACACATTTCCTGCCCTGCTTCCCCTGGCATCCAGTCTTTTACATCATGTTCTTGGAGGTCTGCATCACTTGGACCAGAGACTTATTCCTAGAAGCATTTCCAGTGACTTTTGTTATTTAGTTATGCAGCTATACTGGTGGCCATCTACTGAAATGCACAATGAACTCCCACCAATGTCCTCAGTGGGAGCTCAGGTTTCAAGGGAATCTAACACAAAGGAACAAGCTTTTTAGACTTTGATTTAGGGTAATGGGATGATTTTTATTTGTCTCATAGTTTTCATTTTTGTATATGTGTGAGTTGGTTTGTGTGTGTGTGTGTGTGTACATATATTTGTGTGTCAAAATGTACATGTGAATATGGAGGACACAGGATAACCTATTTGTTGTTCCTCAGACACTGTTGATATTGGACAATTTTTGAGTTAAATTTTGAGTTACTGTTTCCCACTGGCCTAGAGCTAGTGAAATAGTTAGGCTTTCTGGCTATTAAGCCCTAGATGGTGAAAACACAAGTGCAAGCTATGGTGCCCTTATACATAGGTTCTTGGGACTGAACGCAGGTCTTCGTGTTGACGGGCAGTCACTTTACTGACTGAGCTATCTCCTCATGCTGACCACTGTCATTGTGTTTCTGTTTGGAAACGTGTTTCCAGGAGATTACTGACTAAAAAATGCAAAGCCAGCAAGTCTCTGTCCATCTGTCTTCTGTGTCAGCTGGGAAAGCTTTCTCTTGAGTCCATTTTGTCTCCTCAGTCTTTTAAGGCCACTGTCTCCATAGTTTCTGACGGCCATGACTCATGCCAGGCTGTCATTTCAAGAGGAAATATTTCTGTGATCTTCAATTCCTTTGGTCCAATTTACTTTGAAGTGATCTGATTCTGTCTTCTGATACAGAAGAATTCTTAAACTCCTAGAGAGACAGTCCTCACTATTTAGTTTACATAATCCTCAAAACTGTTAGAAAACTTCCAGGCGAGGATTGTTTCAATTACAAAAACCAAACCAAACCAAACTAAAACAAAACAAAACAACAACAAAGAGAACAAACCGTGTCAGGTGTGGGGGTGTACACCTATAATCCCAGCACTCTACAAGCAGATATATGTAGATATCTGTGAGTTGGAAGTCAAAGTGGTCTACAAAGTGAGTTACAGGACAGCCAGAGCTGTTACACAGAGAAACCCTTTCTCACAAAACAAAACAAAGCCTAAAAAAAATTCTCCCTAGATTAAAAGGTTAAAATGTATTATTTTTATACTAGGGATTGAACCCGTCTCCTTACATGTGCTAGGAAAATCATCTAGCATGAGCTACATCCTAACTCATTTTAATATATACTTCAGTTTTGAATCTACTGTGTTGCCACAGTTGGCCTTGAACTTGTGAATCTCCTGCTTCAACCTGCCAAGTAGCTTGCATTACAAGTGTGTGTAAGCATGTGTGGTCTATGGTTTTGATATCATTGAGTTCTTACTCTTATGAAACCACACCCTGGAAGATTGATTCAGAAATACAAATCTCATTCTGCTAAGGCCTTCAAAAGGTTCCACTTCTTTAAAGAAAGATTACTACCCAATCATAGCAACACATTCTAGATCTTTCTTGGGGATACCTTTGATTCTAATTTTCATGAGCAATGAGTGGAACCCTAAAGTTAAGGAAGTACTCACCATCTCACCTTGGACTTTAGCATCTTTGATGCTTAATCTTGATCTTCCTCCTGGACTGGGTTTGCAGTCACATAATCTCTGAGCATGTCTGTGAAGACATGTCTATAGAAGCTTAACTGAAGAGGGAGATTCACTCTGAGCATGCGTAGTTCCATCTCATTGGTTGTGGTTCTGGGTTGAATCAAAAGGCTAAAGTGAACAGGTCACCAGAGGTCATTGCTTTTTGCTTCCCATACTTATATGTACAGTGACGCATTCCATAACTGTCTCTGCTAGGAGGGTCTGTACCCTCAAATATAAGACAAACATAAACAAAAATAAACCGCTTTCTTAAAGTTGATTTTTTTGTTATTACAACGATGACACTAGTAACCCAGCCACCTAATAAGTTAATATTGTACAGCATCTTCCTCTGAATGATGAAGAGAAGCTCCTATGACTCAGAAAGTTTGAAAGGGAGCTTGTTCAGACTCAGGAAGTAAACAACACAGAAACTTTCTCATTTCTTCTGGGTTACATATTTACACCTGCAAGCTTTGATAAACATTTCATTCCTGCTGTCCTCTCAGAAACTTCCTCACGGTTTTCTTATTTTCTCAGAGTACAGAGAAACATTGTTCAATCTTTTTCACCTTTTCACCCTCTTTTCCTCTCTCCAGTCAGCACCACCAGCTTGCATTTACAGAATTATAGTGCCCCACATTGATGAGTGCCCCAGAGGGAGAAGTCAACATAAAACTCCGCCTGCAGGCATTCCCCATCACTTTTCTCCCTTGCGCTATGCCTCCTGGGAAGAAAAGAAAGCCATGGTTCTTTGTTAGTCGCTCTGAATTTTTTTCTATAAATGCTCAAAGCAAATTGCCTTTGGGGGATGCTTATTTTTCTCTGGGTTCCTGAGACCACACTCTCAAAGTCAGCCTGGACACCAGCCTCTGTTTCTTTGCATTATTCTGATGAAATGGTGGCCCATATGGCTAATTTATATGCCAGGTGTCTGTCTCCTTCAGATACCAAATAGACAAAGACCCTTTGTTTCTATATTTCAAACACATTTATTCAGTTACCTTTCCTGGAAAATTTTAAGCTGGAATAATTTGTCCTTTTGTAAGATGCCCAATAAAGGGGTCAGCCTCCAGGACTGAAAAGGCACAAAGGTAGCTTTCCTTTCTGTTACAGGTTGAGGTGCAAATCCCCGCCAGGGTCTCATGTTTTGAGCACTTAATCCCAAAGTTGTGGGACAACTTTGAATGATGTGGAAACCGAAAGAGGCAAAGCCCAGCTGGCAGAAGTAGGACATAGGAGCAAACCTTGAAGGTTATCAGCCAGTCTAATCCTGGTGCAGCCACTCTGCATCCTTGTCCACATTGAGAGGGATGCAGCTATTACACATCATAGCCAATGAGACCTGGATCAGCCCTTTCCAAAATGATGGACTGAGGTGCTCTGAAACCATGACTCAAAATAAACATGTTCTCATGGACATTGATTCCTCCAGGTATATGGGTCACAGCAGTACAAATGTAACTAAAGCTCCTTACCAAGCCATGAGAGAGAAATGGAAAAGACAAGGACCAAAGGGTAGGTCACGTTAAAATTATAAAGTGCCAGCTAGGATATCATTCAAGAGGGAAACCACAGCAGTTATCTTTGCTGTTACTTTAACACTGTTTAAGCATGAAAAGAATCATGAAAGGAAAGCTTTTATACGATGTCAAATTAGGAAGCACAGCAGGACTGGGGTTTAAAGCATCCAGGTCTGGTTAACAAGGGATTACAGCATTTATTAGTCAGAAGGCCTTAGTAAATCCGTGCCCTTAGTGATACTTCCTGTGGTCAAGGACTGTGCTGTCTGAGCCTCATCTGTTGCCATTGCAGTGGGTCTTCAGACTACACCATCTCTTAGGTATCCACATAAGAGAATCACAGCATTGTTCAAGGGAGTTAATAAATTCTAGGACCCACTTACCTAACATCCCTAATACTTAGCACACATTATTCTCCCTTACCTTTTATTTGTCCCACAGACTGTGTATGCATTATTTACTGTGTTGCCAATCCTGGTTAAGTAAGCAATGACTAAACCAAGATAATGTGATTTATTATTTTGTTGTTTGTTTTATTCTTACTTTCTACTAACTTCTAGTCCACAAATTACATATGCCCTCCTCCTGAATTTTGTATACTTTCTTTTCAGTTTGAATTACTGAGAATAGTATGTGTATGAGAGGTACTGGTCTCCATTTATATGAATTAATTAGCCAGAAGATTCACTATGGGAAAGTTCAGAATGTTTCACCAGACAGTGCCCTACTTATGGGAAACTCTCATGGAATCTCCTGGTAGAAAGCTTTATATTAGTTAATTTAAAAAACCCTGAGCTCAGAGCAGTGCAAGACATTACAGAGAGCTAAAACCAAAACTTTAATAAAATAGTGTTTATAGAACAAGAACATATTTGAGCTCTCAGGTTTTTATCCATTCATGATTATATAGCATGTTTATAAAATAATAGTCTTATTTCATTAAACATTCTAGTAAATTCTTTTAAAATTAATTTATTTTGTACATGTGTGATATAAGAGTGCCCATATCTGTGTGAGTCACAGTGTGAATTACAGTGTGTGTGTGTGCGTGTGTATGTTTGTGTGTGTTTGTGTGTGTGTCTGTGTGTGTTTAAGTCAGAGGAAAAATTGATAGAATTGATTATTTCCTTCTATCATGTGTATTCTGGGGACCAATTCAAACAAAAGCATTCACCTGATGAATTATCTTGCCATCCCATCCAGTAAACTCTTTGCCAAATACTATGCATAAGGTTAAATTATCTACATAGTGGTAGCCTGGGATAGTGTATTTCTTGAGCTACATCTTGCTGCCTTTACATCACCGATCGATCTGCTTCTCTATAAGTCTCAAGGTGAGTGGCTTTAAAAGTAAACTGTAGTGATTTCATTAAGAAAATGAATCCACTGGCTTTTGGAGTTGTATTGCTAGGGAGAGTGAAGGAGGCTGCAGAGACTATTTCTATCATTAATCCTACATTTAGAAAAGACAAATTTGCCACTTGTTTGTGACAAATCTCAGGTTTGATAGTGAACTCATCTTAATTTTTAAATATTATGGCTTTTCTAATGAGATGTTTTAGTGTCAGCTTAGCTAGACAAAGTGCTGGGCAGATAGCTGGTCAAACATTTTAGGGTGTGTTTCTGAGGGCATTTCTGGAGAAGTTAACATTTGTATCTGCCTGAGAGAGGGAGATGTACCCTTGTTGCTATGGGTGCACAAAATATACTTACTCTTTTGACAACCAAAATAAAACACAAAAGCCAAAGGAAAGATGAGTTTTCTCTTTTGTTTCTCTGTTTAGGACATCTGTCCTCTCTTGTCTGGGACACCAGACCTCACAGGTAACAAGTCAAAGCCTGCAGAAAGAAGTGGGCAAAGACAATTGCCTTTTTGTCTGGAAACTGAGAACCTGGACAGTGAAATATTTACACAGAATGAATTGCACCGTTCTTGTGGACATAGTACTAAAAGTAGCCGTTGCAAGTACAAGAGAGCAAGTGTTTGGAAGTGATGTTTTATTTTCAATCTCTTTTTAAATATCAGCTTGCTTCTCCATGCTTTGTGCACTGACCTTTCAATTTGCTTTGTAGTTTCTTTTGATAAACATATGGAAATTTGAAAATACCCAACTTCTTTTCCTTTGTTTGTTTGTTCGTTTCTTTTTCTTTTTCTTCCTTTTTGGTATGGTAATATGCAGTCATTCTGTTTTATTTCCAGGCTGCAAGGATATTTTATATTTTTCCCGAAAAATATAACTTTAGCTTTACCATGTATAAACCATCCTAATTTTAACAACAAATGTTGGTAAACTACAGACCATCATCTAGGTCAAACGCCTTGTATTTATTTTCATATAAAATTATAGTGACCTGGTTTCACACTTTGTGTCTTAAACATTGATAAATGTTTTCCACGACCGCATTATTCCCCAGAAGTTAGAGCAAGATTTAGGATTTCCTTGATTTGCTAGAATTGTTACATTAACTTAAAAATTAAATTTTAACAATATTCTGTATATTTACCTACAACCTTGGCATTTCTCTTGTATTAAGGTTATTATATCTTCAGAAATATTTTAAAATTTTAGTAGATATAATATGTACCATGGTTTGATTTGTTTGCTGTAGTAAATGTTTTTTTTAGACTTCATTCCCTAAGTTATATGGAAACAGATATAAAGGGATATAAATATATAGGCATATTTATTTATTTTTATTATATAACAAACTTTACTGGAGTTACTTATTAATGTTAATACATTAATTTTAGTACAGTTTAAGACACCAATGTAAAACTTTTATCTTTGATTTGAAAATTATAGCACAAAGTTCCTTTTCTCCTGCCTCTACTTCCTTCTTTCTTTCTTTCTTTCTTTCTTTCTTTCTTTCTTTCTTTCTTTCTTTCTTTCTTTCTTTCTTTCTCTTTTTCCTCTCTTCTTTTAACTTCTCCTGTTGGACATTATAGTTCAGTCCTTTTTCATTTTTGGCTTCCAAAAGAAGGTATTAGTTGTTTGATGTGGTAAAATGAACTGTGTTTTCTTAGATAGCCTTTCTGTGATTGACAAATTCACCTTCAAGCTTTGCTCTCTTTTCAGGAGTAAATGTCACATTCTCTCAAATGCTCCTTCTGTCCCTATTAAGAAAATTATAAGGCACTTTTGTTTTTCTATTCACAGAATGAGTTATAGTGACACATGTTTCAGTAACAGCCAGTTTTACATTCAGATAACACTCTCAATTAAATATACAGTATCTTGTTTCTTGATATTTAAATGTCTTATTTGCATATATTAATTATACTTAATAATGAGCTTAATTATGACATTTTTATACATCCTTATAATATATTTTGATTGAAGACATATTAGAACTTAACGTAAAAAAAAAAAAAGAACTTAACGTAAAATAGTTTTTGTTGATGTTAGGTAAATGGGTTATCAGGTAAGAATATTTACTGCCCTTAAGAAGATCACACCTGAGATGGGCAGTGGTGGTTCGTGCATGCCTATAATCCTAGTACTTGGGAGGCAGAGGCAGGCAAACTTCTGAGTTCGAGGCCAGCCTGGTCTACAGAGTGAGTTCCAGGACAGCCAGGACTACACAGAGAAATCCTGTCTCAAAAAACCAAAAGAAGAAGAAGAAGAAGAAGAAGAAGAAGAAGAAGAAGAAGAAGAAGAAGAAGAAGAAGAAGAAGAAGAAGAAGAAGAAGAAGAAGAAGAAGAAGATCATCACACCTGTAAACCTGTAAGGCAGCACACAACTGCCAGTAACTTGAGTTCCAGAAGATACAACACCCTCATCTGCTCTCCACAAGCACTAGACATGACATGGTACACAGACATATGCACAAACAAAACACCAATACATGTAAAAAAAAACCTTAAAATATTATTAGTGCATATTTTATTATATAATAGATGTTGTCCTGAAGGGTGCTTCAGAATCTATGTTCTGGGTGTGTTCAGTGTCTACTGATAATTGCCCATTTAGTTTAGTCAGATTCTTGTGCTATACTAATGTTTTAAGGTCTTGTACTTCCTGTTCTTAGAAAAAGAGTCAAGCTATCATCATCATCATCATCATCATCATCATCATCATCATCATCATAATAATAATAATAATAATATAAATAAAGCGGTTATACACTCGCCAATCATATCACTGAAATGGCTACTTCTACCATTACTTTTACAGTTTTCCTTTGCTGCTTTAGAACCTTGCTATGAGATACATATAAATCAGTATTGCGTAACTGTCTCCAGGAAGTAACCATTTGATATGTTGAATGTGGTATTTTTCATCATCACTATTTATTGTTCCTTGAAAACTACTCTAGTTGACATAAAGCTGCTCATGGCAACTTCCTTGTATTTACTGTTTACATTTTGTTTCCTTTTATTTTCCACCTGTCAGCATCAGTAAAGCACACACTCTACAGAAGGCACACAGTTATTGAAGTTTCAATCGGAGGATTTGGCTCACTCATTTAAACTGGTTGTGAGTGTTAGAATGTCTGGAATGATGTCATCAACTTTGGTACTTATGATTTTATTTTTTGCCTGTCTTATCTTACACCAACATTTTCCATACCTCTCTCTATCTCACATCTCTATCTCTTGTGCTTGTGTATGTTTGTGTGTGTGTGTGTGTGTGTGTGTGTGAGAGAGAGAGAGAGAGAGAGAGAGAGAGAGAGAGGGAGAGAGAGAGAGAGAGAGAGAGAGAGAGAGAGAGAGAGAGAGAGAGAGAGAGAGAGAGAGAAAAGGTGGAAGAGAACTGGAATCAGTGGGGGGCATCTCCAGGATAAGCTAGATATGTAGGACACTGTGAACTTCAGGAATCTATCAGAGTGACCCTAGTTAAGACTCTTAGCACTAGCAGATATGGAATCTAAAATGACAACCTCCTGTAACCAGGCCAGATTTCCAATGGAAGAATGGGGACACCAGCCAAGCGACAAATTTCCCTAACTACAAGATGTGCATGGATGAATAGAGAACAGAAATCGAGGAAATGGCCAACCAACATCGGTCCCAACTTGTGACTCATGCCATGAGAAAGAAATCCTACCTCTGACCCTATTAATGATAGTCTGCTGTACTTGCAGATTGGTGCCCTGGATAATTGTCATCTGAGAGGCTTCCTCCAACAGCTGATGGAATCTATAGCCAAACATTATGTGAACATCAGGGAATCTTGTGGAAAAGTACTAGGAAGAATTGAAGGTTCTGGAGAGGTCAAGGACACCACAAGGAAACCCACAAAACCAATTAAGTTGGGTCCATATGGGCTTACTGAGACTGAAACACTAACTAGAAAGCATGAGTGTGATGGACCTGGGCTCCCAACACTTAGGTAAAGAAGTTCAGCTTGGTCTTCATGTAGGGCCCATAATAGTAGGATCAGGGGCTGCTTCCAACTCTGTTGCCTGTTTTTGGATCCCTTTTCCCTAATGGGGTTGCCTTGTCTAACCTTAGTAGAAGAAGTTCTACTGCAACTTGATATACCAAGGTAGGTTAATATCCAAGGAAGGACTCCCTTTTTCTGAGGAGACAAGGAAAGGGGATAGGGAAGGAAGCAGAGAAGGTGGAGCTAGGAGGATCTGAAGATATGAAGTAAATAAAGTAATTAACTAATGAAAAAAATCAAATATGCCTTTTTCCCCTGGGCTGATGAAAACTGTCTGACTTTAATGAAAAACCATAAAGACTGCAGATGTAAACTCAACTCGAGTGTCAGTTAATCTCATCAAAAATTTCTAGAGTACCATTGTACCTACAACAGTCTCCCGGTCATTGGCTTAAAAACAAAACAAAACAAAACAAAACAAAACAAAACAAAACAAACAAACAAAAACAAAAACAAAAAACCTCTTCTCCAAGAAATTTTATCTTTTAGAAGCTCAGTAAATTTTCTTTATTATGAAAACCTTCGTAAATTCACTTTGGGAGTTGTAGTTGAGGGTTTGTCCCCCTGGGCAAGGGCATTTTCAAAGGTCTTCAACTCTTGGGTCTTTTGTAAGGATAAAGGGATAAATCATTTCCTTTCAGAGTGGTCAGCCATTGAGTAATGGTTGGCCTTTGTACCAACTAAATGACTTCCTGACTTGAAACACAATTTCCCCATCTTTCCCTATGAAAGTGCCATGTTAACAGTGGCAGCGATGAGAGTGTTGAGTTTCAGGAAAACATTAATCTAGAATATCATCACATTTGGGGCCAAAACATGGAATGATCATGAAAAGACAAAAAAAGAAACACTAAGGCACAGAGGACATTGTTTGAAAACAGCATGATCTACTCTTCCATTTTTCTCCTCAAAAACCCAGAAAGGTCATTACTTCTATAACTGATCAGGGCTTGTTCACAATGGATTAGGAACTCTCAAAACAGCTCATCTCCTTTTTGATTATTCAAAATGCCCATAATTTATCAGGAGTTAGAATACAAAAAACAGAACATTGGTTTCTTTTCCATCCTAAGGCCTACTTTTCTGCATCATCTGGTGTCAGGAGAATATTATTTACTATCCTTTCCTGCAGGTACCCTTATTTAGTTTCTGTAGTTGTTCTGCCTTCCTAAAGATTATCCAACACTATGTTCTGGTTTTTATCCTCATCTGAAAGCACGGAGGACGTTCTCTACTGAGAAAACTTTGCAGATGAAAACCTGTGGAAATTAAAATGGCCACATCTCTAGAGCAAGATGAGACTACAATAGCAATTGACAGCACTTACTTGGTGTAGTCTAAAGTCAAATTAATTAATCATTTCTCACAGTTGTTCTCTGCTTTTCTTCAGGAAACAATATTAATAGGCCTCAGGTAGATGAATATTTCAGTCACTGTCTAGTGCTAATTCTGTCCATGAAAATACTAAGCTACACATTTGATGACCAGCAAAAATGCTACTTTTTTGTAGCTATTAGATTTACAAATCTTTACAGATTGTCATGTGACATACCCTTACCTTGCCAATACAATTTGCCTATAAGGATAATACTATAAGAAACCTATTCTCTTTACTCCTGTAACAATGGCTACTCATTTTCACTCTGTTCACTAATGGAGCAGCAACATCAGTATACAACACACTGTTCATTTATACAAGTATCAAATCTCCATGCTTGTGAATTCCCTACTACAAAATGACTGCTAACAGTAATTCTTCCTTCAAGAAAAGCAACCACTGCACATTCATGAGTCAAGTGTACAATACAACCAACCCAGATTTGGAAGAGATTTTTGAATCTTTGATAGTAATTAATGACTTTTACTCCCAAATTATGTTGCTACTAGTTGCTACAATGAAACCATTATGCTCCAAAGAACAACTTCTTAATTAACAAAATCAGAGTATTTTAATGTAGGATTTCAGGGGAGAAGATAAAAAAGTGTGTGATATGGCTATGTGACAGTGTAACAAAAGAAATAAAAGAACCAAAAAAACAAAAACAAAAACATGTTAACAATAATAATACCTTCCTTAAAATAAGACATTTTTATGCATAACCATGATAGGATGGATATTTTTCACAAATAGCAAAAATTCAAATGATAAAAAGAACAAAGTTGGTCATTTTTTATTAATGTAGACAAAAAGAAGCTGAGGACATAGAATTGAATATTTGAATACAAGATGTTTTGCTTGAAATGGTTCTACTAATTGAACTTTACCTGATCATTTTGTGGTGTTGGGAATATTTTACTGGGTGAAATTTTGGCAATAGTATAGCTCTACTATGTATTTCTTCTTCTTCTTCTTCTTCTTCTTCTTCTTCTTCTTCTTCTTCTTCTTCTTCTTCTTCTTCTTCTTCTTCTTCTTCTTTGTCTTCTTCTTCTTCTTCTTCTTCTTCTTCTTCTTCTTCTTCTTCTTCTTCTTCTTCTTCTTCTTCTCCTCCTCCTCCTCCTCTTCCTCCTCTTCCTTATCCTTATCCTCCTCTTCCCTCTTCTTTTTCTTATCATTACTTATTGTTACATCAGCTTCCAATAGTTTTATTTGTATTTTTATTTTATGTAGGTGATATTTTTATCCACATACAGCTATGTGTACCATGTATGTGCCTGCAGTAACCCGAAGAGAGCCTAGAATCCCCTGGAACTGGAATCACAGATGGTTGTAAACCAACTTGTATGTGGTGGGAATTGAACCTGCATGCCCTCAAAACAAGTCAGTGCACTTAGCCACTGAGCCACCTCTTCAGCCCCATTTGTGTTTTCTTAATCAAGAAACTAGCAAAGTAATCCAGAGAAAAATATGAAATTGCTAACATGAGATGTTTTTATCTCCAGTTAATGGGGACACTCTTACCCTTTCTTAATTATTCTTTCTGATTCTTTAGGGAATAGATTATTTTCAGGATAAATTAAATGAAATTTAAGCATGATGAATTTGTCACGATTCTCCAGAGGAACATATATATGTTGGAATGGAGTTGGCTCCCTGGCAGTTGCGGAGGCTGAAGTGTCCTACCATCTGTTGTCTGCAAACCTGAGAACTAGAAAAGATAGAGGTATGATACAGTCCAACTCTGAAGGCTTAGAGATGTATAATGATGTGGGAGTGGAGCTGCTACTCCAAGTCAGAGATGGAAGCCTGAAACCCAGGACATACTATATCTGAGAACATGAATGCATGCATGTCTCATACACACACACACACACACACACACACACACACACACACACAAACACACACACACACACACACACACACACACACACATGCACACACACACATGCGCACAGATAATGAGAGAGAATAGACTAGAAATCAACTTCCTTTTGAAAAATTCAAGTTCTTAATGTGATGACTGATGCTTGACCACATTGGTAAAAATGGGATTTTCTTGTTGAATTTATGGACTCAAATGCTAATCTCATTCTTATGAACATACCCATAAATGAACTAACAAATGTGTGAACATTTCGTAGCAAGACCAGAAGAAAGCTGTTAGAATCTTACTGAGATTGACTTTAAACATCAATCCTTAACCTTTTGGTTTACTTACAATTTTGCAAAGGTTTGATGAAAGGATTGATCCCTCCCCAGTGTAATTTAACATGACACAAAATGTTAAAATATCATGGGCTATTTAAAACCTGAACATTGATGATAAACAAGGGTTCTCAATTTTTCAACACTACAACCCACTAACACAGTTCCTCATATTGTGGTGATCCCCAACCATTAACTATGTTAGTTGCTACTTCATAACTGCAATTTTGCTACTTTTATGAATCATAATATAAATATCTCATGTGCAGGATATCTCCTATGAAGCCCTTATGAAAGGGTCATTTGTCCCAAATGGGTCACAACGCACAGGTTGAGAACCACTGGATTAAAACTATCTACAGAATTTATAGATATCTATATTGTCATTATCTTGGTACCAAATTATATACCAGAACACATTGTAGGAAATCCTGGGCAAATAATTAACTACACTATAGTTTATTGTATGTATTGAATTGTATGTATTGAATGTAACTACTATTAAATGTTTTATGTTCAAGGAATAAAGCTTCCATTAGGAAGTCATTTCCCTGCATCTCTCGGTATTTCTGTATAATTTCAATATTTTGAATAATGACTCTTTAGAAGCCCACCTGGGAATCTGGAAGTCATGTGTTCTAAAGGCAGATATTCTCAGTGCCCTACAAATCCCCTTCCTCTATTCCAGACATATCTGCTTACAGTCCAGTTTTCCTTCCCTGGAGAATACTTGTTTCCACTGAAGGATAAAGGTTGTCCACATTTTGGGGGAAAGAATTGCATATCTGCAAGTTTCAAGTCTCATAACTTTCTACAATAGTGAAAGGAAATAGTCAGTGTTCAAGCTAAATCAACATGAATGAAAATTATCTTGAAATTAGAATCATCACAGCATTTTAAAAGCAGTTTGCTTCTTACCTTTACCCTTACATCCTGTGGGATATTTTCATTGTTTCATTTGTGGTATTACTGTTGAGTATATTACAACAATCACACAGTAAATGATCTTAGGAATATGGAATTCACCTTTCTTGAATATCACAATGTACTTACAATCATGTCCCTAGTTTCCTCAGAATCTGTGAAATGTAACATTCTCTATGTCAAACATTATGATTTCTGTATTCTATCTAGACTAAGACTGGTTCTTTTTAAAGTTCGGGATTGATAAATGAAGAGGAACTAAGTAGCATACATTGGTAGACCACCTCTAGCATTTAAAGCCATTATAGTAAACTATCTAATAGTTTATAATTCTCTAAGACAAACATGCTGAGAATTTTCTGGAAGTCTCTATTTACCCTAGATGAGGCCCTGGTGACAGACCACAGGAGTCTAAGTGATGAAACCAGGAGGATACTGTCATTGCTTGTAGACACAGGCCTCAAAATCATCTGCATAGTCAAGTCTAACTCAAACATGGATACTCTCATGAAAATTTGATCCCTGGAGCTTCTTGTACAAGTTGTAAGGAGTTCTTTAAAGAGATGGTCCTTTCCCCAGCAATTGCTAATTGCTAATCATCACCTTGACAAAGAACCTTGGGAGTCTTGTAGTTTTCTGAGTTTCCTGAGTCTTAGAGATTTTGTTGTTGTTGTCATTGTTGTTGTTGGTGGTGGTGATGGTGGTAGCAGGGGCAGTTTGGTTTGGTTTGCTTTTGGTTTTTAGTTGCCTCAGAATCAAAAGCCTTCTCTATGCTCTGAGGAAATGTTTCAGTTCAGAAGAAATAGCTTTAGAATATAGCAAGTTTGTGCTTCTATAACATAATATCACTATACCAATGACCGGGTGGCTTAAACAGCAAAACATACTTTCTTTCTTTTTGTTTTTTTGTGGTTTTTGTTGTTGTTGTTGTTGTTGTTATTTGTTTGTTTGTTTTTGTTGTTTTTTGTTTTGTTTTTGTTTTTCAAAACAGGGTTTCTCTGTGTAGCCCTGGCTGTCCTGGAACTCACTTTGTAGACCAGGCTGGCCTCGAATTCAGAAATCAAAAATATACTTTCTATAGTTCTGGGGACTAGAAAGACTAAAATTAATGTCTAGGTAGATATGGTGTTTGGGGAGTACCCTTTAAGGTCAAAAGACATCTATTTCTTTGTCTTGTATGCCAAAAAAAAGTTGAGGGAGGGAGAAAGGAAGAAAGAGAAGGAGGAAGAATGAAACAGGATGAGAAGGAGGAAGACGAGGAGGAGAGAAGAAAAAGAATCATCTAGGATGGTTTGTATGAATGACCCCCACAGGCTCACTTATTTTACTGCTTGGTCATTACAAGTATAGCTACTTGGTGGGGATTCGAAGGTGTGTCTTGTTGGAGGAACTGTGTTGGGGTTTCAAATGCTCAAGCCAAGTTTAGTGTCTCTCTTTCCCTGCTGCTATCAGATTCAGGTGTAGGACTTTCAGTTTTTTCTCTGGCACCATGTCTGCCTGCATGCTGCCGTTTCCCACCATGCTAACAATGAACTAACCCTGTGAAACATGCAAACCCCCGCCAAATGTTTTCCTTTATAGGAGTTGCCATGATGATGATGTCTCAGCACTGACTAAGATATCATCAGTTTCATGTGCCATAAAAATAGTAATCCCCACCAATCTATTCATCTCTCAGAGACCCCACCTGCAAACATAATCATGTTGGATACTATGGTTGCAGTGGTCCCACCAAAGGTTGTGGGTTAGAACCTTATTTACTCAATAAGAAAGTATTAGTGGATGAAACCTAGTGGATTGTTTGTGTAATGAGGTTGAATTACTAATTGTATCATAGGTTGATGTTGATTTACAATTAGTAATTTATTGCACTCATAGGATTGGTCTCTCATAGGAATTGTGATGTTTTTCATAATCAACAACCATTTCAGCACTGCAAATGACCAGAAAGCCACCCTTCCTTTCTAATTTGCCATGCTATATGTGGTCTAATACAGAAGCAGAGCAACTGCGAGATATGACTGTCCATTCATCCAAATGAATTTCAGTGGTTCAAAAACTGGGACTATTCTATCTATATTCTTGGAATACCTACCTACCTACTTTAACAACTAGAGAGAAGAACCGGAATTTCACAATTTCTTTCTGTAGATTCTTTTACTTACTAGCATAATACTTACTTATTATATAACGTGAAATTAAGCATGTATTTCTTACAGCTTTGGTGCTTTCAGTTTTGAATAAAGATGATTTTTGCTATTTTCTCTGGGGTAGTCCCTCAATAAAGTGAGGCACTTTAAGGGATAGACTCAATAGAGATGGCCTTTAAATTGCATGTGTGTGACATACTGATAATCTTCAATTCTGAACAAAATTTTGCTAGGTAATACTATGGCTGCTATTTTATTGCTTCAATAACTGAGACTATAGAGATTAGTTTTTGAATGGGTATACCTCCTTAGTGCCAAAATTCATCTTTTTATCATGTTCAAACACAAATCCAATTAATATCAAGGTCTGTAATCATTCCATGTCCTTACAGGAATACCATGAGCTGTGGGCATCTGCCAAGGGTTCATCACAGGAGACCAAGTGGTCAGTTGTTTGATCCTGTAAGGTACATTTCACATGCAAAAGGCTTTTTGCTCTACGCTTGAAAATAACTCTTTAAACATTCCTAACACAAAGCAAAGGAAAATAATGAAGAAACACACATGCCAAGTGTTAAGTTGCCCCAAATATCTACCTAGCATTTTAATTCATCAACGCATTGTGCTTGTTTGGAGGCCCATTGAAGCAGAACACATTTATATGATGCCTGTCTGTAAATACAACTATTCAATGTTTCTTGATATTAGGTGCAAGGTGGCTTACCTATAGAAATCTATAAAAATAATTAACTTTTAAAACAATTCTCTTTTCTAGTGTAAAGTATTATAATGGCTTTATTTATATTCTATGTTGTAATTGCTAAAACACCTTGTGTGTATGGTCAGACTAAAATAACCTGGGATTATGTTAGTTTGACATTGAGGATGTGGTGGAATAGATTAACTTATTGTATTTCATAGATGTTCTATGAACTATGGTACATATTATCTTCTCCTGAGTCTACAAGAATTTGTATATATCTCCTAATTAATATTGTAGACCACAAGTAGAAAACTGATTTACAAACATGCAATGTAATATTGCCTACCCCATCTCACAAACATTTGCACTTTAGGTGAACTCAATTATGTCTGACTTCTACCCTTTTACATTTTCTTACTTTCTAAGACTTTGATGGTGAGGGAACTAATATATAGCGTGCATGTTGCTTAATATTTAAACCTTGAAGTATAATGGCTTGGACTCAGTACTAGCAGGTTCATTTTTTTTTTTTTACTTGTGTCCTCTGTGATCTGTGAGCAAATGAGTCCATTAAGAAGACATTAGAGCAGTAACTCAATTCTATAACCTGCTTGCATCCATTTTCATTTCTTATCATGAAAATATAAGTTCTCATGATTTACTGTTATTGCAAACAGAAAGCTGCTGGATATCTATTGGAGTTGCCATTAACCCTTGCTTGTAAGACTTTCTTAAAACTTGTGTGAGTTAAGCAAGGGCCCGAATTATTTTGGCCACCTTTGCCTTGCTGGTTTTAACTTTAGTTGTACTGTGATGCAGGCCCCTGACAAAAGCAATATTAAGGAAGGAAGGGTTTATTAAGCTTGTGATTCTAGGTTATAACCCCTTATGGTAGAGGAAAGCAAGGCAGAAACTTAAAGCAGCTAGCTAGCCCTATGCACAGTCAAGAACAGAAAGAGAGCCGGGCAGTGGTGGTGCACACCTTTAATCCCAGCACTTGGGAGGCAGAGATAGGTGGATTTTTGAGTTGGAGGCCAGCCTGGTCTACAAAGTGAGTTCCAGGATAGTCAGGGCTATACAGAGAAACCCTGTCTCCAAAACCAAACCAAACCAAACAAACAAACAAACAAACAAAGAACAGAAAGAGAAATGAATGCATGCATACCTATTTCTCAGCTTGATTTCTCTACTACTATACTCTTCAGGACCTGAACCCAAGGAATGGTGTCACCTACTTTTAGGCTGGGTCTTCCCATATCAAACAACTCAAGTAAGCCATTCATGAATGGGCCTGCCCATAAGCCAACCTAATCGAGACAGTTCCCTGTTAAGATTCTTCCTGGGTAATTCTAGACTAGAACTAACCACTACATCTACTGATCTACAAGTGTTGACTCTCCAAAGATATATTGATAGGAGTCTCAAATGATTTTATACAAATATCTTCCTTTACATTGTATTTTTTTTCTCAAACTATGTGAAAATATACTTTATTTTATTAGGAGCACCCTGAATGAGTTTCTTATTGATAGAGATATTACAGTCTGAACAAAGGGAAATAAGATAGTCTATGAAGAGCAGAATAAAATGGGAAGTAAGTAGTTAAGCTCGAAGGAAGGCTGAGAATCAGTGCTTTGAAGAGACAAGATACACAGAGCTCAGAGGTTTAAACTTACTAGGAGAATTCTAACCTTGTCATCAAAATCATGCTTTAAAATGCAAAAGTGTCTTGTTTTCCAACTCAACATTCAGCAAATATCTTGCCTGGTCATAGTCTCTAACTTAATTTGTCCTTGGAAATAGATCATAGCTTTAGAAACCTGAGTCCAGGCGGCTGCTTGGTGTATACAGGGCAGATTCCACTTAAGTAGCTTGAGAAATAGATCTGAAAATAAGAGATTTAATATTTTAACACACAACTTGATAATAAAATGTCAGGTCTCATGAGTTCACATGAAGTGGTAGGGCTTTCTGTAGATTACAGTTTGAAAATCATTTTGTGTCCCTTTATTCACAGCTCATTGATTTAGTCAACTAAGGTAAAAGAAATAAATCTTTGTTCTTCTAACAGTAGAGTATATTTGAGACTAGACACAGCATGCTAAAGTATCCTATTAGCTCAATAATATTGGATTCAACTAGTGTCCTGTTTTGGAAAACCTTAAAATAAAGGAGAAAGTTCCTTGGAAATAGATTAAAAGTCATTAACTCAACCATACATCCATTTAACCGACATTCTATCAGGTTTTCTTTTCTTTTTCTTTTTATTCAGGTCCACAAGCCTATTACATCAAGAAATTTTTACACAAAGATAAGCTGGATTATTTTAGTGTTGTTCCACGTGCCATTTGGCTATGTAAATCACTATAAAGCATAATAATTAGTGGTTCTCAGAATATAGATAATAAATAATTGCTTACCTATGCTGTCAGTTTTCCCTGTGTGGTGGTTTGAATGAAAATGCCTTCCCCCATAGACTCATAGGGAGTAGCAATATTAGGAGGTGTGGCCTTGATGGAGTAGTCGTGTCCTTGGTGGAGGAAGTGTGTAACTAGAGATGGGTTTTGAGGTTTCAAATGCTCAAGGCAGTCTCCACCCTCTTTCTCTCTCACTCTTCTGGGTCACTGTGAATCCAGATGTGAGATTCTTAAGCTCCTTCTCCAGGACCATGTCTGCCTGCATGCTGCCATCCTTCCTATCCTTACAATAATGGACTAAAACTCCTCACCTGTGAGCCAGCCCTAATCAATTTTGTTCTTCATAAGAGTTGTCATTGTAATGGTATCTCTTCACAGCAATAAAACCCTGCATAAGACAGACAGTAAGTGAAAATACCTTACACAATGTGCATCTGAACTAGAAACAAGATTTGTTTCCTCACTTTGAAGTAGTTTCTAGTATACAACTCCATTCAAAATAAATTCAAAATTTATCTCCTCAAAGATCTGTCTGTCTGTCTGTCTGTCTCTCTTTCTCTCTCTTTCTCTCTCTCTCTCTGTCCATTTTTGATCCCTCCTGTTCCTCCTCCCCATCCTATCTACCACCCAAGTTTCTCCATTCATCCACCCCTGTTTCTTTTTCTCAGTGAGTGAGATTCAACCATCTTCTCTTGTGCCTTTCTTCTTAGTTAGCTTCTTTGGGTCTTTGGATTGTAGTATGGTTATCTTGTACTTTATAGCTTATATCCACTTAGTACATACCATGTATCTCTTTCTTGGTATGGACTACCTTATTCAGGATGACATTTACCTGAAAATTTCATGACTTTATGAGTTTCAATAGCTGAGTAGTGGTTCATTATGTAAATGTATCATGTTTCATCTATTCTCTATTTGAGGGACATCTAGATTGTGTTCAGTTCCTGGCTATTACAAATAAAGCTGCTATGAACATAGTTGAGTAAATGTCCTTGTGGTACAGTGGAGCATCTTTTGGGTATATGCCTAGGAGTGGAAAAAGTGGATCTTGAGGTAGGACTATTCCAATTTTCTGAGAAAGCACGAAATTGATTTGCAAAGTGTTTGTAGACGTTTGCACTGCATCCAGCAGTGCAATGCAATGCTTCATATCCTCGCCAACATGAGTTGTTTAAGTTTTTGATATTAGTCATTTCAACAGGTGTAAGATTGAGTTTCAGAGTTGTTTTTATTTGCATTTACCTGATGACTGAGGATGTTCAAAATTTTCTTTCAGACATTGTAGTTTCCACTGTCAAAATTCTCTGTTTAGTTTTGTACCCCATTTTTAAATTGGACTCTTTGGTTTGTTGATATCTAGCTTCTTGATTTCTTTATATATTTTAGATATAGCACTGGTGAAGATCATTTCCCAATCTGTAGGCTCATTTGTTTTTTTGTTTTTTTTAATCTTATTGATGGTGTCCTTTTCTTTTCAAAAGCTTTTTTGTTTCATGAGATCCCACTTATTAATTATTGATCTTAGTGCCTAAACTTTTGGTGTTCTATTCAGGACATTGTCTTCTGTACCAATGTGTTCAAGATTATTCCTCACTTTCTCTTCTATCATATTTAGTGTATCTGCTTTTCAGTTGAGGTCTTTGATCTACTTGGACTTGAGGTTTTTTGTAGAGTTACAAATATGTATCTATTTCTTTCTCTTTTTTAAAATTTTTGTTTCATGAGATCCCACCTATTAATTATTGATCTTAGTTAGGGGTTTTTCACACTCCATATTTTATCCCCACCCTTTCCTCCCTCTGATTGTTCCAAATCCCATACCTCCTCCCCACCTTTCCCCACCCCCAGTCTTCATGTGGATGTCCCCACCCCTGACCCTCTCTGACCTCTAAACTCCCTGGGGTCACCAGTCTCTTGAGAGTTAGGTGCATCATCTCTGAATGAAAGTAGACTCAGCAGTCCTCTACTGTTTGTGTGTTGGGGGCCTCATATCAGCTGGTGAATGTTGCCTGGTTGGTGGTCAGTGTTTGAGAGATCAAGTGGGTCCGTATTAATTGAGATTGCTGGTCCTCCTACAGGGTCACCCTCCTCCTCAGTTTCTTCCAACTTTTCTCTAATTCAACCACAGGTGTCAGGAGCTTCTATCCATTGACTGGGTACATATATCTGTCTCTGACTCTTTCAGCTGCTTGTTGGGTCTTCTAGAGGGGGGTCATTCATGATAGGTTCCTTTTTGTGAGTACTCCATAGCCTCAGTAATAGTGTCAGGTTTTGGGAACTCTCCTTGAGTTGTGTGGAGAGCCGCAATAACATTTACCATCATAAGATGGCGCTGGCTCCGCAGTGCCTTATGCCACCTAAACAAAAATAGCTATGTGCGCATGTGCTAAGAGCAAAAGACCGCCAATGTCACTAGCCCACCCCGGGGCTTGGGAGATCGTGGGTGGAGCTACCAGTCGTAGTTAGACAGAAGTTAACCACGGAAGGATCTGTGTCCTGTGTGCGTTCCTGCTGGGCGGGGACAAAAGCTCAGGACAGAGTTGGATCCCACTTTGGGTCTGTTGCTGGACCTTATTCCCCTCAGGCTCCTCTCCATTTTCATCCCTGTAATTCTTTCAGACTGAAACAAATATGGGTCAGAGTGTTGACTGTGGGATGCTGACCCCCTCCCTCACTTGAAGCTCTGTCTTTCTACTGGAGGTGGGCTTTATAAGTTCCCTCTCCCTACTGTCAGGAAATTTATCTAAAATCCCCCCCCCCTTTGAATTCTGAGAGTCTCTCACCCCCCAGGTCTCTAGTGCATTCTTGAGGATCCCCCTACCTCTTACCTCCTGAGGTTGCCTGTTTCCATTCTTTTGCTGGCCCTCAGGGCTTCAGTCCTTTTCCCTCAACCAATACCAGATCAAATTCCCATCTTACCCACCCCTTACTACCTCCCCTTATTTACTTTGCCTCCCAGGTCCCTGTCTCCCTCCCTGTGGGGAGCGGGTGTGGCGGCAGTCCCAAAGGCGCCAGGGACTGCAGCTAAGTCATATGACTTGCACCTGACTTCCTCATATAAGACACAAACATCTTGAGTGCTGCGCAGGTGTACCAGGATACAGGTGAATCCAATTTGGTGGAGATTTGCCCCTGCTGCCCTGATTAGCTGAAGCCTCGTGACTGGCGAGGGGGCGTGGCCTGCGGTGCGTGGAAGAGAGAGAGTATAAAAGGAGTGAGAGGCCCAGGGTTCGAGGAAGATATAAACAAGAAGAATCAGGACTGAATAAACTGCTGTTAGAAGGACTGGTGGTCGCGTCGTTCTTGCTGGTCGAGAGCGGGCGCGACACCTCCCCACTTGTGATTGCTTTCTTCTTTCTCCCAAGTGGAACTGAGGCATCCTCACTGGGGCACTTCAGCTTGTTGACCTTTTTTGAGTTCTGTGGACTGTATCTTGGATATTCTGTATGTTTTTTTTTTCTTGGCTAATATTCACTTATTAGTTAGTACATAACATGCAGATTCTTTTGGGTCTGAGTTACCTCACTCGGGATGATATTTTCTAGTTCCATCCGTTTGCCTACAAAACTCAGGTTGTCCCCGTTCTTAATAGCTGAGTAGTATTCCATTGTGTAAATGAACAACATTTTCTGTATCCATTCTTCTGTTGTGGGACATCTAGGTTGTTTCTAGCTTCTGCCTATCACAAATAAGGCTGCTATGAACATAGTGGAACACATGCCTCCATGGCATGGTGGGACATCTTTTGGGTATATTCCTAAGCATGGTATAGCTGGGTCTTCAGGTAGACCTGTTTTCAATTTTCTGAGGAACCTCTAGATTGATTTCCAAAGTGTTTGTACCAGTTTACCATCCCACCAAAAAAGGAGGAGTGTTCCTCTTTCTCCACCTCCTCTCCAACATGTGATTGGAGAGGTTTTGATCTTAGCCATTCTGATTGATGTAAGGTGGAATCTCAGGGTCATTTTGATTTCCATTTCTCTGATCACTAAGGACTTTGAACATTTCTTTAGATGCTTCTCAGCCATTTGAGATTCCTCAGCTGTGAATTCTCAGTTTAATTCTATACCCTATTATTTTAGGTTGGTTTTTTTTTTTTTTTTGATTAGTTTCTTGAGTTCTTTATATTTTGTATATTAGCCCTCTCTATGATTTGGGGTTATTAAAGATTTAATCCACGGTGGCCTATTGAAGATTATTTCAATTTTCTTGTATCTGTTGAGACTTCTTTATGCCCGAGTATGTGGCCAATTTTGGAGAAGTTTTTAAGATAATTATTTTGTGTTTGAGTGACATGCTCAGTATATATCTGTTAGGTCCATTTAATTCATATCATCTGTTAGTTTCATTACGTTTCTGTTTAATTTTTGTCTGAATAACAGATACATTGATTGGAGTGGGGTGTCAAGGTCTCCCACTATTATTGGGTGGGGTTCAATGTGTGATTTAAATTTGAATAATGTTTCTTTTATGAATGTGAGTGCCCTTACATTTGGAACATAGTCATTCAGACTTGAGATGTTATCTTGCTGGATTTTCCCCTTGATTAGTATGAAGTTTCCCTCCTAATCTCTTAACAAATTCTGGTTGAAAATCTGTTTTATTAGATATTAGGATTAGTTACTCCAGCTTGCTCCTTGGATCTGTTTGCTTGGAAAATCTCTTTTCAGCCCTTCACACTGAGTCAATGTCTATCATTGTTTCTGAGGTGTGTTTCTTAATTGCAACAGAATTGTGCAAGATATCTTAACATCCATTCTATTAGACTGTGTCTTTTTATTGGGGAATTGAGTCTAGTGATATTGAGATATATTAATGACCAGTGATTGTTAATTCCTGTTGTATTGATGTTGGTAGTGGTAATGTGTGTGTGTTTGTGTATATTTCCCTTACTTTGTTTTTGTTGGTATAGAATTATTTTATTCCTACGTTTTCTTAGTTACAGTTAACCGTTTTGCTTTTGCATTTTCCTTCTAGTATCTTCTGTAGGGCTGGATTTGTAGGTATATATATTTTTAGATTTTTGTTTATCATGGAATATCTTGTTGTATCCACTTATGGTGGTTGAACTTTTTCCTGGGTATAGTAGTCTCTGCTGGCATCTGTGGTCTCTTAGAGACTGTAAGACATCTTTCCAGACCCTTCTGACTTTTAGAGTCTCCTGTTGAGAAATCAAGTGTAATTCTCATAGGTTTGCCTTTATGTTTCTTAGTCTTTTTCTCCCTTGAAGCTTTTAATATTCCTTCGTTGTTCTGCATATTTACTGTTTTGAGTATTCTCTTTTCTGGACCAATCTATGTGGTATTCTATAAAGTTCTTGTAGGTTTATAGGCATCTCTTTTTTAGCTTGGGGAAATTTTCTTCTATAATCTTGTTGAAATATTTTCTGGGATTTACTTGGAGTTGGGAATCTTCCCTTTTCCTATTGTTATTATTCTTTTTTTTTGAAATTTAAAGAAAATATTTATTGAAGATCTGAAAAACAACTCCTACAAGATTGACTTTTCCATAAAACTGCAGCTACACGATGCATTGCGTCTATCATGTTAAAACATGCATTAGGCACAAATACAAAACCATGAAAACAAGCCACCATTCTTTAACAGTTGAACAAAGATAAGATGCCTAAGGAATGACATGGATGACTTGCAAAGGATGGGCTCTTTAAGCACCATTTAAAAAAAAGAGCACAGATGGATGAGTGTTCAGTTATATACACGGAAGTGAACCTTTGGCACTAGGAATCAGAGCATTTGTCATAGAGCATTAACACATATTATAAAAGTGTGTAGTGTCAAAGGAACAGAACCACCAGCATTCAAAAGCAGCTTTGTCAACTAGCCAAACACTCTACAGCATGTCTCTCTGTTGTCCATCACTGATACACTGGTAGAAACTTTGAAATGAAAAAAAGGAAGAAAAAAGGAGCAGTTACTCCTTTTATTTTCTCTGTTTAAAATCAAAGAGGAGGGCTGGTGAGATGGCTCAGTGGGTAAGAGCACCCGACTGCTCTTCCGAAGGTCAGGAGTTCAAATCCCAGCAACCATATGGTGGCTCACAACCATCCGATCACGAGATCTGACTCCCTCTTCTGGTTCTGGAGTGTCTGAAGACAGCTACAGTGTACTTACATATAATAAATAAATAAATCTTTAAAAAAAAAAAAATCAAAGAGGAAACAAACAACTCTGTTATACACTAACGGTCTTCAAAGTACATCATTTGTACAAGAGAAGGACGAAGAACCAAACTGTTTACAGAGATCCAAGCACAAGGGAGAGAGGGAGAGCACACCCCTCACATGGCTTTCCGATGGTACTCAGGAGGAGCCACTTCATAATCACTGGCACTGAACAAAGTTGCAGAATTCTTCGCCAGGTACTTGAGAAAATCATGTAGATAGTTCAGTAATAAAGCAAGGCTTTTCTCATCTAGAGGTGTGTAGGCCAACATCGCTCCAATTCGCACAAATAATCTCAGCAAATGTGGCGCTCCATACACCTGGGACATGGGTGCATCCGGGTGGTCGGCGAGGATTTCAGCGTACTGTGGTCTCTCAAACTTGTAGAGGAGCTGAGTGCCCAACATGACATTGAAGTATTCCTTTATGCCTGCCACCACCTCATTAACAGCATACTCTTTATTATCTGTATTTCCTCGAGACTTCTTATAATTTGCATAATCCTCCAAAATGGAATCCACATTCTTCTTGGCAGGAAGATAAAAAAGCTGCTTTTGTCTGGTGATCAAGTCCCAGTCATCCACAAGCCAGGGTTTCAGCTCTTCAGGAATCTTCACTCTAACTTCAACTCTGTTCATGAAGGTTTCTTCATTTTCAATGATAGGATCTACCCGGGCTCTCTTCTTCCGAGGAGGCTGAGGTGTCTCACTGGTACTGCCACCATCTCCGTTTCCAGGTGTTTTCTGCTTGTTCTTTTTTGTTTTCACTTCAACATTTTTCTGTTGCAGACCGGATGTCTTCTTCCCCGGAGCAGCCCCTCTCATCTTGCCCTCTGCATATTGTTCCTGATTGGCCTTTTGAATTTCTCGCTGTTTCTGCAAATTGGTGTCCACGTATTTGAGTACTCTGCTTTCTGGCACCCATTCATCCCAATTTTTATTCCTGCCACTGTAATGGATGAAGTATTTCACTTGTTTGTCCTTTATGGCAACCTTTACACACTTTGCTTCATAGAGAAGAGGCCCATGAAAGCACAGCACTCGCTCGCCCTCCTGGAATTTTGGCTTAGGGTCCTGCTTGGGCGCCATTTATAAGTGATTCGCTGCCTCCTCCTTCTCCCACCAACCCAGACTACCGCCCCCTACTCTCTACCCCACCCAACTCCATTGTTTTTTTTTTTTCCATTTTTTATTAGGTATTTAGCTCATTTACATTTCCAATGCTATACCAAAAGTCCCCCTTACCCACCCACCCCCACTCCCCTACCCACCCACTCCCCCCCTTTGGCCCTGGCGTTCCCCTGTACCGGGGCACACAAAGTCTGCGTGTCCAATGGGCCTCTCTTTCCAGTGATGGCCGACTAGGCCATCTTTTGATACATATGCAGCTAGAGTCAAGAGCTCAGGGGTACTGGTTAGTTCATAATGTTGTTCCACCTATAGGGTTGAAGATCCCTTTAGCTCCTTGGGTACTTTCTCTAGCTCCTCCATTGGGAGCCCTGTGATCCATCCATTAGCTGACTGTGAGCATCCACTTCTGTGTTTGCTAGGCCCCGGCATAGTCTCACAAGAGACAGCTACATCTGGGTCCTTTCGATAAAATCTTGCTAGTATATGCAATGGTGTCAGCGTTTGGATGCTGATTATGGGGTGGATCCCTGGATATGGCAGTCTCTACATGGTCCATCCTTTCATCTCAGCTCCAAACTTTGTTTCTGTAACTCCTTCCATGGGTGTTTTGTTCCCACTTCTAAGGAGGGGCATAGTGTCCACACTTCAGTCTTCATTTTTCTTGAGTTTCATGTGTTTAGGAAATTGTATCTTATATCGTGGGTATCCTAGGTTTTGGGCTAGTATCCACTTATCAGTGAGTACATATTGTGTGAGTTCCTTTGTGATTGTGTTACCTCACTCAGGATGATGCTCTCCAGGTCCATCCATTTGGCTAGGAATTTCATAAATTCATTCTTTTTAATAGCTGAGTAGTACTCCATTGTGTAGATGTACCACATTTTCTGTATCCATTCCTCTGTTGAGGGGCATCTGGGTTCTTTCCAGTTTCTGGCTATTATAAATAAGGCTGCTATGAACATAGTGGAGCATGTGTCCTTCTTACCAGTTGGGGCTTCTTCTGGATATATGCCCAGGAGAGGTATTGCTGGATCCTCCAGTAGTACTATGTCCAATTTTCTGAGGAACCGCCAGACTGATTTCCAGAGTGGTTGTACAAGCCTGCAATCCCACCAACAATGGAGGAGTGTGCCTCTTTCTCCACGTCCTCGCCAGCATCTGCTGTCACCTGAATTTTTGATCTTAGCCATTCTCACTGGTGTGAGGTGGAATCTCAGGGTTGTTTTGATTTGCATTTCCCTGATGATTAAGGATGTTGAACATTTTTTCAGGTGCTTCTCTGCCATTCGGTATTCCTCAGGTGAGAATTCTTTGTTCAGTTCTGAGCCCCATTTTTTAAGGGGGTTATTTGATTTTCTGAGGTCCACCTTCTTGAGTTCTTTATATATGTTGGATATTAGTCCCCTATCTGATTTAGGATAGGTAAAGATCCTTTCCCAGTCTGTTGGTGGTCTTTTTGTCTTATAGACAGTGTCTTTTGCCTTGCAGAAACTTTGGAGTTTCATTAGGTCCCATTTGTCAATTCTCGATCTTACAGCACAAGCCATTGCTGTTCTGTTCAGGAATTTTTCCCCTGTGCCCATATCTTCAAGGCTTTTCCCCACTTTCTCCTCTATAAGTTTCAGTGTCTCTGGTTTTATGTGAAGTTCCTTGATCCACTTAGATTTGACCTTAGTACAAGGAGATAAGTATGGATTGATTCGCATTCTTCTACATGATAACAACCAGTTGTGCCAGCACCAATTGTTGAAAATGCTGTCTTTCTTCCACTGGATGGTTTTGGCTCCCTTGTCGAAGATCAAGTGACCATAGGTGTGTGGGTTCATTTCTGGGTCTTCAATTCTATTCCATTGGTCCACTTGTCTGTCTCTATACCAGTACCATGCAGTTTTTATCACAATTGCTCTGTAGTAAAGCTTTAGGTCAGGCATGGTGATTCCACCAGAGGTTCTTTTTTCCTTGAGAAGAGTTTTTGCTATCCTCGGTTTTTTGTTATTCCAGATGAATTTGCAAATTGCTCCTTCTAATTCGTTGAAGAATTGAGTTGGAATTTTAATGGGGATTGCATTGAATCTGTAGATTGCTTTTGGCAAGATAGCCATTTTTACAATGTTGGTCCTGCCAATCCATGAGCATGGGAGATCTTTCCATCTTCTGAGATCTTCTTTAATTTCTTTCTTCAGGGACTTGAAGTTTTTATCATACAGATCTTTCACTTCCTTCGTTAGAGTCACGCCGAGATATTTTATATTATTTGTGGCTATTGAGAAGGGTGTTGTTTCCCTAATTTCTTTCTCAGCCTGTTTATTCTTTGTGTAGAGAAAGGCCATTGACTTGTTTGAGTTAATTTTATATCCAGCTACTTCACCGAAGCTGTTTATCAGGTTTAGGAGTTCTCTGTTGGAATTTTTAGGGTCACTTATATATACTATCATATCATCTGCAAAAAGTGATATTTTGACTTCCTCTTTTCCAATTTGTATCCCCTTGATCTCCTTTTGTTGTCGAATTGCTCTGGCTAATACTTCAAGTACTATGTTGAAAAGGTAGGGAGAAAGTGGGCAGCCTTGTCTAGTCCCTGATTTTAGTGGGATTGCTTCCAGCTTCTCTCCATTTACTTTGATGTTGGCTACTGGTTTGCTGTAGATTGCTTTTATCATGTTTAGGTATTGGCCTTGAATTCCTGATCTTTCCAGAACTTTTATCATGAATGGGTGTTGGATCTTGTCAAATGCTTTTTCTGCATCTAACGAGATGATCATGTGGTTTTTGTCTTTGAGTTTGTTTATATAATGGATTACATTGATGGATTTTCGTATATTAAACCATCCCTGCATCCCTGGAATAAAACCTACTTGGTCAGGATGGATGATTGCTTTAATGTGTTCTTGGATTCGGTTAGCGAGAATTTTATTAAGGATTTTTGCATCGATGTTCATAAGAGAAATTGGTCTGAAGTTCTCTATCTTTGTTGGATCTTTCTGTGGTTTAGGTATCAGAGTAATAGTGGCTTCATAAAATGAGTTGGGTAGAATACCTTCTACTTCTATCTTGTGAAAAAGTTTGTGCAGAACTGGAGTTAGATCTTCTTTGAAGGTCTGATAGAACTCTGCACTAAACCCGTCTGGTCCTGGGCTTTTTTTGGCTGGGAGACTATTAATAACTGCTTCTATTTCTTTAGGGGATATGGGACTGTTTAGAAGGTCAACTTGATCCTGATTCAACTTTGGTACCTGGTATCTGTCCAGAAATTTGTCCATTTCGTCCAGGTTTTCCAGTTTTGTTGAGTATAGCCTTTTGTAGAAGGATCTGATGGTGTTTTGGATTTCTTCAGGATCTGTTGTTATGTCTCCCTTTTCATTTCTGATTTTGTTAATTAGGATTTTGTCCCTGTGCCCTTTAGTGAGTCTAGCTAAGGGTTTATCTATCTTGTTGATTTTCTCAAAGAACCAACTCCTCGTTTGGTTAATTCTTTGAATAGTTCTTCTTGTTTCCACTTGGTTGATTTCACCCCTGAGTTTGATTATTTCCTGCCGTCTACTCCTCTTGGGTGAATTTGCTTCCTTTTTTTCTAGAGCTTTTAGATGTGTTGTCAAGCTGCTAGTATGTGCTCTCTCCCGTTTTTTCTTGAAGGCACTCATAGCTATGAGTTTCCCTCTTAGAAATGCTTTCATTGTGTCCCAAAGGTTTGGGTACGTTGTGGCTTCATTTTCATTAAACTCTAAAAAGTCTTTAATTTCTTTCTTTATTCCTTCCTTGACCAAGGTATCATTGAGAAGAGTGTTGTTCAGTTTCCATGTGAATGTTGGCTTTCTGTTATTTATTTTGTTATTGAAGATCAGCCTTAGTGCATGGTGATCTGATAGGATACATGGGACAATTTCAATATTTTTGAATCTGTTGAGGCCTGATTTGTGACCTATTATGTGGTCAATTTTGGAGAAGGTACCATGAGGTGCTGAGAAGAAGGTATATCCTTTTGTTTTAGGGTAAAATGTTCTGTAGATATCTGTCAGATCCATTTGTTTCATCACTTCTGTTAGTTTCAGTGTGTCCCTGTTTAGTTTCTGTTTCCATGATCTGTCCATTGGTGAAAGTGGTGTGTTGAAGTCTCCCACTATTATTGTGTGAGGCGCAATGTGTGCTTTGAGCTTTACTAAAGTTTCTTTAGTGAATGTGGCTGCTCTTGTATTTGGAGCATAGATATTCAGAATTGAGAGTTCCTCTTGGAGGATTTTACCTTTGATGAGAATGAAGTGTCCCTCCTTGTCTTTTTTGATGACTTTGGGTTGGAAGTCAATCTTATCAGATATTAGGATGGCTACTCCTGCTTGTTTCTTCATACCATTTGCTTGGAAAATTGTTTTCCAGCCTTTCATTCTGAGGTAGTGTCTATCTTTTTCTCTGAGATGAGTTTCCTGTAAGCAGCAAAATGTTGGGTCTTGTTTGTGTAGCCAGTTTGTTAGTCTATGTCTTTTTATTGGCGAGTTGAGACCATTGATGTTAAGAGATATTAAGGAAAAGTAATTGTTGCTTCCTGTTATTTTAGTTGTTAAAGGTGGCATTCTGTTCTTGTGGCTGTCTTCTTTTAGGTTTGTTGAGGGATTACCTTCTTGTTTTTTCTAGGGCGTTGTTCCCGTTCTTGTATTGGTTTTTTTCTGTTATTATCCTTTGAAGGGCTGGATTCGTGGAGAGATAATGCGTGAATTTGGTTTTGTCGTGGAATACTTTGGTTTCTCCCTCTATGATAATTGAGAGTTTGGCTGGGTATAGTAGCCTGGGCTGCAGTTTGTGTTCTCTTAGTGTCTGTATAACATCTGTCCAGGCTCTTCTGGCTTTCATAGTCTCTGGTGAAAAATCTGGTGTAATTCTGATAGGCTTGCCTTTATATGTTACTTGACCTTTTTCCCTTACTGCTTTTAGTATTCTATCTTTATTTAGTGCATTTGATGTTCTGATTATTATGTGTCGGGAGGAATTTCTTTTCTGGTCCAGTCTATTTGGAGTTCTGTAGGCTTCTTGTATGTTCATATGCATCTCATTCTTTAGATTTGGGAAGTTTTCTTCAATAATTTTGTTGAAGATGTTTGCTGGACCTTTGAGTTGAAAATCTTCATTCTCATCCACTCCTATTATCCGTACGTTTGGTCTTCTTATTGTGTCCTGGATTTCCTGGATATTTTGAGTTAGGATCTTTTTGCATTTTCCATTTTCTTTGATTGTTGTGCCGATGTTCTCTATGGAATCTTCTGCACCTGAGATTCTCTCTTCCATCTCTTGTATTCTGTTGCTGATGCTCAAATCTATGGTTCCAGATTTCTTTCCTAGGGTTTCTATCTCTAGTGTTGCCTCGCTTTGAGTTTTCTTTATTGTGTCTACTTCCCTTTTTAGGTCTAGTATGGTTTTGTTCATTTCCATCACCTGTTTGTATGTTTTTTCCTCTTTTTCTGTAAGGACTTCTACCTGTTTGATTGTGTTTTCCTGTTTTTCTTTAAGGACTTGTAACTCTTTAGCAGTGTTCTCCTGTATTTCTTTAAGTGATTTATTAAAGTCCTTCTTGATGTCCTCTACCATCATCATGAGATATGCTTTTAAATCTAGGTCTAGGTTCTCAGGTGTGTTGGGGTTCCCTGGACTGGGCGAAGTGGGTGTGCTGGGTTCTGGTGATGGTGAGTGGTCTTGGTTCCTGTTAGTAAGATTCCTCCGTTTACCTTTCGCCATCTGGTAATCTCTGGAGTTAGTAGTTATAGTTGACTCTGTTTAGAGATTGTTCTTCTGGTGATTCTGTTACCGTCTATCAGCAGACCTGGGAGACAGATTCTCTCCTCTGAGTTTCAGTGCTCAGAGCACTCTCTGCTGGCAAGCTCTCTTACAGGGAAGGTGCGCAGATATCTTGTATTTGGACCTCCTCCTGGCCGAAGAAGAAGGCCCAAAACAGGACCTTTCTCAGACACTGTGTTGCTTTGGCAGTTCCCAGGTGGTACAGACTCTCACCTAAGCAGACTAAATTCCTAAGTTCCTTGGAGTCCCGGGACCAAGATGGCGACCGCTGCTGCTGTGGCTTAGGCCGCCTCCCCTGCCGGGTGGGCACCTGTCCTCTGGTCCGGAAGGTGGCCGGCTGTCCCCGGCCCACACAGGGTGCTGCCTCAGCGCCTCTGTGCTTCCGCCTGTTCCAGAAGCTGTCAGGTTCTCTGGCGCACCCTCTCACCTGTTCAGACTAATTTCCTAAGTTCGGCGGGTCCCGGACCAAGATGGCGACCGCTGCTGCTGTGGCTTAGGTCGCCTCCCCAGCCGGGCGGGCACCTGTCCTCCGGTCCGGAAGGTGGCCGGCTGTCCCCGGCCCACACAGGGTGCTGCCTCAGCCCCTCTGTGCTTCTGCCTGTTCCAGAGGCTGTCAGGTTCTCTGGCGCACCCTCTCACCTGTTCAGACTAATTTCCTAAGTTCGGCGGGTCTCGGACCAAGATGGCGACCGCTGCTGCTGTGGCTTAGTCCGCCTCCCCAGCCGGGCGGGCACCTGTCCTCCGGTCCGGACGGTGGCTGGCTGTCCCCGGCCCACAAAGGGTGCTGCCTCAGCGCCTCTGTGCTTCCGCCTGTTCCAGAAGCTGTCAGGTTCTCTGGCGCACCCTCTCACCTGTTCAGACTAATTTCCTAAGTTCGGCGGGTCCCGGACCAAGATGGCGACCGCTGCTGCTGTGGCTTAGGCCGCCTCCCCAGCCGGGTGGGCACCTGTCCTCTGGTCCGGAAGGTGGCCGGCTGTCCCCGGCCCACACAGGGTGCTGCCTCAGCGCCTCTGTGCTTCCGCCTGTTCCAGAAGCTGTCAGGTTCTCTGGCGCACCCTCTCACCTGTTCAGACTAATTTCCTAAGTTTGGCGGGTCCCGGACCAAGATGGCGACCGCTGCTGCTGTGGCTTAGGTCGCCTCCCCAGCCGGGCGGGCACCTGTCCTCCGGTCCGGAAGGTGGCCGGCTGTCCCCGGCCCACACAGGGTGCTGCCTCAGCGCCTCTGTGCTTCCGCCTGTTCCAGAAGCTGTCAGGTTCTCTGGCGCACCCTCTCACCTGTTCAGACTAATTTCCTAAGTTCGGCAGGTCCCGGACCAAGATGGCGACCGCTGCTGCTGTGGCTTAGGCCGCCTCCCCAGCCGGGCGGGCACCTGTCCTCTGGTCCGGAAGGTGGCCGGCTGTCCCCGGCCCACACAGGGTGCTGCCTCAGCGCCTCTGTGCTTCCGCCTGTTCCAGAAGCTGTCAGGTTCTCTGGCGCACCCTCTCACCTGTTCAGACTAATTTCCTAAGTTCGGCGGGTTCCCCCAACTCCATTGTTATTATTCTTAATGGTAATCTTTTCATGGTGTCCCAGATTTTCTGGATGTTTTGCATCTGGAATTTTAAGATTTAATATTTTATTTGGTCAATGTTTCTATTTCTTCTATTGTATCAACTAGGCCTGAGAGTCTTCCATATCTTGTATTCTGTTGGCGATGCCTGTATCTGTAGTTCCTGTTTGTGTAACTAGATTTTCTATCGCCAGGATTTCCTCAGTGTATGCTTCATTGCTGCTTTTGTTTACATTCTGAGGTCTTGAATGGTTTTATCATATTTCTTTAAGTGATTTCCTCATTTCCTCATTAAAGGTCTCTATCATCTAGATACGACTGGATGTAAGGTCATGTGTGTGTGTGTGTGTGTGTGTGTGTGTGTGTGTTTGTGTGCTTCAGCTGTGTTAGAATATCTAAGGATTGCTGTAGTATGGTAGGTGGGCTCTGGTAATGTCATATTGCTCTGGCTCTTTTCAATTGTGTTTGTAAGCTCACCTTTAGCTTTCCAATTGTCCCTAGTGTGGGCATGCCTCTGGGAATGCAGGCAGAGTTCTGGGCCAGAAAATAAACTGCAGTGTACAAAGTGCAGCTTCTGAATGTGCCCTAAGGGGATGTGACAGGCAAGTAGCCTGGGGCAGTGTCCTACCTGGTACTGTTAGGTCCCAGGGAATGTAGACAGATCCACTGGTCAGAAAATGAAGCTCAAGGAACAGGAAAAGATCAGGCCTACTGAATGTGTCCCAGAGGAACCAGATAGGCAGGGGATTAGGGACAGTAGCATTGTCCCTGGAGCCAGCAGACTTTCAGAAATGCACACAGAAATGTGGGCTAGAAGTGGGGCATGCACTCATACCTGCTTAGCTTGCCCTAGGGTTGACCTGGCAATAGAGGATTGGGGATGGGGGGATTTCATGTGGTTGTCCCTGGTACCATCAGGTCTCAGAGAATGAAGCTATGTGCCAGAAAATGAGGCACACAGGGGAAAAGGCACAGCTTACCACTGCTGGGCTTGCCCTAGGGAGACCAGTCTCATATTTAAAAATGTTGATGCCCATCATAAATCAAAGTTTCTGAGTCTTCTTGGATAGAAGTTTATAAAACTTACAAAGAATGTCCTTATTTTCTTTTTCAGTGACTCAAAAAGTTTCCCTTTAGCTCAAAATTTTATGGGAAGCCATTTTAAAGCAATAATATTAAATGTAGATATAAATATATATGTATATTTTCATTATTTATCTCTTAAAATATTTAAATAAACTTCTATATAATTCATGTATCCCCTTTCTATATAATTCTTATATATACAAAAACATAAAACTGTGAAAATTTCATAAACATTTTAAAATAATTTTACATCTATGGCTTGTAAGTTATGTTCTAAGGAATATGAGATCACATATGCTTAACCTGAAGTTATTCCACCATAGGCAGTGTCAGAGATAGGAGTGGATAGTTTTTCACTGTCAGCCCTGAAATTACATCTCCTGATGACCCAGAGACCCCATGTCATTAGCTGTGTTCCAAAATTCTTGTCATCCATAGATACAAGATAAAAACTGAGAGTCAGCAGAGCTCAGTCTGTTATTTGCTACTGCAAGAATCAGAACACTGATGACCTCATAAAGAGACAGTTGCGTATTCTCTGTTTTGTGGCACACAATTAGCTACTGAAGGGCAATAAATGAGCTTCAAATGGTTTTGTGAATCAGAAACAAAATTCTATTTTTGGAAACTACTAAAATTGTATAATATTATAATAAAGCACTTGTTAATGGTAGGCAAATAAAAGTTTAGTGGTTGAAACAAAATAAATAAAATTGTCTAGGCTTTGTCATAGTCTTAATTTCAGTTGTAGCCTCTGATCAGGATAAACCTATCTACTCCCATTCTATGACCATGATTTTTCTACCACTTTACTCTGTATTCAATTACTTTAGTTTAAAACCAAATTAAAATACCTCTTGAAAAAAAAATGAGAAAAGATTCCAGGCTTCCATTTTCTTTGATTAAAATATAGTATGCAAACTCACCTGTGAGGTTCCAAAGCTATAAAGAAAGTGATAGTCACATTCTATCAACTGTACTGTTTTCACACTGATATGGAAATATTCAGTCTAGACCAGAATAAAAGAAATATTCTTGTCATAGCTGCTTTACCTGACAATCCTCTATGCAAATCTGACATCAGTTTCACTGGATTAACTCTGTCTTTGGCTGATTGTTGATTTTCTCTCACAAAAAGCGATCAGAGAGGGTCATGGGACTATCATCCAAATGTCTAGTCACTACTCTGAAAGAGCTGCATCAATTTTTCCCTCTTTGTGGCCTCAGGGAGGATCTAGAGTACCAAAGTAGAGAAGGAATTGGTGTGTGGGATCCATCTATGAAATAATGGGGAAATCAACACCTGCGATGCTGTGTACACACTTTCCTGCATGGCTGCTTTAATGTCTATCATGACCCTACCTTAACTACTCATCTACTGTTGTATGCAAAGCCTAGTTATGTCGTGGGTTCTCCCAGGTGAACTTTGGTGAGATTATACCTTGCTTTTCACTGGGATAATAAGGATGGTTGTAGATGTTATTTCCATCTCCAGCAGGAAAGAAATTTAAGCAATAATGGCAAAACTTGGAATTGCTATGAAGAAGTTCCTAGACTGGTCCAGAACTGACCCTATGCCACAGCTTTCCATAACCAAATACCACTGGGAGAGAGCTGGTCTCTCAGGAGTGCAGACTCACTTGTGAGCACAGTAAGACCACCACTTCTGCTCAAATTCTTAGCCCAAGATGGACTCACCCAGAGCCATCAGGACATAAGAACCAAAGAATAGTCCAGGACTGGATACTTCTGGTTTCCGTCTGCACCATAGAGCTGAAAGTGTGCCACAGCTCTCCATATCCAAATTCCTCCCAGAGACAACTGCTCTCTCAGGAGTACTGACACACAGCCTTGCAGGAGGGACAAGCAACAATCAGAGACAGCAAGACCAGCTAACACCAGAGATAACTAGATGATGAGAGGCAAGGGCAAGAGCATAAGCAACAGTAACCAAGGCTACTTAGAATCATCAGAACCCAGTTCTCCCACCACAGTGAGGCCTGGATTCCCCAACATATCAGAAAAGCAAGACTGAGCTAAAATCACATCTTATGATGATGATAGAGGACTTTAAGGAGGACATAAAAAATCCCTTAAAGAAATACAGAAGAACACAGGTAAACAGGTAGAATATCTTAGAGAAAACACAAAAGTCCCTTAAAGAATTACACAAAAACACAACTAAACGGGTGAAGGAATTGAACAAAACCATCCAGGATCTAAAAATGGAAATAGAAAAAAATAAAGAAATCACAAAGGGAGACAACCATGGATATAGAAAACCTAGGAAAGAGATCAGGAATAACAGATACAAGAGATAGAAGAGAGAATCTCAGGGGCAGAAGATACCATAGACATTGACACAAGATTCAAAGAAAATGTGAATTGCCAAAAGTTACCAGCCCAAAACATAAAGAAAATCCAAGACACAATGAGAAGACCAAACCCAAGGATAATAGGTATAAAAGAGAGTGAAGATTCCCAACTTAAAGGGCCAGTAAATATCTTCAACAAAATTATAGAAGAAATTTTCCCTAAACTAAAGAAAGAGATGCCCATAAACATACAAGAAGCCTACGGAAGTGCAAATAAATTGCACCAGAAAAGAAATTCCCCCCATCACATAGTAGTCCAAATACCAAATGAGCAAAACAAACAAAGAATTAAGGGAAAAAGGTCAAGTAACATATAAAGGTACACCTATCAGAATTATGTCAGACTTTTCACCAGAGACTATGAAAGCTAGAAGATCCTGGGTAGATGTCATACAGACCCTTAGAGAACACAAATACTACCCCAAGCTACAATAACCAACAAAATTCTCAATTTCCATAGATGGAGAAACCGAGATATTCCATGACAAAAAACAAATTTACACAATATCTTTCCACAAACCAGTCCTACAAAGTATAAGAGATGGCAAACGCCAATACAAGGAGGGAAACTACACCCTAGAAAAAGTAAGAAAGTAATCTTCTTTCAACAAACCCAAAAGAAGATGGCCACACAAGCATAAAATTAACATAAAAATAATGGGAAGAATTTGTGGTCAGAATCTCAGACCTCACCCATCCTATGGGGCTTTCTCTATCACAAGCATCTGTTGTTGTAAACACATGGACAGGGAGATTACTAGACTGAGGCTATATGCGTGTCAAAGCCCCACAGGGCACCATCCTCCTATGTTTTGTTCAATCTTGAAATGAAAGTGGGTTAGAAAAGAAGACAGAACTTCCACAAAACCTACATCGACACTTAACATGGAGACAAGCTGATTTTAGTGGCAGCCAAGGGGAGTTTAATCTCCTTAGTGTTCTGCTGAGGTGGTTGTAACTGGGTATTGAGTGTGGGGCTTTTTTTACATGTCTGAATTCCATGGTATCTTTGAGCTTTTGGAATGAGACCTTGAGGGACTGAAAACATAATGATGACCCTCAAGACTGCTTATTTTGAGAAAATGCCTTTTCCTTTTGCATATGATAGCTAGGGCAATTAAAAAGGAAATGAGAGGCAGACAGAGAAACAGATGAAAATAGATGATTGACAGAAGAAAGATAGGTGACAATTAGATGGTTAAAAGATAAATTAATCAATCACAAATATATGTGATTGATATATTAATCTTTTGATAGAATGAAGGGAATAGAAAAACGATGATCGATAGAGAATACCTGTAAATGTGTGATAGATAGAAAATGGATAGATAGATGATAGAAAGATATATTAGTTGATATAGAGGTTAGATAAATAACAAATAGATAAACAGATGATAGAAAAATATACACATATAAAACTACACATATAAATGAAATGACCAAAACACAAAGGAGACTTATTTTTAACAGGATACCTCTCCTCACCAAAAGAAGCTTCCAGTATTCAAACTCAATTACATATTACTGAGATGTTGCTCAAATGGTTCAAGTGGGAATCTGCAAAGAACTCAAGCTGTTACCATGGCTTTATGTTTCTCTCCACCACCTGTCAGCAAGGTCCTATTGCTAAAGACAACTCAACTCATTGAACATGTAGAAGTCCATCTTGTGACTACATAGACTCTTCACTCCTGTCTAATAACATCTTAGGTACAGGAAGATATTTTGCCTGCTGCTAGGAAAAGAAAACAAACACAGCCACAAACCCTTTGATCAGCGTTGGTGTTGTGTGTAAAAGACATGTTAGTGAAATGGTGGCACAATGCTGTGAGAGTAACCAACCAAAATCTTGTTTGACTTAAAGCCTCCACAAGATGGAGCTTGTAACCAACACGGCTTGGTTGACTGGACACTAGATAACCCAGGAACCTAGTGTAAAAGACATTCTTCTACTCTTTAAAAAAGAAAAGCAATAAAATAACATATAAGAAGTTTGCTCCTGTAAAAATTATTTTCCCAGAGGAGGTTATTAAAATGTGTTGGTGGAAATACCAAATATAATGAAAGTTAGCAGAATAATATTTTGTAATCAATATTGAACTGATTTTAAAGTCAATGGTTTAATTATGATGTCTTTAAAAGTAGACAGATATTGGTTTGTTTTTCTGTTTATTTCCAACTTTATTAGAATTGAATCTATGAAAAATATCTTTATATAAAATGACTATACCATCATAATTTAGATAAAGTTAGGTGGCCAAGAAAGATATTTTAAAAGTTTTCAAAACTGTATTAGTTTCTACTGAAGCTCAATTATCTGAATTACTGTGTAGTAGGTATCATATTATGAATCTCAACAAAGAAAGTATGAGGTCATAGAACAAAATGTTATAATGCTATATTTATGCTTAAATTTATACAATAAATTAAGAGAAATAAAGTAAAGTAAAACTGAAGTAATGATCTCTTTAAATAATACTCATCTCAGAGTTTCATTGCTGTGAAGAGACACCATGACCAAGGTATCTCTTACAAGGTTAAACATTTAATTGGGGCTTCCTTACAGTTTCAGAGGTTCAGTCCAATAGTATTATGGTCGGAAACAAGTCATCACGCAGACAGACTTGGTGCTGAAGGACTCAAGAGTTCTACATCTTGATCCAATGGTATACAGGAAGAAACCGTCTTTCACAGACAGTCAGGAGGAGGGTCTGGATCATATTGAGCATATATATACTTGAGCATATATATAGAACCTCAAAGCTCAGTCTCCACTGTGACATACTCCTCCAACAAGGCCACACCTCCTAATAGTGCCACTTCCCTTGGGTCAAGCATATTCTAACAATCACACTCCACTCCCTGGCACTCAAAGGTTTGTTAAAACACATGAATCTATGGGGACCAAGCCTATTAAAACCACCACAATACTCAATCGTTAATAATCCTTTACATTGACCCCTGGCAATGGCCAAACAGATACCTTGTACTTGGGATTGTTTTTTTATCAGTCAGGAGCAGAGCAGACCTTTGTTTACCTGAGATTGGTGACTGGCTTGGTGGCCAAAGCTGTGTTATGCCTAAGGCACATAAATATCAAGTCAAATGACGTCCAAGCAGTGCAGCACAGGACAACAAAGATGAACAGAGACCTGTGTTTTACCATGCCTCCCAGGGTATGTAGGGAAAGACATCACAGATGTGCCCACTGCCCCATGGCACAGGTCTCTATCCCGTGGCTCAAGCAGGCTATAGACACACAGAGCCTGTCCTATGACCACCACACAGAGACATGCAGAGCACTATGCCACTCACAAATATGCCCTTCAGCACACTGCAAAGGTGGATATTAGACACCCACTTGCCACCAAGACACAGAGTAGATAGAAGATGTTACCCAGGGGTCTGATAGCTGTGTGGCCAGCCTGCAATGGGAGGCATTACAATGTGGAAGTATGTGGTGGACAGAAAGAGAAGTAGAGAGATGGAACTGGAGACTCAAGGGTGGAGAGAAATAGACTGTTATGAGTGGCCAATCTCACCACCTGGGGACATGGTGAGGTCCAAGCCTGAGCCATGTCTGAATCTGTAGCTACACAGCAGCAGTGGCCCAGGTTGATGTGTGATGCTCATATTAGCACTAGAGAACATGGGGATGTCTCTGGTCAGGGCAGCCATGGATGTCCAAGGGCTGTACTGAACTGGCCCTGCCCATTCCTTGTTAGGGGCACTTTGGAGAACTGATCCCAACTTTTACCAAAGGCAACACTCTGCAGAGTGGGCCCTGAGCCTCACCCAGGTAGCACAGCAGAGTGACATGGGTGAGAGTGAGCCAGTCAGAGGGCATGAGTGTGGGAGACCTGACTCTAGGAGTCAGGAAAGCACCCCCCCAGGTTTATAAGCATTTCAGAGCTAGCCCTGCCCATCAGCAGCTGCAGCACGTGGGAGAGCAGGTCCTGCACTTAACTGGACAGCAAAGAAGAGCTGACTCAGTCCTGGGACACTGGTGAGCCTTTGAAGACAGTGTGAGAGCAGGAGATCTGACCCTGCTTCCTGCCAATGGTGGCTTTGGGGAGACTAGCTGAAGCAGTGCTAGAGAGCCTGCCCTATGGTGCAGATAAGAGAGCCAGAAGGATGAGTTCACCCATCCCAAAATTTATGTCCCCTGTGAATGATTGAGATGCATGAAAGTGCCAGTCCTGCTGATCCAAAGCTGCAGGATCCTTCTGACACAGGGTAGCAAGAGGATAACTGGAGAAGTACTGTGAGGATCCAGTGTTGATAGTGTAACAGAAAACAGAGACATTGTGTCAGACCAATAACATTGCAATGAACATTTGTAAGTGAAGACATATAGACAGAGGGATATACTGTGGGACACACTGGGACATACTACATCTTCCATAATGAAAAGTTTTTCTATGTGGCGTGTGTGTGTGTGTGTGTGTGTGTGTGTGTGTGTGTGTGTGTGTGTGTGTGATTTTCAGGGTGGGAGTAGGTTGCAAGAGTCAAGGGCAGATATAAGAAAATGGAGAGATGAGCAGGACTGAGGTGCATAATGTGAAACTCACAAAGAATCAATAAAAAGTTAAAAAGAGTCCTTCTGGTCTGCACCAGTTTACCTTGGGTGAGAATTCAGCAGCCAGTCAGACAGGCTCCAGAGGAGGCTCCACTCCCAGACGCTGTAGCACACTCAGAATCTTAGGATCAAGGCTGAGAAGGACACAATACCTATTCCAACACCACCAGGAGTAACTGGGACCAGCATGATCCAGGGACACAGGAACTCCACCCAACCAGTGGCTTGGGATCCTTCCCATCTGCCCTAGTTTACCTTGGGCACAAACTCGGCAGCCAGTCCCACAACCCCAGAAGAGGCCCCACTTGGTGTTCTGTTCAGGAATTTCCCCCTGTACCCATGTGTCTGAGGCTTTTCCCCACTTTCTCCTCTATAAGTTTCAGTGTCTCTGGTTTTATGTGGAGTTCCTCCATCCACTTGGACTTGAGCTTTGTACAAGTAGATAAGAATGGGTCGATTTGCATTTTTCTACATGCTGACCACCAGTTGAACCAGCACCATTTGTTAAAAACGCCGTCTCTTTTCCACTGGATGGTTTTAGCTCCCTTGTCAAAGATCAAGTGACCATATGTGAGTGGGCTCATTTCTCGGTCTTCAATTCTATTCCTTGAATCTACCTGTCTGTCTCTGTACCAACAGCGTGCAGTTTTTATCATGATTGCCCTGAGTCAGGGATGGGGATTCTCCCAGAAGTTCTTCTATTGTTGAGAATAATTTTCACTCTCCTGTGTTTTTTTGTTATTCCAAATGAATTTGCAAATTGCTCTTTCTAACACTATGAAAAACTAATTTGGAATTTTGATGGGGATTGTATTAAATCTGTAGATTGCTTATGGCAAGACAGCCATTTTTACTATATTAATCCTGCCAATCCATGAGCATCAAGAGATCTTCCCATCTTCTGAGATTTTCTTTGATTGCTTTCTTCAAAGATTTGAAGTTCTTGCCATACAGATCTTTCACTTGCATGGTTAGAGTCACACCAAGGTATGTAATATTATTTGTCACCTGTGAGTAGCTTAAGTGAAGTTATAATCATTGTTTTGACTCCTGGGGAGTTCTTCCTTCCCATTTTCAATAGGAGTCATTACTATGGGATTTGCATGTTTTTAGGGGAGAGATGCTATTTGGGTTTTTGTTTTGTTTTTATTTTTGGATTCCTACCCTGGGATTTGTGCAACTGGGTTTAGTTTTTTGGTTGTGTTGTATTGTTTGTTTCCCCCCCCCTCTCTCTCTGTTCAAGTCACCTTTTCTCTGCCTGCAGAGGTGTTTACAGTGTTCAGGATGGGGCTGCTTCATATTAGTGCTGAGAGGTTCACTTTTCTTGATTTGTCTGGTACTCAGGGATATCAGTTCTACCCAGGGCTTCAGTTGTGGTTTGTTGTTTGTTTATTTGTTTGTTTTGTTTCATTTTTTTCACTGCAGTAGGTGTCTTCACCATTCTGATCAAGATGCCTAAAACAAGGTTGTCCTGGCATTGTGGAGTAGTTCAGGATCCCAGTGCTAGATGGGATAATTTGAATGTGCCAGTCAAGCAGTTGGCAAGTCTATTGGACTCTGTGTCAAGTATAATAGCTGGCTGGAAGGTACTTGATGAGCTGGCTGAGACCTGATGAGCCCCAGACAGAAGGAGACAGGCAGAGAATTGTGGGGCTATGTGAGTGACTCTGGTTGGAGGAAGAAGTGGGATGGAGAGTAAAGTTTGTGGACTTCTGCTTGAAGAGTCTTGATCATGCCATACACGGCACTTAATCTAAGGTGGCTCCAAGGAAACTAGAGAGACAGAACAAAGGACCTAGGCCAAGGCAACACCCCCAATTCCCTCCAAAAAGTGGGAGACGGGCAAGAGGAGAGGTCTGTCCCTGGAACCTAGCCACAGGGTCTGGAATCTTAGTGACTAGAATGGACAACCATGGTTATTTTGATTTTGATTTTCAACAGTTATTCTCACATTTCTGTATTTAAATCAGGACATGATTTATAGGCTGTGTCTTTTCATGCTTTATCCATTTCCCCTTTTTTTTCTTCTCTTCTGTGGCTGGTATTCATTCCACTCAAGTATACTTTGGTACTGAAATCTTGGAGAAATTTTTCTGTCATAGAGATTTCTAGTTTTTGCTGTAAGATACCTTTGGAAGCATAAACTGTTGCGTTTCTTAGAACTTTGGAGGTATCATTCACTGTCATTAGGAGGAATGTTGCCTTCAGCACATTCACAGGCAGTATTACTTTTCTTCAGTGTACAGAACTTGCCTGCCTTGTCAGGTACCCATTGATCTGTCAGATTGCAATGATATAACAAAAACACTATAGACCAAGTGGCTTAAACAGCCGATGTTTGCTTTTCTCAGTGCGGCTAGTGCTGAGTCTAAGAGATGATGTCAGAAGTGGTACTGAGTGTCTTCATTGGATACCCCATGATTTGTGGATGACTTCTATCTCTTTGTAACTTCACAGGATAGAAAGAAAGCAGAGAGAGAGAGACAAAGAAAGCCTGGCTATGTTTTCTTCTAAGTGCTACTTCATGGTTTAGAGCTCCACCATCATGATCAACTCACCTCTCATAATATCATGAACATAAGGGTTTAAAGCTGATACATTAACAATATTGGTAGGGCCCATACTATTTCTGCAGAATTATACAAATAAAATAATTCTTGAAAAATCCATTTCATGATTCTGCCTCAAAATTTCTGAGCTGGAGTGTGCCATTTTAATTTCTATATTTAAGTTTTATTTCCTTTCTATGGCATTTACCTACAATATTGCGTTATAATATTGTTTCATTTGTGGCAAATTCATCTTCAAAACACTACTTATGAGTACACAAGGTTTCTTTCTCTTTCACATTTCTTAGAACTCTAGACAACAGCAGTTCATTTCTGGTTCTTTGTTATTACTTCTAATATGACTTTCATCTTTATTAAAGTTTGTTCTTCTTTTATGTTCCCTCTATGACTTATGACAGCTCTGTTTTTTCCTCACCCATTCCTTATTTATTCACCTTAGGGTTTGTAGGTCTATCCTGTATGTATTCTAGTGCCAACATGGTATTTGCATTCCTTCTTTGAAAACTAGGAGGCTGGGAGCTTTTGAGATACAAGCATGAATGGTATGATATTTGGTAGGTTTTGTTACAGTTTTAGAGGTTTTGGAAATGTCATTTTTTCCCCCTTTTTTGGTCACAGTGCATTTTGAGAGAACAATGGAAATTAAAGATGCTTTTACTCAACTATCTAAACTGAAGCCTTACAAATAGGTTGAAGTACAAAGATGTCTACTGTTCTCTACCTGTGATAACGTTTCAGGTAGTCACTGGGTAGGAGTGGTGTCTTGAGACTAGGAATGGTAAAATGCTTAGAAAAGAACAATTGTAAACATTTAGAACAAAAGAGTATTCTTCTAGTTCAACCACGAGAAGAATGCCTGTCTCAGAAATTTGAAGTTGTAGGAAGACAGACTCATTGGCACAATATCAGAAACACAAAATAGGACTAAACATTATAGAAGTAGCTCCAAAGAACATGTGCTTTGCTCCCAGCAGAAGAGAAATATGACAATTTAAATTCTAGAGACTTAATGGCATAGCTAAAAGACTGGGTTGGTTTGCGCCAATTTAATAGAGAGGATTGAGATGTGACAAATGTGGCCGAAGAGTCTGAGTACAACCTTTTCTCCATTTATTGAGTAATATTACAATGTAAAGTGTTTACATTTTACTGAGCCTTAGTTTCTTGTGGGGAATAATAAGTAGCACATGATCTCTGATACATACAAATATGAATCAAAATATGAACTTTGAATCAATATATTTATTCTTGGTCACAGTTTTTAAAAAGGACAGAAATTAACAGCACTACTGGATCTCACAAAGCCAACTGGCCACAAGATGTGCACTTTCTGAGTTTTTTATTTCAATTTTTAAAAATAATAAAATCATATTGAGAACTGTTTTGGAAGAGTGCAACCTCATAGGAAAAGTCAATGGCTGGAAACAGCATAGACTTAACTGTTATATGTTTCAAGATAAGTCACATCTGACTTAAAGAATGCCATTACATTTTCTATAGTTTCTCCAATGTCTATCAAGTAATAGGTACCCAATGTTAACAACTATATGACTTATATCTGAATCTATACTGATACCACCTGTCATGTCCTATTTATGAGACATTATTTGAGCATTCCTCACAGGGAACCTAAGGTTCTGTAAAATATAAATACATCACAATATAATATTGCTCAATACATTGAGATAAGACTGAATTGAGGATATCTGGCTTCAAAATACATGTGGTTAGTGACAATAAAAAGACAAAAGGAAGAGCAAGAAGACAGGAAGCTACAACAGAAGAAATGACTGATATAATCAACCATCTTAAGATCCTTCAATATCATGATACAAAGTGAAGACATTTTCTTTGAGCAGCCAATAACTAAGCATATTTATTACTATACTATAGAAGATTCCTCCATGACCAGTAGAAACATATTTTCTGTAGAGACATGGAACATTTAATATATGTTAATTAAACATTCATTAAGACAATCATTAAATGCTATTAGAAGTCAAAGCAAAGTAATTCTAATAATGGTGAACATGGTAGAAAGAAACTAACGTGGAAAGACTCCAGTTGGCATTGTGAGATCTAGTACAGATGCTAATTTCTGTGTTCCTAACCATACATTTTTCCTTACTTATGTAAAAATGTGAACAAGCACAAATGTATTGATTTAAAGTTTTATTCAGATATAATTGGTATATGAACACTGAATGATATGAATGAACTTGGTAATACCTATAGACCTGCTTCTTTACATATAATCAAGACAATCAGTGTGTCCTCATGTCCAGAGTTTCTTCTTGCCCTTTTTTGTAGCATTAGTGGCTTTGAAATATTTTTTTGTTAAATGAAATCTAGCCACAATGTACTTTTTCACTCCATGTTGCAGTTTTGATATAGAAGTGCATGGAAAATAACTAGAGCATATTAATCTTGCATATATGAAACTTTAAAACAATGAAACGAGTATTCATGAATACCTGTCCACCAAGTCTAGAAATCACTCCTTGCTTGTATCAGTTGAGCCATTTCAGATGCCACATGTAAAACATAATGCTTTAATATAATAGAATATTAGCCTCAATAAAACAAGGGCTCCCACTGAATGCTAAGATGTAAATAAAGTTGAAAGACGCTGTATTCAGAGCAATAACCCAAGGAGAGTATAGTTAGTCATTTGCTCAAATAGCTGGAGAAAGGGTGAATATGGCTCAAATCAACTCTCAAGAACTCAGTTATCCTTAATCAATAAGATTAGTTGCCTAGGGGCCAGATAGATGGCAAGGTGGTTTAGAGCACTGACTGCTCTTTCAGAGAATTCAGGTTAGATTCTCATCACCCAGATAGCTCACAACTGTCTATAACTTCAGGCTCAGGATATCTAAGGGTTTCTTCTTACCTCCATGGCCACTGCATGGGCATAAGGCACACACATTCATGCAGAGAAAACACTAATGCACATATACAATTGAAAAACAGCTGCCCAAGGCAAGATTAAAAGTGTTGCATGCAAATTCGATAAATGAAACCAAAAGAATCCTTAGTCCCTTTCTCAGTCACTGCTATTTGCACCTTTATGATGACATATGTGGATAGAATTTTTAATTCATACCTGAATGTATATAGCCATAAAACACTCAAGTTTACGTAGAAAATGTGTCAAAACAAAACTCATCATGCCAAATGTAGCCTCAGCACTCATGTTAAACACTTTAGAGGAAGAACTGCTCCATGAGTCTGAACAATGTAGTCCTAGCCATGTGGTCTCGGTTCAGAACGATGAGCATAGAAAGTGGCCGGATTGTGCTTCCAGATGACTACTCCTATACAACAGCAGTGATACAGATTCTCTGGGCATCGGCATTAATTAGATAGTAAGTACAATCTTACTTGCCATCCTTAATTGTATTTCACTGAATCTAAAACTTAAACTAATCAGGTCGCAGATGTTGATGGTAGGCTAGTGAAATAATTAGTCAGTCTTCTGAGCTCTTGATCTTCTCGCCCTGCCTAGACCTGACTCACCATGGCGGCCTAGTGCTCACCAGCTTCCACCCTGGTTCCATTATTTCCATGCCTATATGGTATCATTTGATACTCCCTGAATGTGACTTCACAGCTAGTTGCCAACTCTGTGTCCTACATGTATGACAGTTCTTATTTTCCAGGGATTCTGGATCCTTCTCAAGGACTGAATTTCCCCCTACTCAGATTTTTGTGTTTCTTCTTGCTTACACAGCCTCATTTGACCACTGTAACACTAACACGGCCATAGCTATGCATTTTTTATCTGTCAGAAATAATCTCTTGACTGAATATCATTCTACCACAAACCAATCCCCACGACATTTTACCTTACAATTATTTGTATTTGCCTTGAGCTTATTAAGACAGATTGTTGGAAATCAAAGTTCAAGATGTATATTCATTCACCAACTATGATGTCATTAACAGTTCATATAATTAAACCCTGAATAGCTGGTGGCAGTACTAATAATTTGAGCTCTGGTTTGTTCGTTTCTATTTACATAATTATTACTTATTTCATATTTTTAAAAAATTTTATTAGGTATTTTCCTCATTTACATTTCCAATGTTATCCCAAAAGTCCCCCTTACCCTCTCCACCCCCCACTCCCACTTCTTGGCCCAGGCATTCCCCTGTACTGAGGCATATAAAGTTTGCACTACCAATGGGCCTCTCTTTTGAATGATGGCTGACTAGGCCATCTTCTGCTACATATGCAGCTAGAGACACGAGCTCCAGGGGGTTCTGGTTAGTTCATATTGTTGTTCCGCCTATAGGGTTGCAGATCCCTTTAGCTCCTTGGGTACTTTCTCTAGCTCCCCCACTGGGTGGCCTGTGATCCATCCAATAGCTGACTGTGAGCATCCACTTCTGTGTTTGCTAGGCCCGGCATAGTCTCATAAGAGACAGCTATATCAGGGTCCTTTCAGCAAAATCTTGCTAGTGTATGCAGTGGTGTCAGTGTTTGGAGGCTGATTATGGGATGGATCCCCAGATATGGCAGTCTCTAGATGGTCCATCCTTTTGTCTCAGCTCCAAACTTTGACTCTGTAACTCCTTCCATGGGTGTTTTGTTCCCAATTCTAAGAAGGGGCAAAGTGTCCACACTTTGGTCTTCATTCTTCTTGAGTTTCATGTGTTTCACAAATTGTATCTTATAAACTTATTCTAAGTTTCTGGGCTAATATCCACTTATCAGTGAGTATATATCAAGTGAGTTCTTTTGTGATTGCGTTACCTCACTCAGGATGGTGCCCTTCTAGGTCCATCCATTTGCTTAGAAATTTCATAAATTCATTCTTTTTAATAGCTGAGTAGTACTCCATTGTGAATCTGTATCCATTCCTCTGTTGAGGAGCATCTGGGTTCTTTCCAGCTTCTGGCTATTATAAATAAGGCTGCTATGAACATAGTGGAGCATGTGTCCTTCTTACCAGTTGGAACATCTTCTGGATATATGCCTAGAAGAGGTATTGCAGGATCCTCCAGTAGTACTATGTCCAAATTTCTGAGGAACCGCCAGACTGATTTCCAGAGTGGTTGTACAAGCTTGCAATCCCACCAACAATGGAGGAGTGTTCCCCTTTCTCCACATCCTCACCAGCATCTGCTGCCACCTGAATTTTTGATCTTAGCCATTCTGACTGGTGTGAGATGGAATCTCAGGGTTTTTTTGATTTGCATTTCCCTAAAGATTAAGGATGCTGACCATTTTTTCAGGTGCTTCTCAGCCATTTGGTATTCCTCAGGTAAAAATTCTTTGTTTAGCTCTGAACCCATTTTTTAATGGAATTATATGATTTTCTGGATCCCACCTTCTTGAGTTCTTTATATACATTGGATATTAGTCCCCTATCTGATTTAGGATAGGTAAAGATCCTTTCCCGATCTGTTAGTGGTCTTTTTGTCTTATTGATGGTGTCTTTTGCCTTAAGATGCTTTGCAATTTTATGAGGTCCTATTTGTCAATTCTCGATCTTACAGCGCAAGCCAATGCTGTTCTATTCAGGAATTTTTCCCCTGTGCCCATATTTTTAAGGCTTTTCCCCACTTTTTCCTCTATAAGTTTCACTGTCTCTGGTTTTATGTGGAGTTCCTTGATCCACTTAGATTTGACCTTAGTACAAGGAGATAGGAATGGATCAATTCGCATTCTTCTACATGATAACTGCCTGTGGTGCCAGCACCATTTGTTGAAAATGTTGTCTTTTTTCAGAGACTTGAAGCTCTTATCATACAGATCTTTCACTTCCTTAGAGTCACACCAAGGTTTTTTATATTATTTGTGACTATTGAGAAGGGTGTTGTTTCCCTAATTTCTTTCTCAGCCTGCTTATTCTTTGTGTAGAGAAAGGCCATTGACTTGTTTGAGTTAATTTTATATCCAGCTACTTAACCGAAGCTATTTATCAGTTTTAGGAGTTCTCTGTTAGAATTTTCAGGATCACTTATATATACTATCATATCATCTGCAAAAAGTGATATTTAGACTTCTTCCTTTCCAATTTGTATCCCCTTGATCTCCTTTTGTTGTCGAATTGCTGTGGCTAGGACTTGAAATACAATGATGAATAGGTAAGGAGAAAGTGGGCAGCCTTGTCTAGTCCCTGATTTTAGTGGGATTGCTTCCAGCTTCTCACCATTTACTGTGATGTTGGCTACTGGTTTGCTGTAGATTGCTTTTATCATGTTTAGCTATGGGCCTTGAATTCCTAATCTTTCCAAGACTTTTATCATGAATGTGTGTTAGATTTTGTCAAATGCTTTCTCCGTGTCTTTCACATCTAACGAGATGATCATGTGGTTTTTGTCATTGAGTTTGTTTATATAATGGATTACATTGATGGATTTCCATATATTAAACCATCCCTGTATCCCTGGAATAAAACCTCCTTAGTCAGGATGGATGATTGTTTTAATGTGTTCTTGGATTCAGTTAGCAAGAATTTTATTGAGTATTTTTGCATCTATATTCATAAGGGAAATTGGTCTGAAGTTCTCTATCTTTGTTGAATCTTTCTGTGGTTTAGGTATAAGAGTAATTGTGGCTTCATAGAATGAATTGGGTAGAGTACCTTCTGCTTCTATTTTGTGGTTGAGTTTGTGCAAAATTGAAATTAGATCTTCTTTGAAGTTCTGATAGAACTCTGCACTAAACCCATCTGGTCCTGGGCTTTTTTGGTTGGTAGACTATTAATGACTGCTTCTATTTCTTTAGGGGATATAGGACTGTTTAGATCATTAGCCTGATCCTGATTTAACTTTGGTATCTGGTATCTGTCAAGAAATTTGTACATTTCATCCAGGTTTTCCAGTTTTGTTGAGTATATATAGCCTTTTGTAAAAGGATCTGATGGTGTTTTGGATTTCTTCAGGATCTGTTGTTATGTCTCCCTTTTCATTTCTGATTTTGTTAATTAGGATGCTGTCCCTGTGCCCTCTAGTGAGTCTGGCTAAGGGTTCTTCTATCTTATCGATTTTCTCAAAGAACCAGCTCCTCGTTTGGTTGATTCTTTGAATAGTTCTTCCTGTTTCTACTCGGTTGATTTTGCCCCTGAGTTTGATTATTTTCTGCCATCTACACCTCTTGGGTGAATTTACTTTCTTTGGTTCTAGAGCTTTTAGATGTGTTGGCAAGCTGCTAGTGTGTGCTCTCTCTAGTTTCTTTTTGGAGGCACTCAGAGCTATGAATTTTCCTCTTAGGACTGCTTTCATTGTGTCCCATAGGTTTGGGTATGTTGTGGCTTCATTTTCATTAAACTCTAAAATGTCTTTAATTTCTTTCTTTATTCTTTCTTTGACCAAGGTATCATTGAGAAGAATGTTGTTCAGTTTCAACGTGAATGTTGGCTTTCTATTATTTATGTTGTTATTGAAGATCAGCCTTAGTCCGTGGTGATCTGATAGGATGCATGGGACAATTTCTATATTTTTGTATCTGTTGAGGCCTGTTTTGTGACCAATTATATGATCAATTTTGGAGAAGGTACCATGAGGTGCTGAGAAGAAGGTATATCCTTTTTATTTTTTAGGATAAAATATTCTGTAGATATCTGTTAAATCCATTTGTTTCATAACTTCTGTTAGTTTCACTGTGTCCCTGTTTAGTTTCTGTTTCCACGATCTGTCCATTGATGAAAGTGGTGTGTTGAAGTCTCCCACTATTATTGTGTGAGGTGCAATGTGTGCTTTGAGCTTTACTAAAGTTTCTTTAATGAATTCGGCTGCCCTTGCAGTTGGAGCATAGATACTCAGAATTGAGAGTTCTGCATGGAGGATTTTACCTTTGATGAGTTTGAAGTTTCCCTCTTTGTCTTTTTTGATAACTTTGGGTTGGAAGTCAATTTTATTCAATATTAGAATGGCTACTCCAGCTTGTTTCTTCAGACCATTTGCTTGGAAAATTGTTTTCCAGCCTTTCACTCTGAGGTAGTGTCTGTCTTTTTCCCTGACATGGGTTTCCTGTAAGCAGCAAAATATTGGGTCCTATTTGTGTAGCCAGTCTGTTAGTCTATGACTTTTTATTGGGGAATTGAGTCCATTGATATCAAGAGATAATAAGGAAAAGTAATTATTGCTTCCTATTATTTTTGTTGTTAGAATTGGCATTCTGTTCTTGTGGCTGTCTTCCTTTTGGTTTGTTGAATGATTACTTTCTTGCTTTTGCTAGGGCGTGGTATCTGTCCTTGTATTTTTTTTTTCTGTTATTATCCTTTGAAGGGCTGGATTCATGGAAAGATAATGTGTGAATTTGGATTTTCTGTGGAATACTTTGGTTTCTCCATCTATGGTAGTCAAGAGTTTGGCTGGGTATAGTAGCCTGGGCTGGCATTTGTGTTCTCTTAGTATCTGTATAACATCTGTCCAGGATCTTCTGGCTTTGATAGTCTCTGGTGAAAAGTCTGGTGCAATTCTGATAGGCCTGCCTTTGTATGTTACTTGACCTTTTTCCCTTACTGCTTTTAATATTCTATCTTTATTTAGTGCATTTGTTGTTCTGATTATTATGTGTCAGGAAGAATTTCTTTTCTGGTCCAGTCTATTTGGAGTTCTGTAGGCTTCTTGTATGTTCATGGGCATCTCTTTCTTTAGGTTTGGGAAGTTTTCTTCTATTATTTTTTGAAGATATTTGCTGGCCCTTTAAGTTGAAAATTTTCATTCTCATCAACTCCTACTATCCATAGGTTTGGTCTTCTCATTGTGTCCTGGATTTCCTGGATGTTTTGAGTTAGGATCCTTTTGCGTTTTCCATTTGCTTTGATTGTTGTGCAGATGTTCTCTATGGAACCTTCTGCACCTGAGATTCTCTCTTCCATCTCTTGTATTCTGTTGCTGATGCTTGCATCTATGCTTTCAGATTTCTTTCCTAGGGTTTCTATCTCCAGCATTGCCTCACTTTGAGTTTTTTTTTTTTAATTGTGTCTACTTCCCTTTTTAGGTCTAGCATGGTTTTGTTCATTTCCATCACCTGTTTGGATGTGTTTTCCTGTTTTTCTTTAAGGATTTCTACCTGTTTGGTTGTGTTTTCCTGTTTTTCTTTAAGGACTTGTAACTCTTTAGCAGTGTTCTCCTGTATTTCTTTAAGTGAGTTATTAAAGTCCTTCTTGATGTCCTCTACCATCATCATGAGATATGCTTTTAAATCCGGGTCTAGATTTTTGGGTGTGTTGGGGTGCCCAGAACTGGGTTAGGTGGGAGTGCTGCATTCTGATGATGGTGAGTGGTCTTGGCTTCTGTTAGTAAGATTCTTAAGTTTGCCTTTTGCCATTTGATAATCTCTGGAGTTAGTTGTTATAGTTGTCTCTGGTTGGAGCTTGTTCCTCCTGTGATTCTGTTAGCCTCTATCAGCAGATCTGGGAGACTAGCTCTCTCCTGAGTTTCAGTTGTTAGAGCACTCTCTGCAGGCAAGCTCTCCTCTTGCAGGGAATGTGCCCAGATATCTGGTGTTCGAAACTGCCTCCTGGCAGACGTTGTGTTCCACTCACCAGAGGTCCTAAGATCCTTTGGAGAGTCCTCTGGGAACCTTGGGGGTGTCCTCAGACTCCTCGCCCAAGGTGACCCGGTACTGGTGCTGACTGGAAGGGACTTGTGACCCTGGTCAGGCCGGGTTATTTGCTTCTCTAATTAATGCTCTGAGGTCCTGTGCAATTGGATTGGAACAGAAGTTGTGTTCCACTTACCAGAGGTCCTATGATTGCCTGGAGAGTCTTCTGGGGACCTTGGGGGTGTCCACTGACTCCATGCCCAAGGTGACCTGTTGTTGGTGCTGACTGGAAGGGACTTGTGACCCTTATCTCATATTTATTAACAACAGAATACACTTTTTAATTGATTACCATATATAATTAGGCTCAGCACAAGGATAAGATAACTGATAGCTCCCTAAATCATACAAACTTTACATTTACAGATATGAAAAATGATGTAGCTTCATGAAACTGAAATAAATTTAAGGTTTTTGTAAATAAGTATTATAGAATGTATTAATTACAATCCAAAATGTCTTAGATTTATTGTCATTTAATAAGAAACCCTATAGAAATACTTGTATAATTGCATAATATACAATTATACAAGTGCTTATACAAACATCTGAATCGATTGCAGTCTATTTTAGATGCCAATACATGTACATACTTTGAATAAAATAATTAAACTACCTAAACCTTAAAAAGTTTATTCATTGCACAGGTAAATTTGTTTCTCATGTTCAACAATGATGAGTTCAGGGCTGATGTGGAATTATTTTAAAGCATGTTATAATGTCTAAGGGAAGATATGACTCCATAATGTGTGCATGTGTGTGTGTTTGTGTGTGTGTGTGTGTGTGTGTGTGTGTGTGTGTAATTTGCACTTACAATTTGAATCTGGAAAACCATAAAATACTGAAGCTAAATTTGGAAAATATAAAACAATATTCAGTATGTTGGAGATATGGTACTAATTAATATAATTGATGTTTTACATCAGAAAAACACGTATAATTATGAATTAGCTAAGTGCAAAGATGTCTCATAAATGTATAAGATTCTTGATTTCATTGTAAACTTAATGTTGTAAGTTTATCTTTTACTGATTGTGTATCTGTATAGATTCTGAACTGTTGAAAATTCCTTCTTAAAATGTTACCAGTGGTCCCTTCCGGTCCGAATAGCACCAGAGTAGCTAGGGCGCAGAGTCGGCTGACAACCGCCAGCTACTCACAACACACGCCACGGGATCTTAAGACTTCTGGTGAGTGGAACACAGCATCTGCTCCAATCCAATTGTGTGGGACCTGAGACTGCATTAGTTAGGGAAGCAGAAAACCCGGACTAAGTAGGGGCACAAGCCCCTTTCGGTCCGAGCAGCACCAGGGTAACTAGGGCACAGAGTCGGCTGACACCCGCCAGCTACCCACAACACCCGCCACGGGATCTTAAGACTTCTGAGGATATGGATCTGCCCGGCGCAACAGCTCTTTGCCTGAGCATCGGCAGCAGACATCTTGGTTCCAGGACCATGCCGAGTGTATCCTGCACAGCTCCAGAGAATACCAGATGGCAAAAGGCAAACATAAGAATCCTACTAACAAAAATCAAGACCACTCACCATCATCAGAACGCAGCACTCCCACCCCACCTAGTCCTGGGCACCCCAACACAACCGAAAAGCTAGACCCGGATTTAAAAGCATATCTCATGATGATGGTAGAGGACATCAAGAAGGACTTTAATAACTCACTTAAAGAAATACAGGAGAACACTGCTAAAGAGTTACAAGTCCTTAAAGAAAAACAGGAAAACACAACCAAACAGGTAGAAATCCTTAAAGAAAAACAGGAAAACACGTCCAAACAGGTGATGGAAATGAACAATACCATACTAGACATAAAAAGGGAAGTAGACACAATAAAGAAAACCCAAAGTGAGGCAATGCTGGAGATAGAAATCCTAGAAAAGAAATCTGGAACCATAGATGCGAGCATCAGCAACAGAATACAAGAGATAGAAGAGAGAATCTCAGGTGCAGAAGATTCCATAGAGAACATCGACACAACAATCAAATAAAATACAAAATGCAGAAGGATCCTAACTCAAAACATCCAGGAAATACAGGACACAATGAGAAGACCAAACCTATGGATAATAGTAGTTGATGAGAATGAAAATTTTCAACTTAAAGGGCCAGCAAATATATTCAACAAAATTATAGAAGAAAACTTCCCAAACTTAAAGAAAGAAATACCCATGAACATACAAGAAGCCTACAGAACTCCAAATAGACTGGACCAGAAAAGAAATTCCTCCCGACACATAATAATCAGAACAACAAATGCACTAAATAAAGATAGAATATTAAAAGCAAAAAGGGAGAAAGGTCAAGGAACATATAAAGGCAGGCCTATCAGAATTACACCAGACTTTTCACCAGAGGCTATGAAAGCCAGAAGAGCCTGGACAGATGTTATACAGACACTAAGAGAACACAAATGCCAGCCCAGGCTACTATACCCAGCCAAACTCTCAATTACCATAGATGGAGAAACCAAAGTATTCCACAACAAATCCAAATTCACACATTATCTTTCCAGGAATCCAGCCTTTCAAAGGATAATAACAGAAAAAAAACAATACAAGGACGGAAATCACACCCTAGAAAAAGCAAGAAAGTAATCCCTCAACAAACCAAAAGGAAGACAGCCACAAGAACAGAATGCCAACTCTAACAACAAAAATAAAAGGAAGCAACATTTACTTTTCCTTAATATCTCTTAATATCAATGGACTCAATTCCCCAATAAAAAGACATAGACTAACAGACTGGCTAAACAAACAGGACCCAACATTCTGCTGCTTACAGGAAACCCATCTCAGGGTAAAAGACAGACACTACCTCAGAGTGAAAGGCTGGAAAACAATTTTCCAAGCAAATGGTCTGAAGAAACAAGCTGGAGTAGCCATTCTAATATCGAATAAAATCGACTTCCAACCCAAAGTTATCAAAAAAGACAAGGCGGGACACTTCATATTCATCAAAGGTAAAATCCTCCAAGAGGAACTCTCAATCCTGAATATCTATGCTCCAAATGCAAGGGCAGCCACATTCATTAAAGAAACTTTAGTAAAGCTCGAAGCACACATTGCACCTCACACAATAATAGTGGGAGACTTCAACACACCACTTTCATCAATGGACAGATCGTGGAAACAGAAAATAAACAGGTACACAGTGAACCTAACAGAAGTTATGAAACAAATGGACTTAACAGATATCTACAGAACATTTTATCCTAAAACAAAAGGATTTACCTTCTTCTCAGCACCTCACAGGACCTTCTCCAAAATTGACCATATAATTGGTCACAAAACAGGCCTCAACAGATACAAAAATAATGAAATCGTCCAATGTATCCTATCAGACCAACATGGACTAAGGCTGATCTTCAATAACAACATAAATAATGGAAAGCCACATTCACGTTGAAACTGAACAACACTCTTCTCAATGGCACCTTGGTCAAGGAAGGAATAAAGAAAGAAATTAAAGTCTTTTTAGAGTTTAATGAAAATGAAGCCACAACATACCCAAACCTATGGGACACAATGAAAGCATTTCTAAGAGGGAAACTCATAGCTCTGAGTGCCTCCAAAAAGAAACTGGAAAGAGCACACACTAGCAGCTTGACAACACATCTAAAAGCTCTAGGAAAAAAGGAAGAAAATTCACCCAAGAGGAGTAGACGGCAGGAAATAATCAAACTCCGGGGTGAAATCAACCAAGTGGAAACAAGAAGAACTATTCAAAGAATTAACCAAACGAGGAGTTGGTTCTTTGAGAAAATCAACAAGATAGATAAACCCTTAGCTAGACTCACTAGAGGGCACAGGGACAACATCCTAATTAACAAAATCAGAAATCAAAAGGGAGACATAACAACAGATCCTGAAGAAATCCAAAACACCATCAGATCCTTCTACAACAGGCTATACTCAACAAAACTGGAAAACCTGGATGAAATGGACAAATTTCTAGACAGATACCAGGTACAAAGTTAAATCAGGATCAGGTTAATGATCTAAACAGTCCTATATCCCCTAAAGAAATAGAAGCAGTCATTAATAGTCTCCCAACCAAAAAAAGCCCAGGACCAGATGGGTTTAGTGCAGAGTTCTATCAGAACTTCAAAGAAGATCTAATTCCAGTTCTGCACAAACTCAACCACAAAATAGAAGTAGAAGGAACTCTACCCAACTCATTCTATGAAGCCACAATTACTCTGATACCTAAACCACAGAAAGATTCAACAAAGATAGAGAACTTCAGACCAATTTCCCTTATGAATATAGATGCAAAAATACTCAATAAAATTTTCGCTATCCAAGAACACATTAAAGCTATCATACATCCTGACCAAGTAGGTTTTATTCCAGGGACGCAGGGATGGTTTAATATATGGAAATCCATCAATGTAATCCATTATATAAACAAACTCAAAGACAAAAACCACATGATCATCTCGTTAGATGCGGAAAAAGCATTCGACAAGATCCAACACCCATTCATGATAAAAGTCTTGGAAAGATCAGGAATTCAAGGCCCATACCTAAACATGATAAAAGCAATCTACAGCAAACCAGTAGCCAACATCCAAGTAAGTGGTGAGAAGCTTGAAGCAATCCCACTAAATTCAGGGACTAGACAAGGCTGTCCACTCTCGCCCTACCTATCCAACATTGTACTTGAAGTCCTAGCCAGAGCAATTCAACAACAAAAGGAGATCAAGGGGATACAAATTGGAAAAGAGGAAGTCAAAATATCACTTTTTGCAGATGATATGATAGTATATATAAGTGACCCTAAAAATTCTACCAGAGAACTCCTAAAACTGATAAACAGCTTCGGTGAAGTAGCTGGATATAAAATTAACTCAAACAAGTCAATGGCCTTTCTCTATACAAAGAATAAACAGGCTGAGAAAGAAATTAGGGAAACAACACCCTTCTCAATAGTCACAAATAAAATAAAATATCTTGGTGTGAGTCTAACTAAGGAAGTGAAAGATCTGTATAATAAGAACTTCAAGAGTCTGAAGAAAGAAATTAAAGATCATAGAAGATGGAAAGATCTCCCATGCTCATGGATTGGCAGGATCAATATATTAAAAATGGCTATCTTGCCAAAAGCAATGTACAGATTCAATGCAATCCCCATCAAAATTCCAACTCAATTCTTCAACAAATTAGAAAGAGCAATCTGCAAATTCATCTGGAATAACAAAAAATCCTAGGACAGCAAAAACTCTTCTCAAGGATAAAAGAACCTCTGGTGGAATCACCATCCCTGACCTAAAACTTTACTACAGAGCAATTGTGATAAAAACTGCATGGTATTGGTATAGTGACAGACAAGTAGACCAATGGAATAGAATTGAAGACCCAGAAATAAACCCACACACCTATGGCCACTTGATCTTCGACAAGGGAGCTAAAAATCATCCAGTGGAAGAAAGACAGCATTTTCAACAAATGGTGCTGGCACAAGTGGTTGGTATCATGTAGAAGAATGCGAATCAATCCATTCCTATCTCCTTGTACTAAGGTCAAATTTAACTGGATCAAGGAATTTCACATAAAACCAGAGACACTGAAACTTATAGATGAGAAAGTGGGGAAAAGCCTCGAAGATATGGGCATAGGGGAAAAATTCCTGAATAGAACAGCAATGGCTTGCGCTGTAAGATTGAGAATTGACAAATGGGACCTCATGAAACTGCAAAGCTTCTGTAAGGCAAAAGATACTGTCAATTAGACAAAAAGACCACCAACAGATTGGGAAAGGATCTTTACTTATCCTAAATCAGATAGGGGACTAATATCCAATATATATAAAGTACTGAAGAGGGTGGACTCCAGAAAATCAAATAATCCCATTAAAAAATGGGGCTCAGAATTGAAGAAAGAATTCTCACCTGAGGAATACCGAATGGCAGAGAAGCACCTGAAAAAATGTTCAACATCCTTAATCATCAGGGAACTGCAAATCAAAACAACCCTGAGATTCCACCTCACACCAGTCAGAATGGCTAAGATCAAAAATTCAGGTGACAGCAGATGCTGGCATGGATGTGGAGAAAGAGGAATGCTCCTCCATTGTTGGTGGGATTGCAAGCTTGTACAACCACTCTGGAAATCAGTCTGGCGGTTCCTTAGAAAATTGGACATAGTACTACCGGAGGATTCAGCAATAACTCTTCTGGGCATATATCCAGAAGATGTCCCAACTGGTATGAAGGACACATGCTCCACTATGTTCATAGCAGCCTTATTTATAATAGCCAGAAGCTGGAAAGAACCCAGATGCCCCTAACAGAGGAATGTATACAGAAAATGTGGTACATTTACACAATGGAGTACTACTCAGCTATTAAAAAGAATGAATTTATGAAATTCCTAGGCAAATGGATGGACCTGGAGGGCATCATCCTGAGAGAGATAACCCAATCACAAAGGAACTCACACAATATGTACTCACTGATAAGTGGATATTAGCCCAAAACTTAGGATACCCAAGATATAAGATACAATTTTCCAAATGTATGAAACTCTAGAAGAATGAAGACCAAAGTATGGACACTGTGCCCCTTCTTAGAATTGGGAACAAAACACCCATGGAAGGAGTTACAGAAACAAAGTTTGGAGCTGTAACAAAAGGATGGACCATCTAGAGACTGCCATATCTAGGGATCCACCCCACAATCAGCCTCCAAACGCTGACAGCACTGCATACACTAGCAAGATTTTGCTGAAAGGTCCCAGATATAGCTGTCTCTTGGGAGACTAGGCTGGAGCCTAGCAAACACATAAGTGAATGCTCACAGTCAGCTATTGGATGGATCACAGGGCCCCCAATGGAGGAGCTAGAGAAAGTACCCAAGGAGCTAAAGAGATCTGCAACCCTGTAGGTGCAACAACATTATGAACTAACCAGTACCCCGGAGCTCTTGACTCTAGCTACATATGTATCAAAAGATGGCCTAGTCAGCCATCACTGGAAAGAGAGGCCCATTGGACACACAAACTTTATATGCCCTAGTACAGGGGAACGCCAGGGCCAAAAAAATGGGAATGGGTGGGTAGGGAAGTGGGGGGGGGAGGGTATGGGGGACTTTTGGGATAGCATTGGAAATGTAATTGAGGAAAATACATAATAAATAAAAAGAAAAAGAAAAAAAAATGTTACCAGTGGTAATGAGACATTATGGAACAGAGGTAAAGAAACAACTTTTTGTTTTTGAACTTTATTTGGAATTATTTCTTTGAAAACCAAATGGAGAGCTATGTATTTGAGGGTTTTGTAACTGCTTCCCATATGGTAGCCAGAAAAGTATAGGGCATTCACAATCAGCAGATTGATGGCAACAATGACTCAAATACAGTCGGGGTTTGGTCCCAGGAGAGGTGATGCCATCCATACTGGTTAGAGTCTATTAACATGACTTCAAAGTACTGTGTTAAACCATTTCCACAAAGAGCAGATGTTTATTCAACATGAGTTTCTTGTGTTATCCCTAAACCTGTTCTTAATACACATGTGTCTCTCCATTGCTATAATTTAAGGTGGACAAAGGTCTTCCATCATTATAAGGAGATATTTTCAGAAGTTGTGTTCAGGCTTGCTATTCTGAACATGATTTGCACAGTAGTCACTCACTGTTTTGTGTGGTTTAATGCAATAAAGCCCACCTGTTATTTTTGGCTGCTTTATTTGGACCATCTGCTCCACAAAGAATAAAAAGCTCAATAGTGGATGGAGAATTGTCTACTCCTCATGTGTCAATAATTTATTTACTCTCTCTATCCAAGCCTTCAGGTCATTGCAAAACTGTTTATCTATTTACTTTTCAACACAAGCCAATGTTTAGGAATTTGTTTTCCAAAAGAAGAAAAAAATCACCATACAGAATTACATGTTTGCTCATTCATAATTTTTCTCCCCTTTCCCATAATAAGATGATTACTGGGTGCATTTATTCACAGGACACTGATTCCTTCAATGCAGGCTGAGTGTCTGCTGTGGGAAAGTTTTAGTCATGGCAGAGAAGTCATATATTGTTCTCTGTTCAGGTGGTTACAGGAGCTTCACATAGAAGCATACCTAAATTAACACGGAGTCCAGATGAGAAACAGGAATTAAGAGCAGGCATTTGGGTAGTCAACTACTGCTATTGGTTGGAATGGCTTTTCAATTTTTACCCTAAAGCATTTCACAGCACAGGGCACTAAGATCATGACTTTCACTTTTCTCCATCAGCTAATGGTTGATGGCATTGTTCTGTCCAGGATTCAGGCACTTTAAAATAAATAAATAAATAAATAAATAAATAAATAAATAAATAAATAAAACCTCAGGTTACAATCTTTGGGTAGGTAGTGAGTGCTGTTGTCTGGATAGCTAGCATCCCTAGGGGATATCCCAGGATTGTTTATATGGACTGATACCCAACAATCTTTGAATGCCTATCAAGTAACACCCATTATCATCTCTTCTTATGCTTCAGTTTCCATTGCACTTGCCGTATGCATCATGCTTTTTCTGTTGCCTTAAATTCCTCTTTCATCTTTGAGCATAGACACTGTGCTTCATGATGGTTTATAAGCTTGACATGTGTTGTATAACACTTTGAGATTGACATAAGCTGTGTGCTTATAAGTGATAGCTACCTGCTGCACACACTGCCTGACAATACCATGTTCACGTCACAGGACAAAAGGTGACCCACCTTTGACATCACATATGCCTAATAGGGAATGATTGGAAATATTTAAACCTTATGTTCTATACATGATTCAGTATCTCCTGCCCCAAAAAGATTGTCATTAGTTTTGGAATCTGCTTGTGGTAACTCTGAGACTGCAATGCCTATTTAGAAAAGAGGTGGTGAAGACATGAATCTCATATTTCTTATTGATAATCACATTTTGTTCTTCTTTCCAAAGGACAAGCTTACAGAGGAATATTTGAAGAATTGCAAAAAGTCCCCTCTATGCCAGAAATTTGCTTTCTGATGGAACATTCTGGGAAGATTCAGAGTACTAGAAAAGGTGTGATTTACTTCAAGTTCTTCTAGCTTTGAAACTAACATTTGAACTATGTCCAAGACAGTGACCCCTTCAGAGATATTTATTGTACTCTGAAGAAGACAGATGGTGTGACAATAAACATGGTAAATGGCTGAGAATTCAGAGCTGAGATATCCTGATAGCTCTTGAGTAGTCAGCCAGGCAGCTCAAATCACTGTAATGTGAGATCAAAGGGCAGTGAGTGGGCTGAAATTCCTCCGCTCAGCAACAGTATGCTTTGCACACACAGTGCAGCGGTTTACCTTTTCAATATTTTAAAACACATTGGTGTCATTAGTGCAGGACCATTTAAAGGTCTATAAAATTCCAATAGGAAAATCAATGGCCAGCAGAGAATAATACTAAGGTCACATTAAAAATAGAATGAAGTAATCAGGTCCTTCCCAATGATTTGCTGTGTGCCTCGATGGGTAGCTAATAGAATAGTGATTAAGTAAAGTTAAAAGTAACAGCAGTCCTTCAGCTGTATGTGTACATTAAAATTACATCTATGCTTTCAGTGTGTCATCAGAGACATAATTTAAATAGTGAGGATGTAGGAGCAGAGTGATATTAAATACATCTCAAAACAAATGACACACATCATTGCTTTCAGGGTTTGGTTAAACCACTGACAAATCTTGTACTGTAAGTCTTTGTATCTTTATGTTGTAGATAGCTAAATCACTCACCGGAAAATGTCTTTGATTAGTTTTTATTGCCAAGCTGATACAAACCAAGAATTACCTGGGAAGAGAGAATCTCAACTGAGAAATCTCCTAGCTCAGATTGGCCTGTGGGTATGTCTGTGGAGACATTTTCTTTATTGCAAAATGATATAGGAAGACCCAGTTCATAGTGGGCAGCACATCTCTAGTTAGGCCATCCTGAGCTGAAATATTTTTCCTTATACCCAAAGATAAGCTTAGTCTTCACCCTTCATAAAGGAGTTTTCTCTTTGCAACATACAAAAACATTACAGAAAATGACAGCTGTTAGTGTGATAGTCCTGGTGCTATTTTTGTTGTTGTTGTTGTTGGTTTTTTGGGGTTTTTGTTTGTTTGTTTTGTTTGCTTGTTTGATTGTTTGTTTGTTCCGAGACAGGGTTTCTCTGTACAGCTCTGGCTGTCCTAGAACTCACTTTGTAGACCAGGCTAGCCTCGAACTCAGAACTCTGCCTCCTGAGTGCTGGCATTAAAGGCTATTTGTATTTTTTTTTTCAGTAAAAGCTTTTCCCTCCCATATATCTTTTTTTTCATTTTTTATTAGGTATTTAGCTCATTTACATTTCCAATGCTATACCAAAAGTCCCCCATACCCACCCACCCCCACTCCCCTAACCACCCACTCCCCCTTTTTGGCCCTGGCATTTCCCTGTACTGGGGCATATAAAGTTTGCAAGTCCAATGGGCCTCTCTATCCAGTGATGGCTGACTAGGCCATCTTTTGATACATATGCAGCTAGAGTCAAGAGCTCCGGGGTACTGGTTAGTTCATAATGTTGTTCCACCTATAGGGTTGCAGATCCCTTTAGCTCCTTGGCTACTTTCTCTAGCTCCTCCATTGGGAGCCCTGTGATCCATCCATTAGCTGACTGTGAGCATCCACTTCTGTGTTTGCTAGGCCCTGGCATAGTCTCACAAGAGACAGCTACATCTGGGTCCTTTCAATAAAATCTTGCTAGTGTATGCAATGGTGTCAGCGTTTGGATGCTGATTATGGGGTGGATCCCTGGATATGGCAGTCTCTACATGCTCCATCCTTTCATCTCAGCTCCAAACTTTGTCTCTGTAACTCCTTCCATGGGTGTGTTGTTCCCAATTCTAAGGAGGGGCATAGTGTCCACACTTCAGTCTTCATTCTTCTTGAGTTTCATGTGTTTAGCAAATTGTATCTTATATATTGGGTATCCTAGGTTTGGGGCTAATATCCACTTATCAGTGAGTACATATTGTGTGAGTTCCTTTGTGAATGTGTTACCTCACTCAGGATGATGCCCTCCAGGTCCATCCATTTGGCTAGGAATTTCATAAATTCATTCTTTTTAATAGCTGAGTAGTACTCCATTGTGTAGATGTACCACATTTTCTGTATCCATTCCTCTGTTGAGGGGCATCTGGGTTCTTTCCAGCTTCTGGCTATTATAAATAAGGCTGCTATGAACATAGTGGAGCATGTGTCCTTCTTACCCATTGGGGCATCTTCTGGATATATGCCCAGGAGAGGTATTGCTGGATCCTCCGGTAGTACTATGTTCAATTTTCTGAGGAACCGCCAGACTGATTTCCAGAGTGGTTGTACAAGCCTGCAATCCCACCAACAATGGAGGAGTGTTCCTCTTTCTCCACATCCACGCCAGCATCTGCTGTCACCTGAATTTTTCATCTTAGTAATTCTGACTTGTGTGAGGTAGAATCTCAGGGATGTTTTGATTTGCATTTCCCTGATGATTAAGGATGTTGAACATTTTTTCAGGTGCTTCTCTGCCATTCGGTATTCCTCAGGTGAGAATTCTTTGTTCAGTTCTGAGCCCCATTTTTTAATGGGGTTATTTGATTTTCTGAAGTCCACCTTCTTGAGTTCTTTATATATGTTGGATATTAGTCCCCTATCTGATTTAGGATAGGTAAAGATCCTTTCCCAATCTGTTGGTGGTCTTTTTGTCTTATTGACGGTGTCTTTTGCCTTGCAGAAACTTTGGAGTTTCATTAGGTACCATTTGTCAATTCTCGATCTTACAGTACAAGCCATTCCTGTTCTATTCAGGAATTTTTCCCCTGTGCCCATATCTTCAAGGCTTTTCCCCACTTTCTCCTCTATAAGTTTCAGTGTCTCTGGTTTTATGTGAAGTTCCTTGATCCACTTAGATTTGACCTTAGTACAAGGAGATAAGTATGGATCGATTCGCATTCTTCTGCACGATAACAACCAGTTGTGCCAGCACCAATTGTTGAAAATGCTGTCTTTCTTCCACTGGATGGTTTTAGCTCCCTTTTCGAAGATCAAGTGACCATAGGTGTGTGGGTTCATCTCTGGGTCTTCAATTCTATTCCATGGTCTACTTGTCTGTCTCTATACCAGTACCATGCAGTTTTTATCACAATTGCTCTGTAGTAAAGCTTTAGGTCAGGCATGGTGATTCCACCAGAGGTTCTTTTATCCTTGAGAAGACTTTTTGCTATCCTAGGTTTTTTGTTATTCCAGATGAATTTGCAAATTGCTCCTTCTAATTCATTGAAGAATTGAGTTGGAATTTTGATGGGTATTGCATTGAATCTGTAGATTGCTTTTGGCAAGATAGCCATTTTTACAATGTTGATCCTGCCAATCCATGAGCATGGGAGATCTTTCCATCTTCTGAGATCATCTTTAATTTCTTTCTTCAGAGATTTGAAGTTTTTATCATAAAGATCTTTCACTTCCTTAGTTGGGGTCACGCCAAGATATTTTATATTATTTGTGACTATTGAGAAGGGTGTTGTTTCCCTAATTTCTTTCTCAGCCTGTTTATTCTTTGTATAGAGAAAGGCCATTGACTTGCTTGAGTTTATTTTATATCCAGCTACTTCACCGAAGCTGTTTATCAGTTTTAGGAGTTCTCTGGTAGAATTTTTAGGGTCACTTATATATACTATCATATCATCTGCAAAAAGTGATATTTTGACTTCCTCTTGTCCAATTTGTATCCCCTTGATCTTTTGTTGTCGAATTGCTCTGGCTAATACTTCAAGTACTATGTTGAATAGGTAGGGAGAGCGTGGATAGCCTTGTCTAGTCCCTGATTTTAGTGGGATTGCTTCCAGCTTCTCACCATTTACTTTGATGCTGGCTACTGGTTTGCTGTAGATTGCTTTTATCATGTTTAGGTATGGGCCTTGAATTCCTGATCTTTCCAAAACTTTTATCATGAATGGGTGTTGGATCTTGTCAAATGCTTTTACTGCATCTAACGAGATGATCATGTGGTTTTTGTCTTTGAGTTTGTTTATATAATGGATTACATTGATGGATTTCCATATATTAAACCATCCCTGCATCCCTGGAATAAAACCTACTTGGTCAGGATGGATGATTGCTTTAATATGTTCTTGGATTCGGTTAGCGAGAATTTTATTGAGGATTTTTGCATCGATATTCATAAGAGAAATTGGTCTGAAGTTCTCTATCTTTGTTGGGTCTTTCTGTGGTTTAGGTATCAGAGTAATAGTGGCTTCATAAAATGAGTTGGGTAGAGTACCTTTTACTTCTATTTTGTGAAATAGTTTGTGCAGAACTGGAATTAGATCTTCTTTGAAGGTCTGATAGAACTCTGCACTAAACCCGTCTGGTCCTGGGCTTTTTTTGGCTGGGAGACTATTAATAACTGCTTCTATTTCTTTAGGTGATGTGGGACTGTTTAGATGGTCAACTTGATTCTGATTCAACTTTGGTACCTGGTATCTGTCCAGAAATTTGTCCATTTCGTCCAGGTTTTCCAGTTTTCTTGAATATAGCCTTTTGTAGAAGGATCTGATGGTGTTTTGGATTTCTTCAGGATCTGTTGTTATGTCTCCCTTTTCATTTCTGATTTTGTTAATTAGGATTTTGTCCCTGTGTTCTTTAGTGAGTCTAGCTAAGGGTTTATCTATCTTGTTGATTTTCTCAAAGAATCAACTCCTCGTTTGGTTAATTCTTTGAATAGTTCTTCTTGTTTCCACTTGGTTGATTTCACCCCTGAGTTTGATTATTTCCTGCTGTCTACTCCTCTTGGGTGAATTTGCTTCCTTTTTTTCTAGAGCTTTTAGATGTGTTGTCAAGCTGCTAGTATGTGCTCTCTCCCGTTTCTTCTTGGAGGCACTCAGAGCTATGAGTTTCCCTCTTAGAAATGCTTTCATTGTGTCCCATAGGTTTGGGTACGTTATGGCTTCATTTTCATTAAACTCTAAAAAGTCTTTAATTTCTTTCTTTATTCCTTCCTTGACCAAGGTATCATTGAGAAGAGTGTTGTTCAGTTTCCACGTGAATATTGGCTTTCCATTATTTATGTTGTTATTGAAGATCAGTCTTAGGCCATGGTGGTCTGATAGGATACATGGGACAATTTCAATATTTTTGTATCTGTTGAGGCCTGTTTTGTGACCAATTATATGGTCAATTTTGGAGAAGGTCCCGTGAGGTGCTGAGAAGAAGGTATATCCTTTTGTTTTAGGATAAAATGTTCTGTAGATATCTGTTAAGTCCATTTGTTTCATAACTTCTGTTAGTTTCACTGTGTACCTGTTTATTTTCTGTTTCCACGATCTGTCCATTGATGAAAGTGGTGTGTTGAAGTCTCCCACTATTATTGTGTGAGGTGCAATGTATGCTTTGAGCTTTACTAAAGTGTCTTTAATGAATGTGGCTGCCCTTGCATTTGGAGCGTAGATATTCAGAATTGTGAGTTCCTCTTGGAGGATTTTACCTTTGATGAGTATGAAGTGTCCCTCCTTGTCTTTCTTGATAACTTTGGGTTGGAAGTCGATTTTATCCGATATTAAAATGGCTACTCCAGCTTGTTTCTTCAGACCATTTGCTTGGAAAATTGTTTTCCAGCCTTTCACTCTGAGGTAGTGTCTGTCTTTTTCCCTGAGATGGGTTTCCTGTAAGCAGCAGAATGTTGGGTCCTGTGTGTGTAGTCAATCTGTTAGTCTATGTCTTTTTATTGGGGAGTTGAGACCATTGATATTAAGAGATATTAAGGAAAAGTAATTGTTGCTTCCTGTTATTTTTGTTGTTAAAGTTGGCATTCTGTTCTTGTGGCTGTCTTCTTTTAGTTTTGTTGAGGCATTATCTTCTTTTTTTTTCCCTAGGGCGTGGTTCTTGTCCTTGTATTGGTTTTTTTCTGTTATTATCCTTTGAAGGGCTGGATTCGTGGAGAGATAATGGGTGAATTTAGTTTTGTCGTGGAATACTTTGGTTTCTCCATCTATGGTAATTGAGAGTTTGGCTGGGTATAGTAGTCTGGGCTGGAATTTGTGTTCTCTTAGTGTCTGTATAACATCTGTCCAGGCTCTTCTGGCTTTCATAGTCTCTGGTGAAAAATCTGGTGTAATTCTGATAGGCTTGCCTTTATATGTTACTTGACCTTTTTCCCTTACTGCTTTTAGTATTCTATCTTTATTTAGTACATTTGATGTTCTGATTATTATGTGTCGGGAGGAGTTTCTTTTCTGGTCCAGTCTATTTGGAGTTCTGTAGGCTTCTTATATGTTCATGGGCATCTCTTTCTTTAGATTTGGGAAGTTTTCTTCAATAATTTTGTTGAAGATGTTTGCTGGTCCTTTGAGTTGAAAATCTTCATTCTCATCCACTCCTATTATCCATAGGTTTGGTCTTCTCATTGTGTCCTGGATTTCCTGGATGTTTTGAGTTAGGATCTTTTTGCATTTTCCATTTTCTTTGATTGTTGTGCCGATGTTCTCTATGGAATCTTCTGCACCTGAGATTCTCTCTTCCATCTCTTGTATTCTGTTGCTGATGCTGGCATCTATGTTTCCAGATTTCTTTCCTAGGGTTTCTATCTCCAGCGTTGCCTCACTTTGGGTTTTCTTTATTGTGTCTACTTCCCTTTTTAGGTCTAGTATGGTTTTGTTCATTTCTATCACCTGTTTGGATGTGTTTTCCTGTTTTTCTATAAGGACTTCTACCTGTTTGGTTGTTTTTTCCTCTTTTTCTTTAAGGACTTGTAACTCTTTAGCAGTGTTCTCCTGTATTTCTTTAAGTGAGTTATTAAATTCCTTCTTTATGTCCTCTACCATCATCATGAGAAATGCTTTTAAATCCAGGTCTACCTTTTCAGGTGTGTTAGGATGCCCTGGACTGGGCGAAGTGGGAGTGCTGGGTTCTGATGATGGTGAGTGGTCTTGGTTCCTGTTAGTAGGATTCTTACGTTTACCTTTCGCCATCTGGCAATCTCTGGAGTTAGTTGTTATAGTTGTCTTTGTTTAGAGATTGTTCCGCTGTTGATTTTGTTACCCTCTATCAGCAGACATGGGAGACTAGCTCTCTCCTCTGAGTTTCAGTGGTCAGAGCAGTCTCTGTAGGCAAGCTCTCCTCTTTCAGGGAAGGTGCACAGTTATCTGGTGTTTGGACCTCCTCCTGGCTGAAGATGAAGGCCCAAAACAGGATCTTTCCCAGAAGCTGTGTTGCTTTGGCCAGGAAGGTGGCTGGTTGTCTGGGGCCGAAGATGGCGCCACCTCAGAAGCTCTCTGGCTCTCGCCTGTCCCTGAAATGGCTGGCCTCTGTTTTCTACACCTTCACCTGTGCAGCCTGCCCTCTGTGGGGTCCAGGAGCCAAGGAGGCTCCCGCCGGGGCCTGAGGCACAAACCTCTCGGGCCGGGCGGACCCCTGTGCTCTCACCAGGAAGGTGGCCGGTTGTCTGGAGCCGAAGATGGCGCTGCCTCAGAAGCTCTGTGGCTCTCGCCTGTTCCAGAAACTGCTGGCCTCTGTATTCCACACCGTCACCTGTGCAGCCTGCCCTCCGCGGAGTCCTGGAGCCAAGGAGGCTCCCGCCGCCGGGGCCTGAGGCACAAACCTCTCGGGCTGGCGGATCCCTGTGCACTCACCAGGAAGGTGGCCTGTTGTCTGGAGCCGAAGATGGCAGCCTCTGAAGCTCTGTCGGCTATTTGTATTTTGATGCTAATTTTGCTTCCTGAAGAAGCGCTGCCTGGGACAGGAGTGAATCACTCAGGACTTCAATGTGACCCTTTTAATGAATAAAGAAACCAATCACTGGGTGAGTAGGTAGTACTTCCGGTTTAGACAGAGGGACAGTGGAGCCAGTAGGGAGAGAGACTTTTGGACTGGACCATGGAGGTGAAAATGTAGATAATGAAGGTTCCAGGTTCAGGTGGCAGATCCATTTGGATCTGCTACCGGAGGATTTAACTTAGAATGGCTTACTATTAGGATGATAGTTCCTGTGCCTAGTGATTGTGTTGCTTTTTAGTACTAAACTAATATTGTGTGGTGCGTGCGCTCACGCTGCGACTTGACTGAGTTCCAGAGAAAAAGTACGATGGTGGGACACCCCAGCTAGTCACGGGAATTTGGAAGTGTGAGGATGACTGGCAGTGACCCGCCATGGGAACTTAGTGCCAGGTGGCGCACTTTCAGAGTTCCGGGTCTGAGTTTGCCGAAGATGAGAACAAGGCCCAAGGATGCCTTACCAGTTGTGAGGAGCGGGTGTGGTGGCAGTCCCAAAGGTGCCAGGGACTGCAGCTAAGTCATATGACTTGCACCTGACTTCCTCATATAGGACACAAACATCTTGAGTGCTGCGCAGGTGTACCAGGATTCAGGTGAATCCAATTTGGTGGAGATTTGCCCCTGCTGCCCTGATTAGCTGAAGCCTCGTGACTGGCGAGGGGGCGTGGCCTGCTGTGCGTGGATGGGAACTGAGAGTATAAAAGAGTGAGAGGCCCAGGGTTCGGGGGAGATATAAAAACAAGGGAGATATATAAACAAGGGAGATATATAAACAAGGGAGATATAAAAACAGGGGAGATATAAAAACAAGGGAGATATAAAAACAAGGGAGATATAAAAACAAGGGAGATATATAAACAAGGGAGAGATATAAACAAGAGAGATATAAACAAGAAGAATCAGGACTGAATAAACGTGTGCAGAAGGATTCTGGTTTGCTGCGTTCTTCCTGGCCAGTTGAGCGCGCGCAAGAAGTGGTGCCAAAACCAGGGAAAAGAAACATCTTCAGGCAAGAGCGAAGACCCCCTGCTACAGGGAGGATTCAGAACTGCATAACGGGGAAGAAGGGGTTAATAAAGTGTTCCCGTAAAACAGACTGTTGAGAAGGATCCGGCGTGGATTCAGAACTCTTCAGCTGGGGAACGGTATTGATGAAGAGAAAGAAGAAAGATGAAGACTGAAGTTTGCGGAATAAACTGTTGTTAGAAGGACTGGTGGTCGTATCGTTCTTGCTGGTCGAGAGCGGACGCGACAATTGGTGGCCCGTACGGGGAACCGACTCCCCCACCGAGTTCAGAACTTTCAGCAGTCAGTGGTTGCCGGCAGGGTAAGTTCATGGTGAGTGAAACTTGCGACCCCAGGAGTTTGGGAAGGACCTCGGATAAAATAGAGGTGAGCATAAAGTTGCCAGGAAGTAGGCACAAAGTAACCCAGGAGTTTGGGAAGGACCTCGGATAAAATAGAGGCAAGCATAAAGTTGCCAGGAAGCAGGCACAAGGTAACAAAAGGTTCCCGGCTTTGGGACAAGTTAAGGTTCCCGGTTTGGGAACAAGTTAAGGAACTATGATAACCTCAGTGTAGTGATCAATAGATCCTCGCTGTGTAGTTATGCTTTTTTCTCCCATTGACCCTTTGTGGGTAGGTCTGATAGTTTTGGTCTTGTTTGTTCTGATATATGGACTCTGTTACTGTTTGAAACTGTGTGTAGAGGCAGTCAAGACAGGTCAGAAAATCCTTATAGAGCAACAAGAAAGTATGTCAGAAGAGGAAAAGGGCTTAAAAAGAAAAAGGAAAAAGAAAGGAGACACAATGTTATCAGGTGGACAGAAAGGACAGGACAACAGAGTTGAGGCGGAGGAGGAAGGTGAATTAGCTTCTGCTCCCCCTCCCTATGCCTCCTCGTCAGCCGCCTATAGGTGGACCTTCTGTACGGAGATTTGGCGTATTGACTCCCCAGATGGACACACAGGTGATTGAGGTTATGGTCTCATCACCACGAGGTATTGTGTCCATCTCCCCTGGGGATCGACCAGATCAGGTGTTGATGTGGGCGAGAGGGTCTGTTTGTGTGTTTCCACAGGACCAGACGGAACCTCTTTGGGTGCCGGAGAGATTGGTGAGACGCTGCAAGAATGAGGCTCCTGATCCAGTTGCCCCTGTGGATGTGGTGGATGATCCCACAAGCACAAAGGATGGAGCCGAGATGGGAGATCCTTTCGGTGTTCCAGAAGCCGATACCAGCTCGACATGACATTCAAATTTTTCCATGCCTTTTTGATCCCTGAATTCCCCTTAAAGAGATAGCCCCTCTGGCTATCTATCCCTTGCTTCAGGGAAGATGAGTGGGGATGAGAGCCCTGGGATGTATGCTTGTTATAGTGTGTGTGTGTTTTGTGTTTGGCACATGTGTTAGGTGCAGAGTGTGCGGGTCCGCACTTTCGCCATGGTAGCGTAGGCTTTTGCTGCAGTGGAGGTGGGACAATCTCCTCAGATTCGGTTTGCCGCTCTAAAAGAAATTATGCTGCGTTATGCCGTGGGGTGCGAGGCTAAGCACTGCACAGAGGATAGCTTGCTGTTGGCATCCTGTGGAAGGCATGTCTGATTGCATGAAGGTTCAGTGTCCTAGTTCCCTTCCCCCAGGAAAAACGACACGGGAGCTGGCCAAGACCTCTCTGGGTGATGAGCCTAAGGGATGGTTTTGTGTAGGGCCCCTATGCTTGCACACTGGGGATCAGACCTCTACCTTCACCCATGAGGCTTGCTTGCAGCAATTAAGATCTGGCCATAAGTTAATTAACATCCTGGCCTTTTGATGCACCTCCTGCAAGCAAAACACAATCTCCCCAGGAGTGGCTTGGCATGATTGAGAGGTAGTCAGTGATAAGACTCCCTGGGCATGTCACCAACCTAAGACAGGGATCAAACCAATGCTGTTTGTCACCCAAGGACGGGTAAGGGGCATGGCTGCGGGGGGCTATCTACAGACATTCTCTCTGCCAAAAAAGAAAAAAGGGGGAGATGTGAGGAGCGGGTGTGGTGGCAGTCCCAAAGGCGCCAGGGACTGCAGCTAAGTCATATGACTTGCACCTGACTTCCTCATATAGGACACAAACATCTTGAGTGCTGCGCAGGTGTACCAGGATTCAGGTGAATCCAATTTGGTGGAGATTTGCCCCTGCTGCCCTGATTAGCTGAAGCCTCGTGACTGGCGAGGGGGCGTGGCCTGCTGTGCGTGGATGGGAACTGAGAGTATAAAAGAGTGAGAGGCCCAGGGTTCGGGGGAGATATAAAAACAAGGGAGATATATAAACAAGGGAGATATATAAACAAGGGAGATATAAAAACAGGGGAGATATAAAAACAAGGGAGATATAAAAACAAGGGAGATATAAAAACAAGGGAGATATAAAAACAAGGGAGAGATATAAACAAGGGAGATATAAACAAGAAGAATCAGGACTGAATAAACGTGTGCAGAAGGATTCTGGTTTGCTGCGTTCTTCCTGGCCAGTTGAGCGCACGCAACAACCAGTGATAGTGTGGATTCTATTTTTAGTGTTAATAGATACACAGCTACAAAACTAGTCTTGTGCCCATCGCTCAGGGAACATAGCAAATGACAGGACAGAGAGATTTGTTAGAGCCAGAAAATTAAGGAGTTTGCTGTAAAATTCTGTTTCCTACTAGTGGTAGAAACTTCGCCTGTAGAGGCTCACCAACATGACTGCCTGAACATGAGCTGAACAAGAAAAACACATATGACAAAGTGGATGGGGAAAGACCATAAAACCTCATTCTACACAAAGAACTACAGGCAATTAAGACATGCTGAAAATGAGAAGAACAGGCTTCCCAGGGAATAGCACACCAATACGTTATCTGATAGCAAATTATCAGCTCTGAAATACACAAATACAGACAAAATAGGCTATATTTAGAAATATACATGTACATATAAACATGGAGCAATAGAGGATAAAGAAGAAGATCATAAATTTGAAAGAGAACACAAATGGATATATGGGACAATTTGGAAAGGGGAAGGGAAGAAAGAAATGGTGGAATTCTATTACAATCGCTAAACTAAAATAGAGAAAAAAGAAAGCAACCTAGCTGAACATGAGCCAGAGAGCCAGGTAGGGAGGAAGCCAGTAAGCTGCGTTCCTCTGTAGTTTCTGCTTCAGTTCCTGCTTGAGCTCCAGTGCTGACTTCACTTAGTACTGGATTGTGACCCTGGAGACAGAAGCCAAATAAACCCTGTGTTCTCCATGCTGCTTTGCTGCTGATTTCCACAGCAACAGAAATCAAACCAAAACAGAAAGAGTAAATAATGCATGAGCAGATCTTAACTTTTAATGCTTGTAGGTATGTCCAAGAACCTGTGAAAGTGAATATAAACTATGAACCTAGGTAGGAGACCATGATAGGGGAAAGAGACATGTTGAGGAAGGCAAAGGTGCACATAACACGTGAAAATGAAGAAGAGGTTACTAGGAGCTGAAGGGTACAGGGGCATGATCAGGACTGAAGAGATGAGAGTCAACAGACGCAAAGTGTACCTGGCAAGGTGCTATAAGGAAACAATTCATATGCTAGGAGAAAAGGATGCACCACCTTGCTTAAGGTAAAGGTTATTAAGAAGCGGAGGCAGAGATCCAATGTGTAAAGTAATTCACTGCCTTATTCAAGGCGTTGAGAACTACAGAGAATAATCCATATATATATATATATATATATTATATATATATACAAATAATATATGTATTATTTGTAATTAGGTTTGCCACATTCATCTCAGCAGTAAACCCTGTTGGCAATGGTATTTCATTTTACATATCAGGACCCTAATGTTCTGTACAAAGATTTTAAAAGGACACTACTTTGGAAAGTAGAGATGTTTGACAGGGATTTCACATCCCTCTAAACTATAAGGTTTTTCCAGGAGAGTTGTTTGTAATCCAGGGTGTAGCTAGGCATGCACACACAAGTGAGGTTGTACGCCTTCCCGTGGTGAATTCAATAAGAAGAATAGCCAGTTTAGTTTCTGAAATCAGAAGCTCACACAGCCGCCATGAATGAGTTATCAATGCCATCAACAAATCAGCTACTGGTCACACTTCAGAATGGGACCAAATCAAGCAAAGAAGTTTGTGGCTGATACTATGCTTCCCCAGTGGCCCTACACTTTACATGAGTTCAGCCAGTAAGTTATTTGATGGTATGTCCTAGCAAAGGCAGCCAATGGCACAGCATCTCCATTAGCTGGAAACATAACTGAATAATTTCTTCAAAATCAAGTCAAATGATCCATCTGGAAGCTGCTGTTTCCACTGAAGCTTGTGAGTTTTCAGAAGCAAGAAAGTTTCATGCAGACAACTTCTTGCAATCATTAAGACACATTGACACAGGAACAGCTATTTTTCACATGGCCTTATTACATCCTAATTCTCCTACTCCATGGTCCTTACCCGCTTTCTGATCCATAAGGGTAGAAGAGTAGAAAACTGATTATAGATTAGATGAGGTTTAATTATGAATGTTAATGCTTCCTTAAAATAGGTACAATACTGATATTGCTACATGTAAAATGCCCTTGAAAATGGATTTGAAGCCAATCTCAATTATTTGGCTTCTTTAGGTCAATGGCTATGTCTTATTTTTGTTTCCAAATACCTAGCTTAATGAATTACCCATTAGCAATGAAGAAACTCTAACAAACAATCAAACCTTAACTGACTTGAAGCCTGGCCATGGATAAAGGCTATCTAAAGAGGGATGCACAACCCTGTATCCCTACCCTAGTCTGCTTGCTACATTTTCTCTTGAGGATTCTTTGTTTGTTCTGCTTCCAATGTTGTCCTTGCCTCTAAGGTTTCTGCTTCTCCTCTTCTACTTTGTGTTTTATAAGAAAATTGAAAAGAGGTTCACTGTTTAAAAAGACTGCCCTCAGCACGGGAACAAGGGTATATATAAACACTGGAATTTTAATCAGCTATAGAGAAAAATGAGACCAGGGCATTTGGGGGCAGAAATGGAAGAGCTGGAGTTATGTTAAGTAAAAAAGCTAAACTCAAAAAATACAAGCACCACATGTTTTTGCTCATATGTGGAACATTACATTGAACACACACACATATATATAATATATATAGTGTGTGTGTGTTTGATTATGAGTATGGTTCATGAAAGTAAAAAGTGATATCAGAATGAAGGAAGGCATAGAGATGTTAAGAAAGGGAAGAAAGGAGAAAAATGAACATTGAAGGAGGGGCAATAATAACAATATAAAATGACACACATGTATGAAAATACCCTTCAAACTTCAAAACTGATTATGTAATTATTCTAAATTACAAAGTGAAAATAAATTAAATTTTATGAAAATATTCTTAAAGGCTTACTGATAAGAAAATAGTAACTAAGAAACAGAAATAATACATCTTGATACAAAATACAAGTTATTTGCCTTCCTATTGAGAGCACTAGTCAGTCTTGCTTTCACAATGTAAACACTTTCTTATCATAACAACCTACAAAAAGAAATCTTCAATTCTATCTTCTTTAAGGTCCAAGAAAAGGAAGTTAAAGTTCTTTTTCAGGGGCAGGAACTCCTTGACATAATTTTGAGAACTACTAAAAATATTGCCTTTTTTCCCGAAGACTCTGGAAGCCTCCACCATAAGCAGCAAGTGCCCTGTGCAGGAGGCTGGCTCACAAATATCTCTGTGATACATCATAAAATTCTGCAGGTGGGAACTGAGCTGAAGACAATTAATTCAACCTGGAATTCAATTTCTCAAGAAGGTTGGCTCAAGACTCAAGTGTGTTTTTCTCAGTATTTCTGCCTCATTCCAAATAGTTTTTAAATATAATCCTATGAAGCACATACCGCAGGTTGACAAATTCTAAATTTGACAATGTTTCAACAAAATTTAAGACTCTGGTGGGTTGTTTATAAAGGTGATTTAGTAAGAATTGCCAAAAAACAGTTTATGGGAAGGTTTTATCTCCTGTAACTGATAACTTCAAGGAGATATTTGCTTCAGATTATCGTTTCCATGGTTATAGAACTAAATGGGAAAGCTGCACTTTTACAAAGGACTGTGAAACAAATAATGGCAGATAATATTGGAACAAATACCCCTTTCTTTCTCCATATTAAAAAAAAAACACAAACAAACAAGTTTTAGGACTGGGAAAATTGCTGAGTGCTTATGGTACTTCCCATGCAAAATTGAGGCTCAAAGTTTGGATCCACAGAATCTATATAAATTCTAGTCTCAAAAGGCCAAGACAGGACATCCTGAGAGCAAAGCTTAAAGAGTAAATTGATAGAGTTATGGATGACATTTCCTGACATCAACCTTAGTTCTCCACCCACACACATGTATGTGCTCATACATGTGCAAACATGTATACATACATGCATTCAAAACACAAAAATGTAAATTATAACAAAAACAATGTCTTAGAGTGAATATTATTATTTGCCCTATGCTTTATTAATCATTTATATAAATTGATATTTAAGGCATGCATGCACTTAACTTTTTTTCTATAGTTAAAATGTCTACTATCACCTGTGTACATATCATCTGTCTATAATTGACCTATCATCTGTCTATTATCGATTTACCTATCTATCCATCTAGCTAGCTAGACAAAGAGCTAAAACAACAGTACATATTCATCAAATATCTTTCAATTAAACACTTCTTTTTAGAATGTTCATGTTTCTATGTTCAATTAAAAATAACCTTTTTAAGGTTTAAATTTTGGTTCAATGAGTTTCTGAGAATGTAGTATCTTGGTTGGAGTAATGAGATTTCTTCAAGGAAAAGGATCACTGAACAAGGGTAGAGAATTGTTAATTAATTCTGTCAAGGTTTATATTAAGTCCAGTGACTGGCTACATATTTTCTAGCATATGTGTACTGCTCAGGTTAACATAGTCAAATGGTGGCACTGAATTATCTCTCCTTCTGGTCCATTTGGTACAGACAGTGAGAACTAGGGTTATGCACATACTCCATGCACATACATTCCCCATTTCCATCTCTTGTGCCCTTTATGTTCTATTTTAGCGTCTTTGGAAGCTAAGAGTCTAACAAATGCTGTCTTTGTAAGATATCACAAAAAGCAAGTGAATATTTATGCTCCTGTCCCATAATTACACATTCTCACATTCAACACAGAAGGAAAGGGGAGTTCTTCCCAGCATCCCCCTTATATGTGTGACCTTGTTCTTCCAGCTCAAAATTCCATTTGTTAATTGAGCTTGAATACAGAACAATAAATTTTAAAGTTTACAGAAAGCACTACTACAGCTCCAGTCTCTGGATGCATATAGTTCTTGTGTATGTGGTGACTATGCCTAGCCACTCGTATTCCCTAGACCCATTTCACTGAAGCTACACTGCTAGAAATGCTTCCTACTGGCTCAGTCATTCCACATGGAAGAACAGTCAATGAGATGTTTCTTTGGCTATTGCCTAGGGCTCTCCATAGGAAATTTAAGATCATGATATTCAGATATGGCACTATGGTTCTCTACAGAAAATCTAGGGTCAGGGAATTCCAATATGACAGAGTATGCTGATGGGTGTGGGGAGAGGAATGGCTAGTATGCATTGTGCTTAACAGAGAGGTAGCAAGGTGTTCCTGTAGAAGAAAGAATGGGCATTGCCTCTGCTCATTTCCTGTTTGGCAATTCCTAAGGTATAAAAGTAACTTTTATTCACAAGATATAATTGTCACCTTGGGAGCTTACTGTTGAATAAGTTCACCCTGTGTAGTTTTTTTCTCAACTCTGGCTGACTAGTTCAATACAGCTGTTCAGGCTCTAACTTCTCTCCAAAATGACTGATCCAATTTGTTTTTTTGCAACTTCTCACTGAATTGCTTTGCTTGGTCTCAAACTAACTCTGACAATTTGTTCTAATCTTAAGGCAGCTTTTTATTCTCTGGCTCCAACTGTCTTTGCTGACCTACATGGCACAAATTGCACTGGCTGATCTGATTCCCAGCAGACTAAAACTGACTGAACTGACAGCTCTCTCCCTTTTCTGCTCTCAAACAGCTTTTTTTCCTGCATCTTAACTCTGACTCCTTCTGTCAAATATTTCTCTGATTCATCACTTTTTCTGCCCCTCAGTTAGATATCATTGTTTGGGCTTAAAGGTATGTACTAAAGGATTCTACCCAGAGAGATTAAAGGTATGTACTAAGGGTGTGTCTGCATTCTAGCTGGATCACAGGGACCTAGAATGTTTTGTATGTGACCAGAACATACATGTTGCTGAATTAAAATTCATCTATGCTAAGGAACAGATCTGTTTCAGGCAGCTCATTCTCTGATCAGTTCATATTTCAGGGAAAACTGATTAGACAGTGCTCTAACTACTCCAAGGACTGTGGGGTTCTCAGTTACAGGCTCTCAGTTATGAAGCTTGTCCATTTTTGAGTTTCTAGTTTCTTGACTAAGTCAATTTCTGGGCAGAAACTACAGACCCTGCTGTATGCACATGGCTCTCCCATTTTCAGTTCTATTATGTCTCAGTAAAAAAATGTTTCTTTTCTCTGTGTGTATCTCTAATGTCTTCTTACCTAAAGTAGTGTAGGGTGGTAAAGAAGTCCTCTTACCACAAGTCAGGTGATAACTATGACCCGGACTGTGTTCCTCAATACTCAGTTGTTGACTGACATTTACGACTATGGCCCTAAAATTAGCAATTCTTCTTGAATGCTGGCATTTGGAACACCTGACATTCAAGATTTGGGTATGTCATGTAGAGGGCAATTTTAAAGTCTGAAAACAGAACAACTGAACAATGATTGAGACAACCAATGATTCCAATCACTACATGTATAACCTCAAGGCTAGAGTCTCATTGTAACATAAGATCTTTGGGTTTCCTTTCTAAAGTGGGGACACCTGGAGTGATGTTATGCACACATCTGGAGCTTATCATTGTTTTACTTTCTTAGCTTTCCATTATCCATCAAATATTATTTTATTTTAGATTACAAAAGGATCGACTTCTTTTGAAAAGATGAACACAGGGAAAACATATAAATATCTTATATATTTGAATGACAGAATACTTGGCATTTATACAAGGAATATAAATAACAACAACAACAAGAAGAAGAAGACCCCACTTACATTGGGGAATTTTCTATCACAGATGCATAAGAAAATAGAGAATGATCAATAGAGCTGTGTTATTCTTGGACACTTGGCTCAAATACTGTCAGAGGGATCAACCTGCCTTCTCCTGATGTGTACCTAAACACTCACTTGGCCATTCTTTTGATGTTAAACCCAGTCTTTAATGAAATCTCCTCTATCTTCAGAAACAGAGAAGTATCATAGTTAAAGAGTTCAATGTCTGAATACTGCCTGATCTTAGAGACAGCCAAAAGGTCTAGTCTTCACCAGCCCTGTCAACCCTTTTTGTTTCACAGCATTTTACAGATGTTTATGCCATGGAAACTAAAGTAGTTCTCATTCATTTTTCTAAAATGTGTTCCTAGTGATTGGCCTTGAACTTTGTAGAAAAGGTTGGAAATATATAGAATACTTGTAAATCATTTTGTTTATTTTAGCTGTTGTCTCTTGGAGGTCTTTGTGATAAAATCAAACCTTGTATACCCTTGTGAGAGACAGGAAGAGTTAATCCTTTAAACCATTAATGAACCTTTGCTTCTGCTGGCTGTTACTGCTAAATAATAGACAATTTAGGAAAAGAACAAAATGACCAGGTTCAAAGAACACTAAAGAAGCCCGGGGTGGGAGGGAAAAATCAATTCTTAAGGTATCCTAAAGGTAGTGGTGTTTGAAAAAAAGTGAATTTAATATTTTACTGTAAGGAGTATGTCAAAACCTTAAGGGGTTTACCCAAATACTGTTAGCTAGAACTTGAATTGAAATAGAAAAACATGTCTTTCCAATCTTAGCCTTCAAATTGGTTTTCAAATATTTTAAAATCATTAGTTCTATTAGCATAAAATGAATGAACTATTAGTAGATGTATATAAATTGCAGATTAAGAGGACAAGAAAAATCTGAACTTGAAAATGTCTTCTTTTGATTGAATACCAGCTTTATATATCTATCACTAAACATGGAATAAACATTTGTAGTAAGAGCTGAAATAGTATCCCATAGTGATGCAGAAGAAAAAGAATATTTCCATTAAACTAAACCATCTTGTTAATCAATCTGACAAACCCATGCACAGTCTTTAACATACATGAACAATAGGCATCTTGGAACAATATCAAATTCTCATCCCAAATAATAACACAGTGTATAAATTAGGAAACTGGATCCATCTAAAAGGAGAAGGCATGAGAAATGAAAGCAAGATGTGAGAGGTGATGATTGGAGCTCTGGGGGGGGGGGGGGGATGGATAGGATCTAACATATTGTATTCATGTGTGAAATTATCAAACATAACAACTAAAAATAAATAATGTTCAAAACATGTAAAAATGTATTTTACATGTTTTTGTGTATCTAATGTTAAAACTATTAATTTTATAAAACTAGAATTTAAAATCCAAAAATGAAAAACCTCAATCATTTCTTCAAAAACACCCTTAATAAGTAAAAGAGGTATCAGTGAATAAATGATAAGTGCTCACATTTAGTTTTAGTCCTTTGTTTGCTTGTCTGTTTGTTTGTTTTGAGGCATAGTCTCACTATGTATTCCTGGCAAGTCTACAACTGACTATGTAGAACAGACTGGCCTCAAAATTACAGAGATCTACCTGCATCCATATTTACTTATTTATTATTGCTCTTACTTTCTGTTTGTTAAGGGCAGAACTTGCTGTTTAGCTTAGGATGACTTTGAATTCAGGATCCTCTGGCTCAGAACAAGGGCAGGGACTACAGTTGTGAAGTACCATTTCTGGTTCCTGAATTTCATTTTAAACACCAGACTAATATCCATTGCAACCAGTGAAACTCCAGTGCTGAGTTAGATAAACTTTCTCTACAGCCTCTCACCTGAAACACAGAGGCCTTGGTTCAGTCTGATTCACTTGGCAAGCTTTGTCCTTGCTCTTCTATATATGCCTTTCAACCTTTCCCTCTAATTTATGATCAGCTAAAAACTCACATGTACTCTAACCAGCCCTTGCAAACTTTGGAATCAAAGGGAACCTCCACTTCCCTCTTATCCCCTTGGCAAATCATTATTGATTGCTCAACAACCAATACATCCAAGTGCTATAGATTTTACCTGTTAAGGCGCAGAACGGTTGCTGGCACACAGTAAGCATTTGCTTACTATTTGTTGACTGAACAGCTCAATACTTCTCTACTTGTACTTTCCTCACCTAAAACTCCCTCAGGTGTGAAGGCTTAATCTTCTTTGACCTAATATGAAACAGGTTATCTAATACTTGTCTTTCAGTCATGACCTCCATGCCACTGTCATGATGAAATGTTAATATGCCAGGCTTTATTCCTGTCCCCAACCGCACTTCCACTGGCATCAAATTAACTCTATTATCTGCCCATGATATTTCCCTCTTGATCCACTGCTATACAATTTCCTGTAGATGCTTCGTGCCCCAGTTGCATCAGGGAGTAGCTGGAGCCTTCTGAATTTTAGAAGTGCCTACATAATTCAAAAGGTTCATTATTTGATAAAAAGTAAATTCACATGTGAGAAGATAGATCAGTTGGTGAAGTGCATGTCATCAAAATGTGAGGACCTGAGTTTGGATCCTCTATAAAAATAGGACACAGGAGGACAAAGTCAGCACTTGAGAGATAGAGACAGACAGATTTCTGGACCACATTGATCTATCAGTCAATCTAGCCAAATTGATGAGCTTCTGGTACAGTGAGAGATCCTGTTTCAGAATATAAGATAGAGGCAACTGGGGTAACATCTGACATCAACCTCTGGCCTCTATAAATATGTGCACATGTGCACAAACCCATATGATCATGTGCAACACACACACACACACACACAGAGAGAGAGAGAGAGAGAGAGAGAGAGAGAGAGAAAGAGAGAGAGAGAGAGAGAGATTGCCATATGAAAAACCTAAACTTATGAGAGCATTTGGAGCAAGTTGCTTTTTTACTTGTATAGGGAGTATCTCCCTGCATAATCTTTTTTTTTTAAAGCATTGTTTCACATAAGCATGCTCGTAAATTTACAAAGATCAGGTATGAATAGTCTTTTAGACTTCTTTGTAGCATTTTGCTGCAGTTCAATCCTATTTCCAAGATATTTATTTTCATAACATCTCATTCATCACCCTTAGACTGGCCATTACTTTTTATGGTGATTTCAACTATCCTTATAAGGTGATGTCAAATCCTCCATGCTCATAGAAAGGATGGCATGACATAGTTCCTGCCCCTAGAACAACGCCAGCAGGGTTGTTCAGGAGGGTATGGGCCTCCAAGAGTGCTAACAGTTAGTTGCAGGGCATGTTCCTTCTTTGGGAAATACTGTCCTTGCCAAGCCTATTGGAAAATATTCTCCTTGCTAAGGTTATCAGGGAATGTCCTCTCTGCCAAGTTTTATTTTTATTTTTATTTTTATTTATTTTATTTATTTATTTATTTTAAGTTGTTCGAGACAGGGTTTCTCTGGGTAGCCCTGGTTGTCCTGAAACTCACTCTGTGGACCAGGCTGGCCTTGAACTCAGAAAGCCAATTTCCTCTGCCTCCCAAGTTCTGGGATTAAAGGCATGTGCCACCACTGCCCAGCTGTTTATTTTTTTAATTTTTAATTTTTTTAAAATTTTTTTTTGTTACCCTCTTTGCCAAGTTTAATGGTTCCATGATAATCAGAGACAGGAGGAGTTTGGGAGGCAAGGATGTGTCTAATGTCTCAGCAAATACTGAAACCATCAGGACATCCCTTAAGGCTATGGAAAAGAACTCTGGATAACATGAGTTAAAATATATAGTTTCTCAACTATGCAAAATATAAGGATATAATATGAATTATATGGGTGGCTTCATAGATCTAAACGAAGGGAGGCACCTGCACTGTGAGCCAGCTTGTCAGAAATAAAGAAGAAGATAAAGAGATTTGGGGAGTGGTGATTGCAGGGTAAGGTCCCACCCAGATAAGTTAACTGTTTGTGCTTAAAAAAGCAGGCAGGTTCATGAGTTCAAGGTCAGCCTGGGACAAAGCCATGATCTCAGAGTTAGATCCCACCCAGCTAGCTTATTGTCTGTGCTTACAAAGGCAGGCAGATCTCTGAATTCATTTGCAATGTTAAGAAAAATGTGTTTGCTACCTTTTCCTAGGATTTAAGGTATTAAAGTAAAAAAAAAAAAAAAAACAAAAAAAAAACTGTTTGATAAGATAACCAGAAGGAAACCTGGGGTGGATGGTTGAATTGATAAGTAAATAAAAGACCAGAGTTTGGTCTGCAAGGATTGAGCTGTCTGAAGATCTTCAGAAAGATGTCTCTAGCAGAACTTTTCACTGTTCCTGAACACCCCTTTCTCAGAATCCCTCTCGAAGCAGAGGCGATTTTTGGCAAGGCGATGATTTATAACATACTCGCTATGTTCTTAGTATTCACATCAAGATTTATGTTGGTAGAACTTTCATTCTCTTATACTATTTGGAGGTCAGATCATTGGTCCATGATGGAAACTAAAGGGGTCTATGAGAAGTGGCTTTTGAACTCATAGGATTGTGGCTGTAATAGAAAGAAGAGGAAAGTTCTGCAATAGAACACTCTGTCTCATGTCTAGCGAGACATGTATATATATATATATATATATATATAGTCTCTGGACATGAGAAAAAAATATTTGTCTCAAGACTTCATGTACTGATGCTCTATTAGATCCCAACAACCATGGCCAGGCAGCCAAGCCCTCAATGTACCCTTGAAGACATTCAGGGTGCAAACTACAGCAAAGATTTTCTTGAACATTCTCTCACTCTAAGATTGACATTTCTGCAGAACTATGTAGTATTATAAGTCTACAGTGAATGTGTTGGTATATAATCTATACCCAATGGATATTATGTGGATAATAAATGCCACATCTCAAGGAATTGCTGTAGTGTATCTGTAAATACACTCTTTTTCTGTATAATGATATATTTTAGTCAATGTCCCCTGTTACAATAGCCCCATAGAATTACACTGCAGCTGAAAATTTCCTCTTACCTAGTGACATAATAGTTAAATAACATTGTAAAACATAAATTGTTGCTTAAAGTCTGGCTCAGTTGATAATGTTTGACATTCACAAATCTCTTGGGTTGATTCTCAGCACTGTGTAATAACTAGGCATGGTGGCACATGTCTGTTGTCCCCGCACTGGGAAGGTGGGATCATGTAGATCAGAAGTTCAAGGTTATCCTTGGCCACATAGTAACTTCTAGGTTAACCCAGGAGACGTGAGACCCTTTCTAAAAATACTACCGTTGCCAAGAATGGAATCAAGGCAGTACAATGCATGGGCCATTTGTTTGGAATACTGTTACTAAGAACAAAACTATTGTGTTGCCACACATATAGCTTATACGATTATGTAGCGCTAATGACAATAAATGCCTATGCTGTCTATTTATTCACAATTTTATATTTTCTTGTTATTTTACAAGGTTTTGTTAGTTATTAAAATGTTAACTATATGTCAGCGGTATACCACCAAGAACCACACACACAAACACACACACACACACACACACACACACAAACACACACACACACACATATCTCACGTTTATTGCATCTTTTGACCATATTGAGATCAAATATAGTGACTGACAAAACATCTAGGCTTATATTAAGTTCATACAGCAGAATTGCCCAAACAATGACTAATTAACCCCCAAGGCTCAACCACAACTTGCAACATATCTCAATAGTTTCTATTGCTTTCTCTCTATAAAACAATATTTTTTCATTATCTGTTTGCAACCCATCATCTTTACTCTATTTGCAATGTAAATTCGGACCCTAATTTTTGCTCAAGAAATATCCAAGACTTATAGAATTCAGTTAGGAATGTTCATCTCAAGATATGGCTATTTTTAGGAGCATTAAGTTGCCAACTTCTTGCTTGAACTGTAAGCACATACCTCTACATCAGCAAGGTGTCACAACTCCCTCGGAGTCCTGCCAAAACTCCCTTGGAGTCCAATGACCCTTTCAAAGGAGCCAAAGAAGATATCCTGCATATCAGATATTTATATGATAATTCATAACAGTTGCAAAATTTCAGTTATGATGCAGCAACAAAGTAACTTTATGGTTAGGGGGTCAGCACAACAGGAGAATCTATATTTAAGGGTCACAGCATTGGGAAGGTTGAGAGTCACTGCTCTAAATGACATATCTCATGTTTTCTTTCCTGGAATCAGGTGTCCACACACTTGCAGTTTACTCTGTCTTTTCTATTTAAAGAATTCATACAAACCCTTTCAGCTACGATCCATCCTTTCTCATTCTACTTTGTCCTGTCTGTCGTCTTTTTTATTCTTTCTGTCAGTCCCCTCTGAATATCTTTTAAAGTTTTATAGAATTCAAGGCTCTGCATTTTAAACATAGGGGTACGTAGAAGACAGGTCAATATCTGTTCAGAGAATCACCATTCTGACTCACTGAGATTGGAAAGGGGTCCAGAAAGGTTTAACATAACAAACACAACAGATGATTATGACATTAGGCCGTGGGCTGTTGAACCCCACTCTGAGACATTCTACCTCCTCAGCTTCTGAACACACTTGACCTCTCTTCATTGTTACTGAACTTCCTCCTTTGCTTTCTAAGTTCATTATTTAACTTTCAGCTTTTAAACATTTACTCTCAACTCTGGCTGAAGGTGACAATGTCTGATGTGGTTAATATGCCTTCTCTGTTTGAGCATCATCTCTGTCTTATTGTTTGGTAACCCACCACTAGGATTTGGGAAGAGCCTTACTCACTTTAGCATATTTTGCATGGTATGACATTCCCTTAATAATATGGTTGTATTACAGCCTGATTTCTCAGCTTTTAAAAATAGCTCTGAGATAGAGTTTGGATCTCAAACTCTCATGATCAGAAAAAAATGGAAATTTCTATTTATATGCAACAAATTTCAAGTCCCCCTAGCTGAAAATCACTGACTTTCTCCTGGGCTACTTCACATCATCTGAGAATCATCAGTATGCACATATGAATTGGTGCCCTTCCATACTGATAATTTTGCAGGCTGGTTGTAAATATTTGTCCTCACGTCTTGATTTATACCTCTGAAACTTCTGTTTATGCAACACATTTATTTTTTAAATCTAGATTGACTATTACTTTATTCAAAATGCCTGGAACCAAAGTGTTTCAGGTTTTAGAGTTCATAGGTTTTGGACTATTTACATATCAACAATTAAGATATCTTGGTCCTGGAACCCAAATATAAGATCATTCATTTGTGCTTCTTATGTACCTGATGTGCACAGCCTTGAGGCAATGACATATGACATGCTTAGTATACTTATGTTTTTGTTTAATTTATTTGTGTGTGTGTGTGTGTGTGTGTGTGTGTGTTCAGGTGCACCTGTGTAACATGTATGTGGGTGTCCATGGGAACCAGAAAATGGCATCAGATTTCTTGGAGCTGGAGTTATGTTGGAGTTATAAGCAGTTGTGTGTGACCTGACTTGAGTACTTGGATCTCAACTCAGGTCCTCTGGAAGAGTAATAGATATCTTTATGGCTGAAACATCCTTTTAGCCATACATTTGTGCTTTAACAGTGACTCATCATAAGGTCAGCAGTAGACATTTCTAAATGTAGTTAATGCCAGCTTTAAGAAGTATTGGATTTTTAATAACTTCAGATTTTGGATTTTCAGGTTAAGTGTGCTCAACCTGCACTTAGGTAATTAGAGTCTCCTTCCTACATAGGAGATGGTAGATTGACAGACAGGCTAAAAAGTGAAACTATGGATTGAGTGGTAATTCCTATTCACATTTCACGTGGAAGAGAACTTGACTCATTCTACTCACAGTTGTAAACTCATCATTCTTAAGGCAATATGCCAGCATGCCCTATTGATTCCTTATGTTAATGGCCCTCATGTGCTTCCTTGTTATGGTTCATCTTGATTGTTTAGTTGTTTGGACTAAGAAGAACCTAGATTAGTTAAGCACATCTCTGGATGTGACAGTGGGATGCTTGACAAACATGGAACACTCTACCTGAGTGGAGGCAACATTATTCCATTGGTTTTTGTCTCAGATAAAATAAAATGGAGAAAGAAAACTCCAGCTTCACTGATGCTCTCTTGTCCCTGGTTCCTAGCTGCTCTGACATGACCTGCTGTGTTCATCTGTATCTTCCCAACCACAGTGGACTAAAAGTTCTTAACTATAAACCAAAACAAACTGCCCCTCAATACTCTTCTCTCAGGTATTTAACCCTATCAAAATGTAATGATAGTGTGCTTGCTCATTTGGGGGAACTATTTGTATGATAGTGTTTGTAAATAATTTCAATCGTATGGAAAGTGCCTTATGTCTTTATCCTGTATATAGAGAACTATAAAGTTGGTTCCTTGCATTTGTCTTATTATTACTTGTTAACAATTCATAGGTTTTTTTTTATTTTCTGAATAGTGCTGAAGAGGCAGACGTGTTCATCAAGAAACAGAGGGAGCTCCTCTGCATTTATTTTATTACGCAGTGCTTATGCACATATTCTATGTATCTGAGAATGGTTTTATTTAAATCAGTGGCATTTAGTGCTCTATTTGTCTTGTCTCAAATCATCTCATCTACATTTCTGAAAGAAACCACTGCATGTAGCATTTCACTTTGTTAGGTAAAAATGTGTATGTCTCTCTGCATTTGTGTGATCTTTACAATTACAATACACCTGACCTCTCTGGCATTGCTTATCTGCCTGGGTGATATTGCTACCACATTTATTTTAACAAAAACAAAACTCCACACTAGATACTACCCATAGGTTTCAGAATAGTGTATTTTCTCTGGAGCTCTTGATTACATTGAAAATATTGTGATCCAATGTAAGTACAAGGAAGCAGCATTGTTATCACCCAGAGGGTGGCAGTTTACACATATATGTGAATGGTTCACTTATGTTCTGACTCTGTCATTTAGAGGCCCCTGAGCATGTCTTATATTTTCACTTTTTTTTTTCTATGAAAGGGGACTATGAAAACATGACTTGTGGTTTAGAAATGTGGCCATCTTCAGGTCACCTTTGTGATTCCAAGGTCTCAGGACAATATAAATGAGGTATGCTGAAATGTGCATCCCCTGAAGTATGTTAAATTCTTGAGGCTCAGTTCCTCACAGTGTGCCATTATTCAGGAGTGAGATCTTTGTAGATATAATTAGCTAGGATGAGGACACACACACAAAAACACATTCATACACCCAGAGATACATACACACATGTATACATACAAAAACACACGCATAAACACACATGTTCATGTTCACACACACACACACACACACACACACACACACACACAGCTGGTTAGACGTCATGTAATGATACTGGAAGAGATTCAAGTGATACATCGCACTTCACAAAATGAATGGTTGGAGTCACCAAAAAATTAAAATAAAAAAAAGATAAAGTATTCCCTAGAGGTTTCTTAGTTTTGTCAATTTGGCACACCCTATAGTCATTTGAGATGAGAGCTTCCATTGAGGAGTTACTTAGATCATATTGACCTGTGGGATTGTCTGTGAGGGACTATCATATAATATATACATGATATACATGCATCCATATACACTCGTCTTATTTTATTGCTATGAAGAGACAACATGACTGAGGCAACTCTTATAAAGACAAACATTTAGTTGAAATTGGTTTACAGTTTCAGAGGTTCAGGTCATTATCATCATGGTTGGAAGCACAGCATCATGCAGTCACACTTGGTGCTGGAGGAGCAATTTGCTTGATCTGAAGATCATCTTGATCTGAAGGCAGCCAAAAGGAAACTTTCATCCACACTGGGCAAAGCCTGAATATAAGGAGGCCTCACAGCCTACCTATGCAGTGGCACACTTCCTCCAACAATGCCACACCTACTCCAATAAGGCAACACCTTGTGATAGTGTCACTCCCTGTGACCAAACATCCAATCATATGAGTGTATTGGGGCCAAACCTATTCAAACCACCAAAAAACATATACCCACATATTTCAGTGAGATATATGATTGAAAACCATTAACCTTTCACAATAGCAAAAGAGTCCCTCCCACTTTGATCACTGACGATAGAGAAAGGCCCAGCTCATAATAGGTAGAACCACTCCCTGTGTCTAAGAAAACTAGCTTAGCATGAATCCAAAGCATGTTCCTTCATAGTTTCTACTTCAAGTTCCTGCTTGAGTTCCTGCCCTGACATCCTCAGCAATAGACTGGGACCTGGAAGTGTAAGACAAATAAAATATTTCCTCTTCTAGTTTTCTTCCAGTTGTGGTATTTGTTGTAGCAACAGAATAAAGCCAGGACAACAGGTAACATACCCATACTTGGGCTTTCTTTTCAGACTCCTGGCCTATGATAATATGATATGGTATCTTGGTTTGTCACCTAGTTTATAGTACTTTGTTATGGCAGTTCCAAGAAATGAATACAATTACTAATATAATGAATGTGACAAGAAAATTTGTATTGTACTCCTGAGGAAGCTGTTAGGAGCAGGGCTACCAATAGGCAAATAAGAATCACTGAGGTCTGAGTAGCCCTCAAACATTATAATTCAAGGTTCTATATTCTTTTCAGGTTGTGTGTATGAGTGTGTGTGTGTGTGTGTGTGTGTGTGTGTGTGTAGTACATTGCATATATGTAATGCATTATTCATCATATAGGTAAGATACAGTTGAAAATGGCAAAACCTTCACTATAATTACAGGAATCCCACCTGCTTATGCTAACTAAACTCTAAAATCTCTGTTCTATAGTTGCTACCTAGAGGTACGAAGCACTTCAAGGTCAATCCAATTTCATCTTGACAAACACATTTGTTTGAACTTATTTGCTCTTGGAGATATGTTGCTTATTCAGTTCTCAGGTGGTAAGTGTTGGGGTCCCATTTATGATAGATTTGCCTCATAATAGGTAATCTATCTTCTATATATGAACATCTAGTTCTTTTTCAATTGTCTGTGATGATTGATATTGAACTATCATTTCTTGGTCTGTGGCACCAAACACAAACTTATCTTTCACATTACTGACTCCAGACAGTCCTCTCTTCTGCTTCAGTCTGCCCTTGAGACACAATGGCATGCAGGGCAAAGCACTGAGACATCATCAGGGATTCACAATATGCCAAAAACTGACAGGGAACCCTGAGTGATGGTGGTTTCCATCCCAAACCAACATCAGGACCTGATGCTGCCCAGACAACAGTGACCCCTAACCCCATAGAGCCTGTCGTTCGTCTTCATTCTTTAAGCTCTTATTCTACATTATTATGGGTGATCAGTAGGAAGCCTGAAGGAAATGTAATTCAATGAGGATAAATGCAGAGGAAGAAAAGAACATTTGTGTTTACTGCACAGCAGCATATTATACAAGTTGGAAATTAGAGAGTTGTCAAAAGCAGGCATTTCGGAACAGAAAGAGGCTGTCTCTAAAAGTTCTGTCTATTCAAGCACTTTACCACACACTCAGTAGGTGCTATTTCATGTCTGTTATCATTAAAAGAACATTTGCACACAAAGGCACATCCATGTTTGTGGAATTATTGCTCATGGTCCTGCATGGCCTCCTGGTCTTCCCAAACAGGAATTTTTATGTGAGAGTTCACTATCAATTAATAAATATTCCATCTCCATCCTTTGTTTCACCAGTGAATAATTTTACATATATTCACTACAACAAATACATTACATTCTATCCTTCTTATTAGAATTGACAAGATTTGTGTATGGGAAGTATTCATTATAAAATGAAGATTATTGGCTTAGAAGCATGTGAGCCACAGTGTATTGTCAGGTCCCTGAGATCAGGGCACATGACTCAACTTGTATTTGTTACTTAGTTCCTGAGCCTGTTATCTGACACATAATATCAACATAATACATTTACTTTCATGGGGATTAACTCCCTTTAGATAACACTATAATTTTGCCTTTTAATAAAATGAAGGAAGAGATACAGAATTCTGTCCACTGATGGCACTCCATCCAAAATGACCGAGAGTACGTTTAATGATGAGGATCCATTTATCCATCATGGCTATGTATAGGACTCATATTACTAAGTTTGAGTTCTCTGCAGAATTCAGACCAGAAAGGAGGAAAGACCTAAATTGTTCTGAACACATTTAGAGGTATAGAGACTACTGGGAAATTTTGAAATGAAAAGGAGTGGGCAGAACCGAAGCCAGACCCAGGATACAAGTGTAGCAGGCAACACAGAGTCAAAGACCAACCAATGCAAACAAATGGACTGGGCAATGGAGGTGAGGAAAGCATTTCATTTCTTTTTCTAAGAAGAAGAAAAGATCACCAAAAACATGTAGTCTGTGGTAATAATAAAGATATAAATGCCTTACGAAGAACAGAGTTTAGTACAGAATGCTTCAAGATGTTGAGATTTTTAAATTTCATTTGTTGTTGCTGTTGTTTTTAAGCATCCTTTAAAATTCCTTGAAATCACTCCAAACAAATCAAACATTAAAGGAAATAGAAAAACAGAAGACAGGAATCATGTTTAGCAACTGGACCAATAGACTATATTCACACAAAATTATTCAGTAGATTGTATCTACACCTGTGTTCTAAGAGAAACCACATATGTAATTCAAGTTAAGTAGTAATTATAGTGTTTGCTGACATTTCTGATTGTTGTTTAGTCAATAGTGGGCCACTTTACAGCCATCACATCCTGTCTTACTCCAAGGGTCAGTTAACGTAATCAACAAAATGACTCTGCAGAAATGTGAAAACAGCACTGTGATATTTTAAACATTAAAAAATCAAATCTTTATTGAGTGAAAAGGAGTCACCAAACATGGAAAATAACCATTTGGCTTATTTTAAGACATCCAAGGATCAAACAGAACCAGCATTCACTTGACAATTACTTGAGAAGGCCATGCAGAATGGACCACTTGCAGAGTACCTACTTGCAAATGCCAAAGAGCTATGTAAGCACCATTTATGTGTGTCATTGTGAGTTATACTTGTATCATTTGGGGTATAGTTTTAATGTAGTCAAATAACACATCTCAAATAGCACAATGACTTTTAAAATCAGTACTATTTAGCATCATTACAACTTATTTAAAAGTTAAAGAACATTTCCACACCCTCAGAAATAACATTTCCCTTATGCAAACATGACTACTGAAAAGACAGGGTGGGATGGCTATCAACAAAGGATAAACAGGCTGAGAGAAAAATCAGGAAAACAACACCCTTCACAATAGTCACAAATAATATAAAATACCTTGGTGTGACTCTAACTAAGCAAGGGAAAGACCTCTATGATAAGAACTTCAAGTCTCTGAAGAAAGAATTTGAAGAAGATCTCAGAAGATGGAAAGATCTCTGAGGCTTGTGGGTTGGTAGAATTAATACAGTAAAAATGGCCATCCAGCTAAAAGCAATTTACAGATTCAATACAATCCTCATTAAAATGCTAACTCAATTCTTCACAGAGTTAGAAAGGGAAATTTGCAAATTCATCTGGAATAATAACAAAAACAAACAAGCAAAGCAAAAAACAAAAAACAACAACAACAACAACAAAAAAAAACACCAAAAACCAAAAACCCTAGGATATCAAAAACTATTCTCAACAATAAAAGAACTTCTGGTGGAATCACCATCCCTGACCTCAAGCTGTACTACAGAGCAATTGTGATAAAAACTGCATGGTATTGGTACAATGACAGGCAGGTAGATCAATGGAATAAAATTGAAGACCCAGAAGTAAACCCACACACCTATAGTCACTTTATCTTTGACAAGGGAGCTAAAACCATCCAGTGGAAAAAAGACAGCATTTACAACAAATGGTGCCGGCACAACTGGCAGTTGTTATCATGTAGAAGAATGCGAATTGATTCACTATTTCATTGTACAAAGCTCAAGTCTGCATGGATCAAGGACCTCCACATAAAACCAGAGAAACTGAAAGTTACAGAGGAGAAAGTAGGGAAGAGCCTCAAACATATGGGTACAGGGGGAAAAAATCATGAACAGAACATTGGCTTCTGCTGTAAGATCAAGAATTGACAAATGGGACTTCATGAAATTGCCAAGCTTCTGTAAGGCAAAGGACACTGTCAATAAGACAACAAGACAACCAACAGATTGGGAAAAGATCTTTACCAAATCCTACATCCAATAGAGGGCGGATATCCAATATGTAGAGAGAACTCAAGAAGTTACAATCCAGAGAACCAAATAACCCAATTAATAAATGGGATACAGAGCTTTAAAAAAAAAAAAAAAACCAATTCTCAATTGAAGAACACTGAATGGCTGAGAAGCATCTAAAAAATGTTCAACACCCTTAGTCATCAGGAAAATGCAAATCCAAACAACCCTGAGATTCCACCTCACACCAGTCAGAAAGGCTAAGATCAAAAACTCAGGTGACAGCAGATGCTGGAGAGGATGTGGAGAAAGAGAAACACTCCTCCATTGCTGGTGGGATTGCAAGCTGGTACAACTACTCTGGAAATCAGTTTGGAAGTTCCTCAGAAAATTGGACATAGTGCTACCTGAGGACCCAGCTGTACCACTCCTGGGCATGTACCCTGAAGCTGCTCCAACATATAATAAGGACTCATGCTCTACTTTGTTCATAGAAGCCTTATTTATAATAGCCAGGAACTAGAAAGAATTCAGCTGTCCCTCAATATAGGGATAGACACAGAAAATGTGGTACATTTATACAACGGTGTAGTATGTAGCTATTAAAAACAATGAATTCATGAAATTCTTATGCAAATGGATAGAACTGGAGGATATCATCCTGAGCGAGGTAACCTAATCACAGATTAACACACATGATGTGCACTCACTGATAAGTTGATATTAGCCAGAAAGCTCAGAATACCCAAGATACAATTTGCAAAACACATGAAACTCAAGAAGAACAAGACCAAAGTATGAATACTTCAATCCTTCTTAGAAGAGGGAACAAAATACCCATGGAAGGAGTTACAGAGACAAAGTGTGGAGCAGAGACTGAAGGCATGACCATCCAGAGACTGCCTCACCTGGGGATTCATCCCAAATACAATCACCAAACCCAGCCACTGTTGTGGAGGCCAACAACAGCTTGCTAACAGGAGCTGATAGTTCTCTCCTGAGAGGCTCTGCCAGTACCTGAGATATACAGAAGTGGATGCTCACAGCCATCCATTGGACAGAGCACTGGGTCCCCAATGAAGGAGCTAGAGAAAGTACTCAAGGAGCTGAAGGGGTTTGCAGCCCCATATTGAGGAACCACAATATGAACTAACCAGTACCCCCCAGGGCTCCCTGGGACTAAACCACCAACCAATGAAAACACATGGTGGGACTCATGGCTCTAGCTGCATATGTAGCAGAGAATGGCTTAATTGGTCATCAGTGCGGGAAGAGGCCCTTGGTCCTGTGAAGGTTCTATGTCTCAGTATAGGGGAATGTCAGGGCCAGGAAGAGGGAGTCGGTGGGTTGGGGAGCAGGGGATGCAGGAAGGGGATAGGGAGTTTTAGGAGGGGAAACCAAGAAAGGGGATAACATTTTAAATGTAAATAAAGAAAATATCTAATAAAAAAATTGAAGTTAAAACAAATCTCAAGGAATGTCAGCAGGAAAACATAATTCAGTTTATATTTTTTCATCCTTCTGAGGTTTATAAATGTCTTACATACAACTAAAATAACTTACATACAACTAAATGAGAACCACTGTTCTCATTATAATTGATTAAAGAACATTTAAAAGTTAACCATTCCATTTTAAACAATGGCACGTCCTTTGCTGAAAGAACAGCTGATCATTATTTCTCAGCTTGCCTACATTTCATCGGTAGCCTGCCTCACATTGCCTCTTCTGACAAGTGTGGATAATTGTAGTCGAGAGTATGCTAGTGACACCTAGTGCTTATCTACTAAAATGTCTGAGCTTCAGAGTGCATTCCTTTCCTTGTGGTTAGCAACTGTTAATCAAATTTTTGTTTATGTGCAGAAAGTGACAATGACGATCTAAGTGCCATTTCATGCTGTTAAAGACTAAATGGATAACCTTCTAGCATAACCTCTTAACATAATTAAAGCAAACAGATTGACATTAACATTGTGCATTAAGAACCAGTGCTGAGCCTGTGAGGATCACAGAGTGAGAAGGCATATGTCTGAATTGCATTTTATTATTCATAAGTAGATGAATGCCAAAAAGTTGTGCCATGCTAGCATGGTCCACTCATTAGGAACTGGCTTGTAGGTGACACGGAGGACAGAGGTGGAACCTCTGCCCACAGTGAAAGAAGACATAGCTAAGGCTCTTCATTATTAATTCATTGCTTTGGAGAATTTTGAACACCATAGGTCAGACTCTGAAATACAGTAGAGTCCAGTAGGCAAATAGAGTGAAGGTATTACTGCAAGGCTTGCCACTTAAATTCGACAACTCATCTTCTCTCCTTCCCCTGTCTAGTAAGAAAATCATAGCTCTCAGTCTCAAGCTACAAAGAGCATTACCATTATGCAATAACAAGAAGGGTGACAAGGAATTTCCTGTGGTAGGTACTTTTCTTCTTGCTATAATAAAACATCTGATGAGAAGCAATTTACAGGAGGATGGTATATTTTGGCTGAAAATTCAAGCAGATACAGTTAATCATAGTAGCAGGAATGAAATGGTTAGTCACTGTAAATTTACTTAGAATGTAGAGTAGTCAGCCAGTGCGGTCAGGCTACAAAATCTCAAGGCCCCACCTGGTGAATCATTTCCTCCAGCAAGGTTTAACTCCAATAGTTGCTACAACATTTCAAAACAGCACCACCCACTGGAAACAAGGGTTCAAATACAAAAATCTGTAGGAATTTCACATTCAAACTATAACACTTCTCATATCTAGTCCAACAAAATATGTCTCATCTATAGAAGAGCATAGGAAAAGAAGAGGTAAGATAATATGACACAGAGTGATAAGAAGTTACAAGGATGCAGGTTTATTCTAAGGTATCCAGGGGCAGCCTCTCTGAAGAGCTAAGAGCTGAAGGATACAGTATTTGAAAATAGATGACAGAAATGGGAAAAGAGCTGACAGGAATGAGAGAAGTTCTGTGTGTGGAAAAGTGTGTAGGAAAACAGTGGGTTACTCTAGGCTGCAGTTTTGTTCAGAAGTCATAATGTTGGAGGCATGACTCTCAGAGTAACTTCATTTGGACATGAGGAATATGGGAAGTGATTAATGTAGTTGCATCTATAAAGATGAAGTTCTCATGAGGAAATTACTAGCCCCATATGATTATGCTTAGGAGAAATTCCATAGGGGCATCCCCCCCCACACACACACAGAGGTGTGTGCACGCACATGGGTGAACATGCACAAATACACACATACACACACAGATACCACACACACACACACACACACACACACACACACACACACACAGATACCACACATGGCCATCCACAAACCAGAGAGGTGGGCAGCTGTCATATCAGTCAACAAATCTACTAGAATCTTGAATCTGAACATCCTAGGTTCCATAACTATAAGGAAATAAATGTCTTCTATTTAAATAATGTACCCCATGGTATTTTGTTATAGCACCACAAGTAAACTGGGAAAGAAGTGAGAGCATAAGTTTGGAATGTAAGGACAATGGCAAATCATTGAAAAATTTTGACTATGAAACATAAAATGAATATACACATGCATCCATACATACTATATCTTTACACCATATACCTAATGCCGCCTGACTGTGAAGCATTCTTTAATCAGCTCAAGATACCTCAGTGGATCCTTCAATTATGGACCCAACTTAGCATGGTTAGTCATTGACATTTCCCTTTACCTATATGCACTTCTGTACTACAGTCCCATGGAAGATGTGGGTTTTGCTTATCGTCCTCTTCATCGCATAACAGCAAAGAATATATTATGGAATTTCAATCCACTGAGCATCATTAATCAAAGCACAAGGCTTCTCATAGGCATCGGCTAGCCTACTGTCTGAAACTGCCTCTCAATGATCTGATTTCCTCTCTTGGAGTGGAAAAGTTTATTTACCTCAAAAGCAACATTTTGTTTTCTTGGATTATTTAAAAAATATGTATTAGGGTACACTGTATAGAGTAGCCACATGTTCTGAAATACCAAGTCACTTCAGGATCATAAGAGCATGATATAATCAGTATGATCACACACTCCAACATGTAGATGATGAAGATAGTCAAGAAAGCCTCTAGGAAGCCCATCCAAGGTCACATAGCTGATGAGAGGCAGAGTTGTTTGAATCTCGGTAGTCTGGTTCCAAAGTCTATGTGCTTCATGTCTTTGTTCCTCTGTCTTACCTCCCAGGCTGGGATCTCACTCATTATTGAGTCTTCAAGGCACTTACTCATTCATTTACAGATAAGTTGTGCTGCCAACCACCCAAGGCAAACCCTCACCTGAACAATCTTTTATTGCTATGTCTTCTTTCAAAACTTTAGATTTTAGCTATCCCAAACCATGGTCTTGCCCCCCCCCCCACCCCGATTTTATTTCTATACAATCTTGACAGCACTCCTGCTGGTATTCTAGCTAATCAATACAGATCTCCTCATACTATTTTCTTATTTACTTTCTTACCATTCAACATGCGGTACCTTCTGGGTTCCAATCACCTCGGTAATCTCATACTAGATCTGTTCTGTTTTTCAATTATCCTACCCACACACATCTTGAGAATAAGAGATGGTACTTGTTTACCTCAATTCTGTTTTGTGGCTTTTACTTTCCTTAATCTCCTCCAGCAGTTACTATTGCTCACCTAAAAAAACAATTCTATCTATATAAAAGGATATAGAATCCTCCAAGAAGTCTTTGCTCTGTCTTCTGGTTGATGGTGACTACTTTTTACCTTCCTTTGGAATTGCTATAATTGCCTGATTTATATATACCTTACATAAAATGTTGGATATATCTTGAAGTACATAGCATGGCATTCTTTACATTTGGGCTACTGAACTCTGCAGCTCTGAGACTTAAGTGGTCTTTAAGACCCAATACACTTTCCCAACTAATCAATAAACTAGGGACACTAAGAACAAACTCATGGGACAGGGAACAGGGCAACTAATATTTTAGTGATGTAAGTTCACAGTTAGGATTAGAAATCCCTAGCATATAACTTTTAAGATGTTAGTCACTCTTATTGCTCACCTAGCTGTAGAGTCCTGGAACCTCTTTGAAGGTATTTAACTCTTGACAGGTTTCATATCTCACTTTCTGTATTCTTGTTTCCCACAGTCTGTTTTCAGATTGCTCTTACTGGTTTTAGAAAATGTATTATTTGTTTGTTTTTGTCTTTTTTTTTTTTTTGGACTGGACTTGTATCAGATCTGAAATGCACCCAAGAGGATTGATTTAATTTCTGAGTTTTCTCGGGCTTTTCACTAGTTCTATGTTAAAACAACTTCTGGTTTTAATATTGCCATATTTGCAAAGGTTTAGAGCTTCTGTGTTTCTCAAAAGTCATGTTTAAAAGCTTTGTCCTTATTGCTGACACTATTGAATGAAAGAATTTACTAGACAAGATCTAGTGAGTGTTTGAGTTACTGAGGGTATGCCTCTCAATCATGTATACCTACCATGATGTTCCAGCACAACTGTAGAGCAGTAGGGTCAACCAGTTATTTATTGAGTAGCCATTCTTTCTATAAGTTGATTATCTCTAGTGTGATAGTTAATGAGGAGAATATGATCAGCACATGACTGACATAGCTGATTCATTCTTCTTTATTCTCCTTCTCCTTCTCCTTCTCCTTCTCCTTCTCCTTCTCCTTCTCCTTCTTCTCCTTCTCCTTCTCCTTCTCCTTCTCCTTCTCCTTCTCCTTCTCCTTCTCCTTCTCCTTCTCCTTCTCCTTCTCCTTCTCCTTCTCCTTCTTCTCCTTCTTCTTCTCCTTCTCCTCATCCTCCACCTCCTCCTCCACCTCCTCCTCCTCTTGCTCCTCCTCCTCCTCTTCCTCCTCCTCCTCCTCCTCCCCCTCCTCCTCCTCCTCCTCCTCCTCCTCCTCCTCCTCCTCCTCCTCCTCCTTCTTCTTCTTCTTCTTGTCCTCTAATATCAGGGTGTCTAGAAATGCCCTCTCTTCAAGGATCCCATTCAACTACATTTCTAAAAGACTAAGAAACGGAAGCTTCACTTATTTGTAGTCTTCACACTGTTGAGAATACAAAAGATTCCCTAGAACAGTGTGATTAGAAAACTAACAGATTGAAAAATAGAAATATTCACTTGTTGATATCATCACTTTATTTCTATTATTGTTGGAATACAAATTATTGCTCCACAGGCTTGTATATCATATGATTGCTATCTAGGTGGCAGTACAATTTTGGAAAATGGTAGAAACTTTAAGACATAGGTCCTAGCTTAAAGAAATAGTGCCCTGAAGGTGTGACTTCAAAGGTTATGACTAGTTCTCAGTCCTTCCCAGTTCTCTGCCTCTTATCTAACCACAGTAGTAATATGCTCCTACTGCCATGAAGTTTTCCTCATATACATGGACCCAACCAATCAAATACTGAATCTTGAAATCATGAACCGAAATAAATCTCCTCTTTTATGCAGATTGCTGCTTATTGCTAAGGCACAATAGCTGACAAAACAGTTAAGGGATTAGGGGGATCTCTGCTAACTCACAGTTTCATGGCAGGAGAATGTAAAGATTTGAATGGAACACACTATTAATAGGGTCACATATTTGAACACTTGTTACCCAATTGGTGGTGCTGTATTTGGGGAGCTTATGGAGACTTTAGGAAGAACTTACTTAATAAGGTACACAATTGGTGATGGCTTTTAATAGTTTATAGGATCATTTAAATCCTAATTTTCCCTTTCTGCTTATTTCCTGGGCTTTGAAGATGTGATCTCTCAGGCTCCTGCAACCATCAGCTATCATACCTTCTCCTTTTACAGATTCTTTCTCTGGAAACATTAGACAAAACAGATTCATCTTTATTTAAGTTATTTTTGGCCATTGTATCTTATTACAACATCAGAAAGTACAACAAGAAGGCATGACTATCATTCAAGTTGACATGAGCGTGTGCCTGCAACTCTTACATCATGCTGGACTAGAAACCCTAGAGCTCAAGCAAAAGGTATGTATAGTGGGGTAGGAGGTGTAATAGCCTGTAATCACTTTGACTCACCCTGTGTGTGGTCTGTGTCCTGTGTCTGAGGGCTGTGCTCTACCTCCCAATGGGTCTACAGCTTTCCCAAGGTGCTCTACTAGCTGGGGACCAACTACTCAAACACACAACACTGTGGACACTTTATATCCACACAGTTCCAAGAAAATATAATTTTTATAAGTGCAATTTCAGATACCTGAGAAAATTATATTTTAGTAGTTCCTAAGAGATAATCAGAACACTTTGTTTCATTTGACAAATAACAGAGAATGCTTCCTTCTTAGGAGCAATAACCCTTAAAAGAGTCTCTATTTCATTAGTGGGGAGAGTTTTATTTGCTTATGGCTCCTGGAAGACTTGAATTTTGTATTTATTCTCAGTCAATTGGAAAATTGATTTGACCAATTTAGGAGTTTAACAATGGATTCATAATAAATGTTCTCAAAGACTACAAAAGAATAAGTATGCCAATCGATCAATAATACAGTTAAGAAGATAAAGGGCTAAAGATCAAGGAATTTAAAGATGCTTTTGAAGAGTCCTTAAGTCAAAGACTAAATCATAGGCATTAAAGAAAATACCAGACTAATAAGTGAGGAAATGTCATTTTTAGCTGCAGAACACCAGTTTCACCATCCTTTGTGTTAGAGTTAGAGAAACATCACCATCCACTCAAAACCTCTGGGTTATTAGAAATTGGTCAATTTAATCCAATAAATAATCTCTAAAGACTACTTTAAGCAACTCTGGATTTCAACCAAGTGCATGTTATTTAAAAAAATTATATTTACTTATGTGTTTGTCTGCAGTTTCCAGTATGCATGTGTGTGCATGTGTGCATGCATGTGTATGTGTGTACACATATGTTCCTCTTCAATAATTGCTTCTTTCCTTCCATCATGTGGGTCATACAGAGGGGATTGACTTCAGGTCATTAGTGTGGGAACAAGTGGTTTTATAAACTGAACTGTCATGTAGGTCCAAAATGTATGCTTTTAGTCATCTCTAGTGATAAATCAGAGTCACAGATGGGAACATAAACCCCAGGAGGCCTGGGAAAGTTTTATAAAGGAAATGGCTAGACAGTTGCTTTCTAGTAAGCACTGCACAGAGAGGCCAAGAAGTATACCTTGCTTGCTTCTGTTTTCTTTAAGAAGAAAACAATACCAGCATGGTAGACAGTTTTATCAGTCATTATCAATAACTAGTTACAAATTGAAGGTTGTGAGTGCAAGTCCAAATTGGTGCTATATAATAATAATTTGTCTCAGAAGAAGAAAAACAAAACAAAAATTCCAACTTGTGTAGAATCAAGAAACTTCCAGAAAATTCCAGTTTTAGCCAGCTGGATTTTGATTTTCCCAGAATAATTCATCTTATGTTCCTACATTAAAGATTGTAGCTGTTAGTGTACTGTCACCCTGTGCTGTTTGATAGGACTATCCCTGTGAATTGCAATTCTACCTCTTTGAAAGTTATTGTCCCCTGTTATGCTGGTTCCAATGGGCAACTTAGATATATACTACCCTGGGATTATTATCTGCAAGACAAGACAGGGCACTCACCACCATTCCAGCCCATAACAGAGAGCGTTGTGCTGTCATTACTTCCTGTGAGATAGAATCACCATTTATGATAGTTTATATATGCTCAGCCCAGGGAGTAGCACTATTAGAAGTTGTGGCCTTGATAGAGTAGGTGTGGCCTTTCTGGAGTAGAAGTGACACTGTGGATGTGGGCTTTAAGACCCTCATCCTAGCTCCCTGTAAGTCAACATTCTTCTAGCAGCCTTCAGATGAAGATGTAGAACTTCCAGCTTCTCCTGCACCATGCCTGCCTGGATGCTGCCATGTTCCTGCCTTTGTGATAATGGACTAAATACCTAACAAAGAGCAACTTAAGGGAAGAAGGCTTTATTTCTGCTCATGGTTTGAAAATAAATCTGTACATAATCTCAGAGAAACCATTGTAGCAAAAGTGTAAAGCATAACTCATCTTGCATCCACAGCTAGGAACTACAAAAGTTACCATTATATTATGCAACCAGAATGAATCTGAATTTACACAAACCCACTAGTAGAAATTTAGTACCCATTGAGAGAGTAATAACAAGGCAGTAGAGATAAGACAACACATAAATCCACAAGTAACTATCCCAGAAGGACACAGAGCCCTATTTCCACAAGGATATTTAAGACTAAACTTCAGGAAGCAGTGTTGTCTCCTCAAATGCACACATTGACCCCATTATCATCCATAAAAATCATGTTCTATGTTGATTCTCCTAACACTGTAGCCAGAACAATTTTTTTTCACTGCTAAGTAAAGAGAACCTTTATTAAAGTTTCAGGGTGACTTGAATTCTGGAAGAAGGTTAAACTTTAGATGGCCTAAGACTTAACCAGTGGAAGAATTTTATTTAAATCTCTTCTTGGTATCTTCAAATTGCTATCTTCCTTTACAAGTTAACAGAATCAACCTGTAGGTGAGTGTGCTGTTGTATAGACGATTTTGTTGAGGCTGCATTTTGGGGTTATATAGCCAATGGAAGATTCTAGCCCTGTGGTAAAGAACCAAAGGGAGATAGACTCCTTCTGCTGTCTTAGCATCATTGTCCAATCACCTGCTTATAAAATTAAAACAAGGGACAACAGGAAGTCTTCCTCTTGATTCTCTGCATTTGAGCTGAAGGGTAGCAACCTTGTCCATGAATGTCCTCGTAAGATTTGCGGTTGGGTCACTTGTTTAATATCAAGAGGGCAGTGAGGAGGCTGGACATTTACAATCCTTACAATACCTATAAAATTTGATGCTAGAGAAACACAAAAATACTGACTCCAGGGAGTCTAAACTTAATGTTATGCTGAAGAAGGAGTTAAATTTGGTCCACTGGATCAACTAAGCAGGATTTATATGAACTCCCAGAGACTGGAGCAGCAAGCGCAGGACCTAGATGTGTCTCACCAGGTCTTCTGTTGCCAGCTCTCTGCCAGCGGGTCTAGGCTGAGAGGAGAAAACTTGGTTAGCAAAGAGTCTTTCCAGGGCTGAAGCAGGATGGTGAATGTAGAGGCTCAGATCTCCTGCTCTCTGGAGAATAACCACCCCTTGCTTTGAGTCTGTCAAAGCAGGAACTCATTTAATTGTATCAGTCTTTTTATTTATAAAGGGCTGAGAGAGGAGGTGGGATTTTTTTTTTTGAGATGAGATGATGTAGGGGGAGGGGAAAGGTGACTAATGGTATGGTGTGACTGAGAGAGCCAGCAAAGTTATTCTAAGTCAGCAGTAGCTAGGCAAAGGTGGGCTTAAGCAGGCCCTCCTGAGTCACTACAGTACGAAAGTGAATGAGACAGTTTTCAAAACGTAAACCAGGCTCAGGTTTGTCCTCAAGGCCCATACCAGGGCCAAATAGGGCCCAACATTCTGTATATATTTCAAAGCTTTTAGCTTAGTATTTTTGTGGGACTCTTGATTATGAGAACAAGCAGGTTTCTGACTCTTTTTGCCTGCTTTTAGGGTTCTTTTCCTTCTGTTAGATTGCTGCTTTCATCTTCAATATGAAAGTTTTGCCTTGTCTAATTAATTTGTCATGTTTGGTTGGTATCTCTTAGAAGCCTGTTAGCTAGTTAGTTTGTGCATCCCCTTTTCCCTCTGCAAACCCCTTATTCCATCCCCCCTTATCCTACTTGTATGAGGGTGCTTCCCTACCCACCTACCCACTCCTGCCTCACTGCCCTGGCATTCCACTACACTGGGGCATCAAGCCTTCACAGGACCAAGGCCTCCCTTCCCACTGATGCCAGATAAGGCCCCTTCAGCCCTTCAGTCCTTCCCCTAACTCCTCCTTTGGGTCCCTGTGCTCAGTTTCATGTTGGCTGAGAGCCTCCTGTTTTTAGTTCGAGAAAGGGAGTAGATCTGGAGGCCTGGTTGTTGGGGAGGACCTGGGAGGACTACAGACAGGGCAATTATAATTAGCATATATTGTGTGAGAAAAGAATTTATTAAAAATCTGTTTGCAATAAATAAATAAATAAAGTGTCTCTTTTAATAAATACAGAGTCTATTTCAATAAAGTAATTGTATCAGAGAATGTTTGACAAGGGCTTACACCATCAAAACTAAGTATTTCCACAGTAGCTAAGTAAGCTGAAAGAATGGAAACTTTGCTTCTTAGTTCAAGAGACTAGCTATCAGAATGAGGGCAATAGATAGTGAAGACCATCTAAGGTTGAAGGTCTGGAAGCTCTACTGCCTCTATACTCACCATCCTGCTTCAGCCCTGGAAAGACTCTCTGCTAACCGTGTTTTCTCCTCTCAGCCTAGACCTGCTGGCAGAGAGCTGGCAACAGAGGACCTGGAGAGACCCTGTCCTGTGCTTGCTACTTCAGTCTCTGGGAGTTCATATAAATCCTGCTTAGTTGATTCAATGGACATGTTCTCATGGTGTCCTCCATCCCTTCTGCTCTTACATGCTTTACCTTCTCTTCAGAAGAATTTCCTGAGCTCTGAGGGGAGGAAATTGATGGAGACTTTCCATTTAGACTCTCTCTTTCTCCACATATCTAGCAGTGAGTCTCTGCAGCTGTTCCCATCATCTGCTACCTGAGGAAACTTCTCTGATGATGACTGAATAAGGCACTGATATAGGAATATAGAAAAATATCATTTGGAATAATTTTATTATTCGTTTGTGATTTTTCTGTTTTGTTTGTTGTTTTTAACCAGTTGTGTTTGATTTTACCCTAGGTCTTTGGACTATCTAGTCTCTCATTCTTGGTTACCCAGGCAGTGTCAGGTATGGGTTCCATCCCTTGCAGTGGGACTTAAATCAAATCAGACTTTGGTTAGCTACTTCTACAAGTTGTGTGCCATCATCACCCTAGTATATTTTCCTGGTAAGATAAAGTGTAAGTATAAGTATTTGAGGCTGGGTTGGTGTCCATGTCTCTTGTTCAGTAGCCTACAGAATAATGTTACCCAACCAAAGATACTATAACAGGGGGGTGAAGGCTCCATGTAGTCAACAGCTCAACTTATCCATGCTCAATGAGTCTTGTGGATGTTTTCCTCAGCCACGGGGCCCTTCTGCTAGTTTGTGGAAAACAATCGTTTGTCTGGCATCAATCTAGATTGTTTACTGATTTTGATGGAATCTCCTTGACCAACAACTCAATTGAATGCAACCCAGACTCCTTACTGAAAGCCTTACCTAGCTAAAAAAGATGACCAGTTGAGACTCAGTATTTTCCATTACTAGGGATCCTCATTAAGATCACTATCATAGATTTTAGAAGGTTTCATCCGAAGTTGGTTTCCCACACTTTCTCCCTTCACCCTATTGCACCCACAACCTGATCCCTCCAGTAATCATCCCCTACTGCCTCCAGTTGATACATAAAATCTACTATATTTCACCTTCTTAGGAAGATACATTCTTCCCATGTATTTGACTAGCCCACTACTCTTTACCTGACTTCTCTGGCTCTATAGATTATAGCATGGTTATAATTTACTTAACAGCTAATATCTCCTTTTAAGTGAATATATACCATATTTGTCTTCTGGGTCTGGTCACCTCACTCAAGATATTTTTTCTAGTCTTGTCCACTTGCCTGCAAATTTCATGTCATTTTTTCAAAAGTTGAGTAATATTCCATTGTGTAAATATTTTATTTATCTGTTCTTCTTTTGAAGGACATGTAGATTGTTTCCATTTTCTGACTATTATTAATAAGTTTGCAATGAACATTGTAGGATGGAGAGTCTTTTGAGTACAAGTCCAGGAGAGATATAACTGTGTCTTAAGGTATATTGATTTCCATTTTTCTGTGGAACCACCATATTGATTTCCATATTCGTTGTACAAGTCTTCAGTCCCACTAGCAATGGAAGAATGTCCTCCTTTCTCTGTATCCTCACCAGTATGAGCTGTCACTTGTGTTATTGATCATATCCATTCTGACAAGTATATGAGAGAATCTCAAAGAAGTTTTGATTGGTATTTCCCTGATAGCTAAGGATGTTAAACATTCTTTTAAATGTTTATCAGCCATGTGAGATTGCTCTACTGAGAATTCTCTGTTTATATCTGTACTACATTTTGAATTGAGTTATTTGATTTTTTGATATCTAGTTTTATGAGTTCTTTGTATATTTTTGTTATTAGTCCTCTAATGGATATGGAGTTGGTAAAAAATCTTTTCCCATTCTGTAGACCTCTATTTTATCCTATTGACAGTGTTCTTTGCCTTACAGAAGCATTATTTAAAGCATTTGACACTCATGGCAATAACTACCACAGATGCATATAAAAGGACATAAGCTTGTGTATGACCAAACACACACCCAGGCCTTCTTCACCCTGCTAGAGAGAAATAAAACTGAGAAACGACTAAATGAGTAAATGCCCCCCAGATGTTATAAAGTCCAAAATGATTAAAATAAAACCATTAAAATATAAGACTTCAGAGATAGCTCAGGGGATAAGAACACTTGTTCATGCAGAGGACCTAACGACAGTGACTCACCACCACCTACAACTCCATGTCTAGGGCCCTGAACATCATCTTCCTACCTACATGGACATCGGACCTACACATGGTACACAGACATGCATTCAGGCAAAATACTCACATATATAAAACAAAATTAAATAAAAATTCAAAATTAAGGAAAGAAGAAAATAATAATATCAAAGATTGGATGGTAAGTGTTTAATGTTCATTAGTGATATGAGAAAGAAAATAATTCATTTGGGAAGAAAGATGTATTATCACACAGTCTAAGGAGGGCATTTGAGAGAACACAAAGTGACCTGCTTTGGTCAGGTAGGCATAGGAAATGAGCAGTACTGAGACTTCCTAAAGAAAGCCATATTAGGCAAACAAATGTGGCCTTTAGTAGTTAAAAATTAGGATTCATTTAAATTTAAATTAGAAAAAGTAACTTGCTCTATTCCCAGAGAAGGCTGAGAGAGGGCAATGAAAAGGACTGAATAATGTCTCCCTAACTTCAGTGTGATAGAATTAAAGGGACAAAGGAAAGAAGGATGGGAAGATGTTGGAAAAGCACAGTCCCTCAGTCTTGGCAAACTACATGAGGAATGTGAAGGAGGTGAGAGATAAATAGAATATTCCAGATTTTCAACCATATGATAGCTCCTGGTTTGGTCTGTTAGCTGAAAGTGGCAGTTGGAGACAGGAAGCTGAGTGATGGAATGAGTGTGCTAAGTACTGCAAGATGCACATTGAAAGAGACTTCAAGAGGGTGGGCACATGGCACAGATAGAAATGGGAACCTTGGGATAGGAGGCAGCTTCCCTCTAAAATTGCTCATTCCATGCTCATTTCAGAGGAAGAAAAGCATAGCACAGAGCAAATGGGTTAGATACAATGAGAGGGAGAAAGGCAGAGATTGGAGATAGGATCTTGAATCATTGTTCCCTAGTGGGTAAGAAAAGGTTAGCCTAGGAGTTACTGTAGACGTGATAGAGGCTTCCAGAAAGTGTGATGGGAGAAGAGTGCCTTTAGCCAGAAGTGGAGAATATGAATGCAGAATGTTTTTGTGAAGTAAAAAATAAATGCTAATGAAAGACTCTTCCTATGATAATAAGCAGATGTATAAATGTTCAGGATGCTTGTAATGATTATAGGAACAAAAGCAATTACTTAGGGTGGAAGTACAGGAGCCCAAAGCTATGTATGAGCCATTTGTTCTAGCCAACAGAAAACATGGTTATAAGACACATGGGAATGGATGCAGGATTTCTTTTTTTAAAAAAAAAACTCATTTCTTTTTATTTATTTATTGATTTATTTTTAATTAGGTATTTTCTTCATTTACATTTCCAATGCTATCCCAAAAGTCCCCCATACCCTCCCCCCCACTTCCCTACCCACCCACTCCCACTTCTTGGCCCTGTCGTTCCCCTGTACTGAGGCATATAAAGTTTGCAAGACCAATGGGCCAGAACAAAAATAAATGTAAAATTATGAGCTATGTTTATATTCATCTGATTCTTTTTTCATTTTTGGTTTGTAAATTTCTGACTTTTATCATTAAGAACACCTGGAATTGTGAACAGAATCTTGAGATGCTCAACTGTCTATTTCTGCTCCAGTGTGTATGCATGCATGTGTGCATGTGTGCCTGTGTGTTCATGCCATGGTGGGTACAGGTCAAGTAGAGGTCCCTGCTTTTTCACATTGTGTATAAAAGGGTCCATCTCTTCTTGTTTGCTGCTGTATATAGCAGCCTAGCTAGGCTTGTAGATTCCGAGGAATTCTCTGGACTCCACCTCCCAATTCACCTAGTATCCCATAGGAACTCTGGAATTATAGCTCCAAACTACACAATGTCAGCCAGATACAGGTGCTTCTCAGCCATTCGATATTCCTCAGTTGAGAATTCTATGTTTAGCACTTTACCCCATTTTTAATAGGGTTAATTGATTCTCTGGAGTCTAACTTCTCGAGTTATTTGTATATATTGGATACTAGCCCTCTATTGCATGCAAGATTGGCAAGGATTTTTCCCAATCAGTTGGTTGCCATTTTGTCCATTTGACAGTGTCTTTTGCCTTACAGAAGCTTTGCAATTTTATGAGGTCGCATTTGTCGATTCTTGATCTTAGAGTGTAAGCTATTCTGTTCAGGAATTTTTTTCCCCTGTTTCCATGTATTCGAGGCTTTTACCACTTTCTCCTCTATTAGTTTCAGCGTCTCTGGTTTTATGTGGAGGTCCTTGATCCACTTAGACTTGAGCTTGAGATAAGAATGGATCAATTTGCATTCTTCTACATGCTGACTGCCAGTTGAACCAGAATCGTTTGTGAAAATGTTGTCTTTTTTCCACTGGATGGTTTTAGCTTCTTTGTCAAAGACCAAGTAACCATAGGTATGTGGGTTCATTTCTGGGTCTTCAATTCTATTCCATTGATCTTCCTGCCTGTCTATGTACCAATACCATACAGTTTTTATACTATTGCTCTGTAATACAGCTTGAGGTCAGGGATGGTGATTTCACCAGAAGTTCTTTTATTGTTGAGAATAGTTTTTGCTATCCTGGATTTTTGTTATTCCAAATGAATTTGCAAATTGCTCTTTCAAACTCTATGAAGAATTAATTTGGAATTTGATGGGCATTGCATTGAATCTGTAGACTGCTTTAGAAAATATGGCCATTTTTGCTATATTAATCCTGCCAACTCATGAGCATAGGAGTTCTTTCTATTTTCTGAGATCTCATTCGATTTCTTTCTTCAGAGACTTGAAGTTATTGTCATACAGATTTTCACTTGCTTTGTTAGAGTTACATCAAGGTATTTTATATTATTTGTGACTATAGTGAAGGGTGTCAATGACCTAATTTCTTTCTCAGCTTGTTTATCCTTTGAGTAGAGGAAGGCTACTGATTTGTTTGAGTTAATTTTATATTCAGCCACTTTGCTGAAGTTGTTTAACAGGTTTAGGAGTTCTCTGGTGGAATTTTTGGGGTCACTTAAGAATACTATTATATCATCTGTAAATAGTGATATTTTGACTTCTTCCTTTCTAATTTGTATCCTTTTGACCACTTTTTGTTGTCTAAATGCTGTAGCTAGAACTTCAAGGACTATATTGAATAGATGGGGAGAGAGTGGGCAGCCTTGTCTAGTTCCTGATTTTAGTTTGTCTCCATTTAGTTTGATGTTGGCTATCGGTTTGCTGTATATTGTGTTTACTATGTTTAGGATGGATCTTTAATTCCTAATCTTTCCAAGACTTTTAACGTGAAGGGATGTTGAATTTTGCCAAATGCATTTTCTACATCTAATAAAATTATCACGTGGTTTTTTTCTTGAGTTTTTTTTTTTTTTTTTTTTTTTTTTTTAATGTAGTGAATTACATTGATGGATTTCTGGATATTGAACCATCCCTGTATCCCTGGGATGAAGCTATAACCTGAGGAATGGTAGAACTGAGGACGCAGTTATACTACTCCTGGGCATATACGCTAAAGATACTCCAACGTATAACAAGGGCACATGCTCCATGATGTTCATAGCAGCCTTATTTATAATAGCCAGAAGCTGCAAAGGATGCAGATGTCCTTCAGTAGAGGAATGGGTACAGAGAATGTGGTACGTTTATACCATGGAGTACTACTCAGCTATTAAAACAATGAATTCATGAAATTCTTAGGCAAATGGATGCATCTAGAAAATATCCTGAGTGAATTAACCCAATTACAAAAGAATACACTGATAAGTGGATATTAGCCAAAAAGCTTGAAATACTCAAGATACAATTCACAGACCACATGAACCTCAAGAAGAAGAAAGACCAATGTGTGGGTGCTTTGGTCCTTCTTAGAAGGGGAAACAAAATACTCACAGGAGCAAATATGGAGACAAAATGTGGAGCAGAGACTGAGGGAAAGGCCATCTAGAGACCGCCTCACCTGGGGATCCATCCCATATTCAGTCAACAAACCCAGACACTATTGTTGATGCGAAGAAGTGATTGCTGACAGGAGCCTATTATAGCTGTCTTCTGAGAGACTATGCCAGAGCCTGAGAAATAGAAAGTCAACCATTGGATTGAGCATGGGGTCCTTAATGGAGGAGTCAGAGAAAGGACTGAAGGAACTGAAGGGGTTTACAACCTCACAGGAAGACCAACAATATCAACCAACCAGACCTTTCCCCTGAGATCCCAGAGACTAAACCACCAAACAAGGAGTACACATGGAGGGACTCATGGCTCCAGCTGCATATGTATCAGAGGATGGCCCTGTTGGGCATCCATAGACAGAGAGGCCCTTATTCCTGTGACAGCTTGATGCCCCAGTATAGGGGAATTTGTGAATGGGGAGGTGGGAGTGGGTGGGTGTGGGAACATGCTCACAGAAGCATGGGGTAGGGGGATGATATAGGGGGGTTCTGAGAGGAAACCTGGAAAGGTTATAACATTTGAACTGTAAGTAAAGAAAATATCCAATAATAAAAAAAATAATGATCCATACCTAAAAATGGAATATAATGACTCTTACAGATGTCAACAAGTAATATGGGGGAGTTTCATATTGATCATGTGTAAAGAAAACTTCTTAAATGGTAAGGTGGGTGATTAAGACTGAAGGTTGAGACACTCTGAGAATGTGTGCAGGATGCTCCAGACTACCCTGAAGGTTATACTGAACATTCCCTTGTTTCTACTAAAATACGGTAGCAGAAGTCTTGGGGCCTGGAAATTATAGTTTATTTAAAAAGGAAAAGTCCAATCAGACTATGCCGCTGCCTTATTTCAGAATGTCTCCTGTGTGTGTGTGTGTGTGTGTGTGTGTGTGTGTGTGTGTGTGTGTGTGTGGTGTGTGTTTGCAGAAGCAGAGAGAGTAACAGTGTGCATGTAGTTTAAAATGGTTCCTTTTTAATAAAATACATGCTCTTCTTAAAAGTACTCCTACTCTCCCTAGAACAGGATTGCATCCGAGCTCCTGTCACAGTAGAGGACTAAGAAAACTTGGTGAAGTCACCAGCTGGTTCACTCTTTGAGATCCTTCACTCCTAGGCTACCTCCCTACTCTCCTGCACCTTTAGTAACTCTAGCTACACTGCCCAGATATTATTCAGTTATCATACAATTTGTGCAATCATGATTTCTTGTTGCCACTCAGAAAGAATGCATAAGTCTCCTCATTCCACTAACTCCTCAAAGATTCCTTTAAAATGATCCGCATGGCATAGCTGAAGTTCCACACAAACCTTACTTTGTGTTTTCCACCATTTAATCACATGACACAAGATTAGCATTTTACTCTACTTGTATTTTTAACTCCTCCAGTCATCGTGGTCTTATATACCTAAGTGCTCCTAGAATCTTTCTTTCCTTTCTTCCATAGGCCATGACAACACCATTGTCATCCTCATAAGACTTCTCAGAACGGCTCATGCTGGTTTAATCTCTTCTGCCTTTACTTTTTGCCATAGTCTCCTGAGAGATGTAGCCTGAGTGTTCCTGTTAAAAATCTGGATCTGGTCATGTCTTCCTCTTAATAAGTATGTTCTAATAGTTTCCCACGATATGGGGATAGAAAGAACACACAATTCATAACCCTGAACTCATCCCTTGGGGGTCTGTACTTGAGGCTGCCTCCCACCTTTTCGGCTTTAGCTTGAGATAGTCGACACTTCAGTATTATGGGTCTTAAAAGGTTCCTGTGATGGGTCATTCTCTCGTTCTTGTGCCAGGCCTGGTGTACACGCTGTCATATAATTTTCCTTCCCTCCCACCTACTCAGCCCTTACTTATCTAATATGTCTTTTATGGTCAACACAAATTTCACTTCCTCGGGGAAGTATCTCTGGTCTCCACAGTGCACTTTCCTCTCCCATGCTTCCACAGAACATTTCCTCTACTCAGAACCCAATAAAATTGTTTGATGACTCTCTTCCCAACCAGGCCACAATCTGTCTTCCTCACTGCTTTGTATCTAGCAACTGGCAAAACAAAATGTGAATGAGGGAAGAAATTCTTTGAGGGAAATGATCACTAGCTTCAGTTAAAGTTTCAAAACCACAGTTTTTTCCTTCTGGCAGAGCAATGATTATCAACTACCTCAATTAAGTGTGTCTATCGGAATAGCCAAAGGAAAGTTTAAGGGGAGGGGGCAACAGAAAATGCTGCATGCCTGGAAAAATGAAATACAAAAGAATGCTCCAAGCAGAGAGCAGGAAAGCAAACCAGAAAAACCAACTTGGTACTGTCTTGGAAATAACCTGAGCTTTAGATACAGAAAGACCTTCATGTGCATCACAGCCCTCGTGTTCCTCAGCTGACAGAGATTTTTATGCAGTACTGCATAGAACCAGTGTGAAGAGACTGTTTTCAATGGGATGAAATTCTTCACCACAGTGATTCCTTAGTTTCCTCTTATGTTAGGAGGATGTGCTTTCTTCTCGAATTTGTTTTCCACTCCATTTGTCTAGCAAGAAAAATTGTGGCAGATAAATTGAATGCAAATTATATATCAATCAAGACACAGCCCAGAGTGTGTGTGCTCCATACTCCAGAGTGCTTTGTTACACAAGGAATCCTTCAAAATGATAATGAGCCATTCAGAAATAGTTAACCATCCATATGCTACACTTGAGTTCTGCATTTGGAGCATTCACAAGTCCCAGATCAAAACTATTCAAGGAAAAATATGCTTCTTTGTTGAACATATACATATGTTTTCTTATTATTCTCTAAACAATATAGCATAAAAGCTACTTGCATAACATTAGTGTGGTATTATGTACCATGAGTCATATAGAAATGATTTAAAATAGCAAGAGAATGTAAATAGGTTGTATGCAAGTACCACACACTTTTATATAAGATCTGTGAGTTTCTGTATTCATGAGGGGCCCTAGAGCCAGTCATTTTTTATATCAATAAAAAGATATAAGCAAGGTTTGTGGGGTTAGTTTTTCCAGTTGAGACAAGCTAAAATCATCTGGGAAGGAAGAACCTCACATTTAGAATTGCCTACATCAGGTCATCCGTGGGGCATCCGTGTGACATTTTCTTAAATATGAGCACTCAGTCCACTGTGGGTGGTAACATCCCCTGGACTGGTAGCCCTGGGAGTTATAAAAGAGGCAGCTGAACATGAACCTGTGAGCAGTCTAGCAAACTGAAGACCTCCGTGGTCTCAGCATCAGTTCCCTCAGTGATGGACTGTAACCTGTAAGATGTAATAAATACTTTCTTTGCAAGTTGGTTTGGTCATAATGTTTTACCACAGCAAAAAGGAAGCAAAACAATGCAATGTGTATGGTGACACACATCTATGATCCCAGATCCATAGAGGCTAAGGCAGAAAGATTACAAGTCAGAAGACAGTCACAGGTTGGAACTTAGTGCAGTCCACACAGAAAGGTGAACTAAATAGGAGAGGACAAGAGGCTGCTGCTACAAACGTTAGCCTAGAGAAGTGGTTCTCAATCTTCTAAAAGCTGCTACTCGATTTTTAGAGATTTATTTATTTTATGCATATGAATACACTGTAGCTGTTTTCAGAAACACCAGAAGAGGACATCGGATCCCATTACAGAGGGTTGTGAGCCATCATATGGTTGCTGGGAATTGAACTCAGGACCTCTGGAAGAGCAGTCAGTGCTCTTAACCACTGAGCCATCTCTCCAGCCCCAAAGCTGCTTCTCTTTAATACAGTTCTGCATGTTGTGCTGACTCCAACCACAAAATTGGTTTTTTTCTACTTCATAATTGTAATTTTATGACTTTTAGGAATTGTAATGTTAATATATTTGTTTTCTAATGGTCTTACATAACCCTGAAAAGGTTGGGACCCACAGGTTGAAAACCATTGTGCTGGAGAATTGAAGAAAGCAAGGAACAGCCTTGGATCACAGCTACAAGGGCAAAAGGAGATCTGGAGCACACAGCGGGAGAATGGCCAATAGAAGAGTGGCCACTCTTGTGGATGTCATGCAAGAAGAGGAGAGTTATAACTACCCTGACTTCTCTCTTCCTTCTTTCTTTTAAATCCTTTAATGGACCACTCTCATTTAGGAGTGTTCAAGGTCTTCTGGGAAGTGTAGTTTGTGGACTCATCCCTCACTCATAAACAGCAAAGCAAGCAAGGGATGGGTTTGTAGAAACACGGATGCCTAGCACAGAGAAGGGTAATTGCAGTGATTTGGTGGAACTCTTCTGAGACCCTGCTCCATCAGAACTACAACAGAAAGATTACAGTTAAAAGCAGCTCTGCCCTTTGTGTTTAAAAAGCATTTTCAAAGCATAACAGAACATAGTGGAAAGAAAAGAAGCTTGGAAGGAAGGAAACCACCTTGATATATAAACAACTTTGTATTAGGTAGATATAAACAGAGAGAAAGCCACTATAATCTTTTCATCCACAGCACCCTCCCCCAAATAATCACTATTATCAAATCAGTAGATGTTTTCTAGGAAGCATGGTATGTGTCAGTCATAGAGCTGTCTGTCAGTATCTCTGGGTTGATTCTCCGGGAATTCCCGGATATCAAGCTGAAGATTCTCTATCAGTATTGGCATAGATCTTAAGAACTGCCTACCATATGCTTTCAATCATATCTTGATGACTTACAATATTCAGTACAATGTAAATGCAATGCATATAGTCATATTGAACCTTTCAGGGACTGGTGGTAAGAAGTCTTCATATGCAAGCCAGGGAAAAAGGGCAGTGCCTTCTCAGCCATCATTAGATAAGCATCCTCCTACAGGAGATGAAAACAAATACAGAGACTCTCAGTGAGACGATATGCAGGAAGTAAGAGTCTTTGGCACACTCAGTCCTAAACAAGATGTATCCATCAAATCTTTCCCCACAAGGTTCAGGTAACCCTGCAGAAGAGGAGGCAGAGTGTAAATCCAGAGAAGAAGGAGGACCCCAAAAGAAATAACGCCTTCTAAACACAGTATGACCCACACACTTATAAACCACAGAGTCTGAAGCAGCATGCACAAGGCCTGCACACGTATGAACCAGATGGTACCCTAGAGCTGAAAGGGGAAGTGGACACATGTCTCCAACCCTAGAACAGAAGCAGTCGGTAATTGATAACCACTTGCTGTTAAAAATTTAGGGTTTCCCCCACCCCTGGCAAAGGAATTACACTAGGAAAACAATCTACTCAAGAGTAGACTGCATGCCCAAAAGTAAATGCCCAGTATAAAACCAATGGCGTCTTTGGAGGTTCTTTGTCTCAGAATGTCATGTTAAGAATCTTGCTTGCTTGCTTGCTTGCTTGCTTGCTTCTTCCTTTTCCTCCTCCTCCTCTTCCTCTTTCTCCTCCTCTTCCCCCTCTTCTTCCTCCTCCTCCCCCTTCTCTTTGTCTTCTTCCTCCCCCCTAGGTCCTTTGTTTATGTATTATGGCTTCCAGTTTTGTGTTTTTATACGATTTCTGTAAGTGTATTTGAACAAGTGGGTCATTGACTCCATATCTTTTTCTTGCACCTTTTCTTGGGTTCCTTTCCTTCTGTTTGCTTGCTTGTTTTGTCCTATTTCAACATGTTTGTTTTGTTTAATTTATTTTAGTATTACCCCTGAGATACCTGTTTATTTTCTCTTTCTCTCTCTCTTCCTTCCTTCCGTCCTTCCTTCCTTCCTTCCTTCTTTTCCTTTCTTTCTTCCTTCCTTCCTTCCTTCCTTCCTTCCTTCCTTCCTTCCTTCCTCCCTCCCTTCCTTTCTCTCTCTCTCTCTCTCTCTCTCTCTTTCTCTCTCTCTCTCTCTTTTCTCTCTAAAGAAACAAAAGTTATATCCAGAGAAGTCACAACTTGAATATGAATACCCAGATTCTCCACACTCTAGAAAGAAAATGTCTATTATGTATTTACCACCTGTTTATTTTCTAAGAAGAGACAGAAAGCCCGTATGATCAGGATGTGAGGGGAGACAGAAACAAACTTGGAGGAGTAAAAGGAAAGAAAACAGTAATCAGAATATATTATATGAAAACCTATTTTTGATAAAAGAAAAAGTCTTTACATACTCAGAATAGAGTTAGGGTTGCTACATAGCAAACAATGGAACTATGTGAACAAAGCTCAAACAGGAATACTAACAATGGGCTGAGGATCTGAAATTACAGGACCTACAACAGGATGTGCTGTGCCTATGCGTGCTTTCCATGAGTGAATGCTTTTTATGCTTTCAGAGCCTGTAGAAACTAGGGGTTCAATGTATATACAAATATACAGTTTATATGAAGTCACAAAATGCTACAAATAGTGTTTTGAAAAATTTTTCCACTACAGAGTACATCTTTCATAATCATTCCATACCACATTTTATCTTAGTAGTGTTGATACTGTAGAATACACTACTATATATTCAGATCAGAACTCATTTAAACAATTCTCCATGGATAGTCCTTTGTACTATCCCTAACTTCTTAATGCTACAAATAGGATTGGAAAGAATATAGTTATATGATTACCTGCGGGGCAAAGTTCTAAAAGTAGAATTGCTGGGTCAGAGGATAAGATGTCATGAATTTTAATATACATAATTCAAAATCATTCCAAATTTACTTCAATATATACTTATACTAAATATGAATTGGTTGACCATTATATTATATACTTGAGAACACATGAGGTTTCTACAGACATATTTGATCATGTGAAACAGCCATAAAAATTCATTTCATGGTTGTAATTAATTTTTTTGTTTATTGGTTAGCATAACATCTATGAGTTGACAGAGTTTATTTTTGGTGAACCCCTCTTTCACATCTTTTGCCATTTTTTTACTGAGGAATTTAAAAATATTATTATCTATTTCTACAACGTCAACTGTATCCCAAGTTGAGAGATATTACAATTATTTCCTTACTTGTCTTTGACATCGGGACTTTGAAATAATTTGCCACTAAGCTATAAAGCTTAGGAACCTATAGGAACTCTCTGGCCAACAACTCCAAAAGGAATGACCCATTCCTGGTGAGGGACTTTCTACTTGTTAGCCTGTCTATTAGGTGTAGTGTTGCGGGCCGACCAGCAGCTCGCGAGGAACGGGTGTGGCTGAGATGGCAGACTTGAGCTGAAAGAAAAGGAACTAGACAGACGGGAGAAAGAAGGAGCTAAGACAAACCAGATTGTGATCAAAGTCAATTTTACTATTCAGTGCACCGGGTTATGAAGAAGGGGGAAGGGGCTAATTCCTGCCAAACAATCCTGTAGTCCAGTTGCAGGTAACCACGTGCTTGGCTTCCGGAACAGCTAGGCAGCAGGTAGCAGGTAGCAGCAGTGGGAGTGGCAGAACGATAGGGCGGCAGACTCCACTCCATGCTCTTTTCTAGATAACAGTGAAAGCTGAGCAAACAGGTTTCAGGCTGAGGGGAGGGGAGGTTACAGTGTAGCATCACCCACTGTAGGTTAGCTCAATTTAAACTCTTTTTGGTGGTGGTTGTTGTTTTGTTTTTGCCCAGATGCAGTACGTTTTATTGATGATACGCAAATCAGTAGGGCTCCCTAAGCCACTACTCTTCTAGGATCTGCAATGGAAACCATGCCAGGAGATGCTCAGTTGGTGCTGAGATGGGACAGGAAATCCTCAGCAGCTTAGGGCCTCTTTCTTTCCCATATTCTTGTATGGCTTCTTATTCTTGGAGGCCATGTTGGCCAGGAGGTCCACCATCCTGTTACTGTTAAAAGTAGCAGGAGACAACCTAGTCTTCAATGTAGCACAGGATAAATGCCCTTTAGTGGTCCCTCTAATGCCTGCTTCACCACATTCTTGATGTCATCATGCTTGGTAGCTTTCTCCAGATGGCATGTCAGACTCATGCGGGAATGATCAGGGTAGGAACAGACTACCTTGTGAGCTTCCTGTTCTACTCTGGCATGCCATTGTTTATACAACCTTGACAGGGGCAGTGGGTAAATTCCTTGGAATGGGACCTACAAGAGATTGTGAACCACACTGCATAGGTGCTGAGAACTAAACCTGGTTCCTCTGCAAGAGCAATATGCTCTCAATTACAAAGCCATCTCTTCAGCCCCATTTGGGTTTTTTAATTTATTTTTGCTTATTCGGAAGCATGGTTGCTCTCTACTCTCACTTTTTTGTCCCTTGGTTTTTCCATCTCATTGTCTTACCTACATTTGCAGAGTCCTAGCATTTGATCTATTGTCTTCATATGCTTTTCCAGGGCTTTTCCCTCCTGGTTTCTGATTGCTTTCTGGATTCATTTGGGGTTTCTCTGGACCTTCCTTTTTAATCTTTCCAATCCTCCTAACCTTGCTTTGAGGGCTGGACACCATGCACCCAGTCCCTGTGCAGATCATTTGCCCCTGAATTCCTGGAGCCTGCCTCACATTTAGTCACTTATCTGAGTTGTTGACTTATGCAATGCAGATGTCTTTGACTCATACAATACAGATGATGCCCATACACATAAAGGTTAAAGGTAGCATTAGCTTTAAAATTTAGAAATCCAGGTTGTGCAAGAATCATTTGATTCTTACAAGGAGTTCACTAGGTAGAAAGGTTTGCAAACATATTTTGCTTCTTCTTTTTAATTTTGTTATTTTAAAATACACTTAAAATTAAAATAGAATGGCATTACTCACACCTTCACTTTGTTTCCTCTAGACATTCCTTTGTCCCCTTCCTTCAGCCCCTCACATGCATCTCCATTTCAAATTAGGATCATTTATTTGATTATTATTGTTACATACACATTCACATACACACATGTGCACAAATGTATGAAATATCGCAAGCTGATTACACTTTTAGTGTCTATATGCACTATGTGGCCTCAGGACTGCCCATACCACTTGGTAGTGGATAATCTGTCAGGGGGCTTATGCCTGAACGAGGCAGTAATCCTTTCCTCAGCAGTTATTATTTTCCGTAGTGTTTTCATTTTGTTTTATTTTGTTTTTATTGTTTTTTTTTTTCTGGAAACACTTAAGACTTTTCCCACTTCTGGGTTAGCATGTTTATTGACAGTGTCTTTGTTCAGGACTTGTTTATGCAGCCATTTCTAAGAGAGGCACTCACAATGGGGAGTTCCTGGTATTCAGTTCTTACAATCTTTCATCCCCCAAGGCTCTGTGCTGCAGGTGTATCTCCTGGGCCTGAGGTCTTCACAACCCATAGATATCTGAGTTGTGGCCAATTGTTCTTCTTGTAATGTTTTTGTTTGTTTGTTTGTTTGTTTTTTGTTTTTGTTTTTGTTTTTTTAGCTTCTTTGATTAAGGGTGAAAGCTAAACTTAACTGTGGATATAAGAATAAAGTTTAGAATGTAGTCAGGAGTTATGTTGACCCAGGAAAGTCTCTTCTAAATTTCACAAGACTAGATGATATCTGTAATGGAAGGTTCAAATTTCTGAATAAATTATGTCATGTTTACAGCAGCCTTTTTTCAAAATATAGTACATGAGATAGTCACAGATGGTAGATGAATAAAACTAAGAATATGTCTGCAGAACTTTGAATAATGCTGAAAGCTATCAAAGTTAAGCAGATTTCTTTTATGTAGCTTCTCTGAACCTTTTATATGTTAATTGAATTATGAGTCTTTATGATAAGAAGTAAAGTTTTCAGAATATCCTTAATAATTTTTACTGAAGATCCTTTTTATTTATGCAACATTTCTCATATCTCACCAAATCCTACAATTCTATAGAACATAATTTTCATAAAAATATTGTAATATAGGCTTTCAAGAAACCTTTCAATGATAAAGTGTACAGATCAAAATAGCTTTTTCTCAATAAGGGAACTCTATCTCATTGCAGCTAGAGATAATATGAATATGTGAGCCTGAGACAGGAACTCAGCAGGAGAGTTAGATACAATCTTGAGAACTATAAAAGGCAGTAGAACCAGTTGGGCATTGGGATGGCTTTCTGGTGGAGATACCCACAGACAACCGTTCCTTCCCATTTCAAAGGCACAATGCATCCCAGAACCTTCTCTTCACTTACTGCTTTATTGCAACAAGAACCACTCAGAGGAACTATCTTCTTCCACCTTTCCCTGAAGGTCTATGTGAGGTTGTTTATAGGTTTGCAGTTTTACTGTTAATATATTCACTTTAAAATTTAAACATTGGGGACCCTGTGCTCTGTCCAATGGATGACTGTGCGCATCCACTTCTGTATTTTCCAGGCACTGGCACAGAGTTCACAATAAAAGAGCTAGAGAAAGGACCCAAGGAGCTGAAGGGGTTTGCAGCCCTATAGGAAGACCAACAATATGAAATAATCAGTACCCCCCCCCCAAAGCTCCCTGTGACTAAACCACCAATCAAAGAAATCGCATGGTGGGACTCCTGTCTCTAGCTGCATATATAACAGAGGATGACCTAGTTGGCCATCAATGGGAAGAGAAGCCCTTGGTCTTGCAAAGGTTCTATGCCCCAGTAGAGGGGAATGCCAGGGCAGGAGTGGGTGGGTTGTGGAGCAGGGAAGGGGGGAGGGGATAGGGGATTTTTTGAGAGGAAACTAGGAAAGTTTTTTTTGAAATGTAAATAAAGAAAATATCTAATTAATTAATTAATTAATTAAACATGTTAAATGCTCAGAGACAAACTGAGGGATCCCCATCTAAAGCTTTCAATCATTGCTAACCATAAAGACACAGCATCAAATCCTTATAATAAATATTGATTGAACAAGAGCTTTGCATTTGTGTGGAAGGGAATACTGCCTAAAAGGTCACAGGGAAAAGAATAACTCTTTGTCTACAGTGAACATGGAGTGGGGATCACATAAATAAAATTCTTCTACTTTCATCAAAACTAAACAATAATCTGTTATTTTATTATATTCCTATCAGGATTATTATTATTGTAATGGGCACACACACCACTCTGCATATGTGGAAGTCATAGAATAACTGTGGAGTTTGTTCTCTTTCTCCACCTTTATGAGTTTTGAGGATTAAATTCAAGTCATCAGACTTGAACAAGTAATTTACCTGTTGGAGCTGTTTTGCAGGACCTAGAATTAGGCATATCTTGAAAACCAGCTTAAAGTCCTGACTGTTTTGACCACAGAAAAAGAAAGAGTCGGACAGAAGATAGAACAAAGCAGAAGATTGTTTTGTGAGCAGAAGACTTCTGGGTCAAGGACAGTAGATTCCAAAAGTGATCTACTGCTTAGATGGACATCATTATCTAGGAACTGCCTCATAGATAGATAGGTAGATGATAGATAGATAGGTAGATAGATAGATAGATGATAGATAGATAGGTAGATGATGGATAGGTAGTTAGATAGATAGATGATAGATAGATAGATAGATAGATAGATAGATAGATAGATAGATAGATAGATAGGGATGGATAACATATTGTTACTGCAGTCTTTTGGTGAAAGATTATGTGTCTTTCAATATTTAAATTTTAGTAAGATTGAAGAAATGACTCAGTGATTATGAGCACTGACTGCTCTGGGGATCTGGGGATCTGGGTTTGATTCCCACCGTTCACATGGTGGCACAGAACTATGGATAACTGCAGTTCCTGCAATCAGATGCTGTCTTCTGTCCTCCATGGGCACCTTGTATGAATGTGGTGCACAGAAATATGTGCAAGCAACACACACACAAACAAACATAAACATACAAAAACACACAAATTAAATTTATAATTTTTTACTTCAAATCATATATAAATTTTAAAAATCATTGGCTATGTTTTTTAAACCTACTATACACATTTTTCAGCTGGGGCTTCTCCAAAGAGTCACTGAGATGGACAAAGATGGAATTTGGTTATTGCTTATATTATGTCAATTTGTTTTCCAAATTACACAGGAATTTGCATATATTCATGTAGGATGCTGCGGGATCCCTGTACCCAGTTGGCTCTAATTGGTAAATAAAGTTGCTGGTGGCCAATGGTTGGGTAGAGAGGCTGGACTTTAGATTTCCCAGACAAAGAAACCCAGGGAAGAAGAAAGTTTTTAGATTCACCAGGCTGGGGAAGCAGGCTTGGAAGCTGTAATAGAAAGCATATGGCCATGTAAGAGCTGGGAAAGTATGGCCTCAGGGACCCCTCCTACATTTGGGTCTAGAGTATCAATGATGAAATATAGACTTTAGTACGTAATAATTCAGGAGTATCATAGGGGAGTCGCTATAAACGTGGAAGTTTAGGAGTGTTCTAGCCATTGAGCTGCTTAGGGTATCTTAAAACTAAGGGTGTGTGTGTGTGTGTGTGTGTGTGTGTGTGTGATTTGAGAATCCACAACTTTTGGGGCGGTATCTAGAAGCATACACATAGTTGCCAGCGGTGGGGAGTTTAGAGCTGATTAACTCTACCATGATGTCCAATGTGTTAAGCTTGTACTCACTTTTAAAAATTAATTGGAGATTCCTTAAATGGAAAACACTCACAGTGCTGTGAGATTAGGAGGTGGGGAGAATTGTTTTCTCAGCTCAGACAAGCCACCTGGTTCCTCCACAAGCAGTGCAGGTTCAGAACTAGAACAAAAGGAGCACATAATTCTGAGGTTCATAGTGTGAGCTGGGATACAGCAATATCCCCACGCTGACCCAGATAAAGTGAGGGGTGATAGGCTTTTCACCCAGGCTCTTCTCAAAGGCCTCTGGCTGACTCATAGAGGTTGACCTCAGAGGTACTGGGGCCCCCTGCTGTGCAAATAAACAGGCTGCTAGGAAGATGGAGAGAAGCAGACAGTAGAAGCCACTAAAGCCTTCAACAATCAGATGAACACAGGATAGAGATGAATGAAATTTGATTTAATTGTTTTATAGAATAGAAGGGAAAATAATGATAATTGTTTAATTGTTTGTAAGTATATATGGAATAAAAAAATACAGGCCTTTGAGCTGAGATGTAGGAAACATCTATCTTCTCTGTAGATAGAAAAAAATAGAATTAATAGGAAAAATGCATTAAAAATGTTTGAAAATGCCTATGCCAGGACAGCACTTAGGTTCTTTGAACATGGTCTAAATGGGAATTCTGAGATTCCTTAGCCAGCTGTGACAAATTAAGATCCTGCAAATAGGCTTAAACAGTAAGTAAAAGGAAATTTAATTGAAATTAAATATATAGGAAAGGATAGGAAGTTAAAACGGAAAGGATATTAATTCCACAGCTGAGAGAATTTAAATATATATAGATGAATAAATAAATTAAGGCTTTTGATCTTAAGCTGTAGGTCGAGAGCAGGAGATAGTGAGAATAACCTTATCTCAGACAAATAGTAGAAACTTGGACCTTGATCTCATGTAAGAACAAGGCAAGAGATAGTAGAGGAAAAGTGTCTCAGCAGATAATATTTGTTTACATTGCTTTGCTTTGACTTGTTTTATTTATCAAAATGCATGTAGTTATATGTAAGAATTGTCGTTATGACATTAAGAATCCTCTGAGAGGGAAGTCAAGATAGAGCAAGCCTGAAAACAAAGGAGGCTTCTAAATTAAATCAATCTGTATCTCTGATGATTTCAGGTTACTGGAACAAGGACATATTTTAGGTGAGAGGCTCTGTATTTGTGTTAATAGGAAAGAAGAGAAGGCTGTGGATCCTTTCCAGAGGGATATGGATCAGATATGAAATGGGGGAAAACCCCTGAAGATGTTGGTACAGAAAAGAAAAAAAAATTGAGAAAATCAAACAGGACAGGTAACTTGATTTGCTGATTCCTCCATATGGGACCAGCCCTATTACTGGCATAGACATAAAAATATCTCATGCCAAACCTTCAGCTAAACTTAGACAATAAAGCTTGTTGGTTATGGAATCGTTAAGATTCATCTTGTCATCTTCATATGGCATGAATGAAGATCTATTGCAATTAGTTATTGCTCAAATTAACTCATAAAATGATAGTGGTCTTTTGTCTGCTCAATCAAGGAGGAAAAATTCATCCTTAGGTGATCTGTGTACCTTGCACAATCCATACAAATATGTTAAAAGTACTAAACATTTTTTGGTTGTAAGATTTATATATTGCAGAATGTGCAGCTCTGACAAGACTTATCCACAGGGACACTGAAATGTCCTGCTGTTCCAGCTACCTGCCTCCTGATGCTGTTTCCCCAAAACTTGCTTCTGGAACAGCTTCAGGGATAACTGCTGTTTCCCAGTAGATGTGGTCCATCCAGCCTTTCAGACACATTCAAGCAGAACGTCAGTCAACTTCTGAGACTTCTAAACATACAGAGACTAGATGTCAGATGCTAAAGCAAGATTTTTTTCATAATTTTCCTACCCCTCCCCACCTCTTTCATAAAATTTTGTCACCCCTATTCAGCAGTAAGAAGATGTGAAAAGTTGTCATCCCAATCCTTGGGTTTGGGTGTCTGGTTATGGTTATTTTATAAATTGTAGATCATCATTTATGGGATGATTTAGAAGTCACAATTCTATTGATACAGATTTAAGGTTTTTATTGGTATAAATCTTTGCATATTGATACCAAATTTGAAATTAATATTGTTACTCTTAGATATTGTGCCTATGAAACTTATTGAAGAATGCAATGAGGAAAGGCTTGGCCAATATCCTGTAGGTCCAAGGTCTTGACTTGTCATTGCTTTGCCCATATCAGCAATTCATATTCATTTAGGACCTCACTCATCAGAACTTCTGCCTCTTTCTACTCCTTAGCTAGGGGGAGGAATTTTGTGTCCTCTTCCCATCTCAACGCTAAGATTAAGGCTTGAGCTTGCACAGGTCTTGTGCATGCTGTCCCATGCTGTGGGTCCATTTGTGTATCTGCCCCGTTGAGTCCAGAAGAGAGTGGGGGTTTTTTTATTATTTTTATTTTTTATAGTCATCCACCGCCTCTGGTTTTTACTCTTCTCCCACTCCTTCTTTTGAAATCATTCCTGAGTCTTGAGGTAAGGGCTGTGATACAGTTGTAACATTTAGGATTGGGAATTCCACAGTCTCTTGTTCTCTGAATCTTTACCAGTTGTTGGTATCTTTATTAATCACAATCTACTGTAAATAGAAACTTCTCTGATGAGGGTTGAGAGATGCATTAATCTATGGGTATAGTGATAAGCATTAATAAATGACTTATTACTACATCCATTTAGCAGAGTAATAGTAGCAGCTTCTCTCTTAAGATCTACAAGCAATAGATACTTAACCCCAATAATACTCCTTGTTAGGGGATTCATTTTGTAGAGTTGGTCTTAAATCCAATAAGAAAGTGGTTGGGTAGTCCCATGATGTTCATGACACTATTGCACCAGCAAACATATCTTGCTAGCCCAGTCACTATTGTAGTTCACTAGGTTCACAGATGGGTAAGATTTATGGTAACTTTCTTCTGGTATCAGACAAATTACCTATCATAGTTAAACTTTACATTACTGTGATGAAATTCTATGAGCAAACGCACGTTGTGGAGGAAATGGTTTATTTGGTTTATACTTCCACATTGCAGTCTATCATTGAAGGGATACAGGACAGGAACTCCAAACAGAGTAGTAACCTGGAGGCAGGAGCTGATGTGGAGCCCATGCAAGGATGATTCTTTCTGACTTGGTCACCATGGCTTGCTCAGCTTGCTTTCTTGAAGAACCTGTAACCACCAGCCCAGAGATAACACCAACCACGATAGGTTGGGCCATCCTGTCATCAATCACTAGTTAATAAAGTGCCCTTCAGTTGGATCTTATGAAGACAGTTTCTCAGTTAAGGCTCCCTTCTTCCAGAAAACTCTGGCTTGTGTCAAGTTGAAATAAAAGTATCCAGAACAGTACCTTCCAGCATAATGAAAGCTGACCAGTAGGGATCTAGCTTCAAGGTCTGTACCAGTTTGATTACTTTTGTGTTCTATAATTTAAGTATGTAGTGTCTTCAGCAATAGAGTCTTACTTTAATTTCTGTAAGATAGCCAAAAGAATGTCCTTAACCTGTAATGTTTTCATAATCATAATGACTAAGGTTAAAAGTGAATAACAGCAAAAACTGGTATAGATGTGGGGAAAGGAGAACAATTTTATTCAGTGTTTGTGGACTGTGCAAACTAGTGCAACAACTATGGAAATCAATGTGGAGGTTGCTCAAGATACTAGAAATAGATTACCCACATAATGAACTATACAATTCTGTATATTGTCATAGAGATCCCTGGTTACAATCGCTAGGAAATAGAAACAAACTCAATGTGTATCAACCAAAGGATAGATAATTAAAAATGTGACATAGTTGCACAATGGAATTAAGAAAAATTTAATTATGAGATTCACAGATAAATCTGGAAAGAGATATTTTGAATGAGGCAAGTAAGATATCCAGAAAGACAGACATTGTATTGAATCTTTCATACATGAATACCAGTTTAAAATCTTTGAATGTTTATTTTACCTGGAATACCCAGAAAAGTCAAGAAATTTGTAAAGGAACATCTTGGGAAGGTATTGATTCAACTGAGGAGACTTAGAAATAAAGGCTTAAATGGAGAATGATGAAACAGAAAGTAACCATTTGGTTACTTTTGTAACTGTAGTAAGGTTGGGAATGCAGAATAAAGGAGAGGATTTTGAAGCTGTATGCTAAAGGTGTAGGTAAAGAAAAGGGTGAATTTTGGGGCACATCAATGCAATAGGCTACAGTAAACATCTCACTACACCAACATGGATCCAAAATCTTTTCTAAAAAGAAATTAAATTTCTAAAAGAAATTAAATTTCTAAATTTCTAAAAGAAATTAAATGTGCTTGATAACAGGAGTTGGAATTCATGTCTTCAACATTGTATACATTGTGTGAGGAAAATCACAATTTTTGGATATTTTTTCAAAGAAAAAGCAGAAATGAATATCTTAGGAAGATTTATACCAGTAGAGCAATTCCAAGAAGGAATTTAGTGAGACTTACTTAACTGAAAAATTCCAAGTCTATGCCTTCTTTCCAGAAGGATGCAGCAAAGCAGATCCAGGTCAGAGAATATTTATGAGAGTAGAGTTTACTATTTCAGAGTACACACTGGTGGGAGAATAAAATATAAAAGGTAACACAAACAAACTATGGTTGCTGCCACATACTATGCAGTAGTCAAAGGCAAAATTGGTCTAAACATAGGGACAGATTATAGAGTTACATTAGGTTGGACAAAGAGCATTAGATAGCTCACCACACAAAATTATCTACACAGCAGTTAAAATCTTGAGTGTTGTGTATTTTCAAACACTTTTAATTACTCAAATAAGCATAAACAAGGAAGATCAGGAAGTAAAACTGAGAATCTATTTATTAGACACAGATGTTAGAAAGGGAAATTGGGAAAAATCAGACAGAAAGCATGAGAGTTTTAAGCAGAGAGGTCTGATGGTGATCATAGCAATAATCATAGATGAAGAAATGTTAGCTACAGTCAATTATACATTATACACATCCAATTCTTAGCAAGTAAGACACAAAAAAGAGAGGTGAAGTAATGGGAGAGAGAAAAAAATCTAAGGAATGTATAGGAATTCTCAGACAAAGGGTTTGCCCATCAGGTAAAAGCTTTACAAAGCAACAAGAAGTTTTGTTTGTTTGTTTGTTTGTTTTGTCTTGTTTTGTTTTTATTACAGCATTTTTTCATTAAGTTTTATATCTTCTGAAGGAGACAAATGGTTTCTAGTCCATCTTAATAGCTCTCCCTATATGCCTTCTACATACAAATATATAGGACATAGGCCATGCCCACATACTACATCCACATCCCCCACATACAAACACACACACTTATATCACACATACATACCACACACACACATATCACACACACACATAACATACACTATACACACACACCACATACACACACATACACATACATCATACACACACACTAAACGCACATATACCACACATTATACACATGCACACACACACACACATACACACACACACATGCACACACACACATGCACACACACACATGCACACACACACGAGTTGAAGGAAAGGGAAGAAAGGGGAGGAAGAGAATAATTTTCTGTAGCTATTTAATTTCTTACTCGTTTTAGTGGGATTGTTGAAAGTCCTTTGACCTCGAGTTCATTTTAAACTATATTTTAAGCTTTCATATGTACAGTTCATCTTTCTTGTGAGTAATATTGGAAATGAGGCGGCTGATCGCATCAGTTAGGAAGCATTCTCTGTGTAGAAACATTCCCTTTGCAGAGTGGAAGTCACTTCATCCTCAATAGTGAGAGAGTGGAGAAAACTCTGGTCCAGCCAATTGGGGTCAAATACAGTTCTTACATGAGGAGAGATGATGAAGCTGCTTCTAAGCTACAGAAGTGGGGTCACACTGGCAGAGCCTCATGCCGCTGACCAGCATGCGGAGCTGACTACAGTCCCTGACCACGTTTAAGTCGTATCTTTTCTGAACTAACACACATTTGTTCCCGTATTCCAGATTCACATATGTAACTGCTCTAGTCAGAGACAGGCTTTGGGAAGGTTGAGGACATGCTACCATAGAGTAATGTTATAACTATCACAAGTCAATAGAGAATAAATGAACTGATTCTGATCTTTCTGAAACACACAGCATATATATATATATATATATATATATATATATATATATATATATATATATGCTGTTAGTCATATTAGTCATCTCATTGTTACAATAAATACATAAGAGAAACAATGAGCAGGAAGAGATACATACTTTATCTCACAATTCCAACCGTTGGTCCTCTCACCAGGCTTTCTGGGTGACCACAAGAGCATATGATGGAACAGTGCTGCCCAGCTAATAGTGGCTAGAAAATAGAAACAGGAAGGGCTTGAAACAAGGTAATTCATTTTTGCCTTTCAAGCCCCACATTGCATATACTCATTGCTCCCCAATAATATCATTCAATCATGAATCATTAAGGGTTATATATATTGATGAAGGCAGAGCGTTCGCAGTCACTGACATTTTAGTAGCATTCCAGATGGAAACTAGCCATTCAGCACATAAGCCTCTTTGAAGAAGCATTGATTTAACTCTGTATTTATTCTTGGAGAATGTCATCCATGTAAACCATGTATTTTCATTGTGTCCAGGCTCTATTTTCCCTCCAACTCCTTCCAGACAGTACCCCTACCATAGGTTCCTCCCAATTTCATGTTTTCATATGCATAGACATATACTATACCACTGACTCAAATGATTGCCACTTGCTTGTGCACAGGTGTAAGGTCATCCTCTAAAGTATGGGCAATTTAGCAAGAGCAAAATCCCTGAGGAAAACTGGATCTTCTCCTCCCCCCCTCCCCCCCACCAAATAGCTGTCAACTGGCAATAGCTCTTCAGCCATAGTGAGGTCTCGTACAGGCAGATATACCTGACAGGCAGGGTAGAGTGTGAATCTGGAGGACTATGCACATGTTGTTCACCTCCTCTAGGTCTGTCCAGAGGGTCTCGGGAAAAGTCAAGTTTAATTCTACAGAGATACCTAGGACATCTGGTTATGAATTATAAAAGAAAAGAGTAACATTATATAGACTAAACAGGTTATTTAGAAATATATATGCATACATCCATCCATATATATATATTTATATGTAACAATAAAAAAAGGACATGAATTTGAAAGAGAACAAGGAAGGATATATAGGAGGGCTACAAGGGAAAAAAGGGGAGAGAGAAATGATGTGATGATGCAAAAGAAAAGAGAATTTACAAGAGACCTGTCTGTGATGATAGTAATATCAGAATCCTTGTCAAAAGTGTTTTGAATAGGAACATCCAAGCACACAAGCACATGAGCAGGTATGTCCGCACACTCTCTCTAAGCTAATCCATTGTGAATGCCAGGTAGCATTTGTATTCTTAAATTCACAATAAATAATCAGTACACAAGAAGTAAACAGAGGAAGTTTTGTGCTACCCAGTGGGCAGAATTTTACATCAAAAGTCCACTTTGAACATCTGTCTGAGACACTTCCAATCTTACCTACCTGTGGGACCAAGATGGCCCAGGGTTACAGAGAAAGGTTTGAGCTCACTTGGATCCCAGATACCTCCAACATGAGAATGGCAGGAGTTGGCTAGCTCCTCCCACCCAACCTGGCAGCATAAGGCTGGCTCCCCTACCATCAACCTTAGTAGGAAATTTATTACCCTGATTGTTATCAGGCTTCACACCTTGTTTAACCTTCTGTGCCCTCTACAGGCCCCGAGTACGTAGATGAAGCATCTTCCAGCACCTCTGCCCTGGCCAATGGTACATGACCACACAAACCTTGCCCCAGAGACCCTGGCCACCTCCCCAGTGGCATAAATACCCTTTCTCCCTTCTTCTACTACCCACTATAAATGAATCAGTTTCTGAAGCTGCACCCAAGAGTGTTCATTACTCCCTCATCACATTCATCCATGATCAAGGTCCTGCTCTTTCCTCACACCTGGCTAATTTCCCTTCCACCAGTCCAGCTCAGTGTGCAATGTGCCTTGCAACCTCTAGCGGGAAGCAGACACCGGGTGACACTAACCCAGGCATCTCAGGACTGACTATCAAATACACAGAATCCACCCAGCTCCCAGAGCACCCCCAACTCAGATCAGGAGTCTTTTCTGTCCTTTATAAAATAGGTCAGAGATTGAAACAGAAAAGGGAATATGGGGCTACTTTATCTTAGGTAAAAATGTTTCTTTTAAATAGACATGGTAGTTACATAGTATAAGACATAATTCTTGAGCTATGGGGATGGCTCTATTGGTAAATGTTTACTATGTAAGACAATGACTTGAGTTTGATACCCAGCATGCATTTAAAAGGCCTCTTAGGATGGCCTGCACTCATAATTGTATCACTTGGGAGGAGGACAAAGGCTTTCTTTGGGACTAGCTAGCCAGCCTTAGCAAACTCCATGCTGTGGAGCAAATCTGTTTCAAAGAGAAAAAGATGGATAGCATTTAAGAACTATAGCTGAGATTGATGTTATCCTCTGGGCCCATCATCATGTAAAACTGCCCCCCCCCAACACACACACACACACACACACACACACACACACACACACAGAGTAGTTTGGAGATATTCTGTACACAAAAATATACACACTCCTTTAAGGATATTAGTTCAGTTTTCACAGTCTAAAATTAAAACCTTTTTTTTGTCAAAAGTAGCCGCACAAAAGTTCTAGGTTCCTGAAATTTCTGACAATGGCACCCTTGCATTGTGCTGTGTGAGGCACTGGGGTTCTTCTCCAGGTCAAAGATTAAATTGAAAATGGCTGGAGAGTCTAGCTCTGTCCCCTGTGCTCAGAATACTAAGTTGATTACTCAGTTATGTCATATATTGTATTCAGGATAAACAGCCTCATTAAAAGTGTAATGCAAAGGAGATTCAAACATTTCCAAAAGGGTCCTAGAGATCGGCTAAGGGAGAGGAGAGGCAGTCAGTGGGCCATGTCTCTGACTCCCAGTCTCTTCTTCCTTGTCTCACCAGCTGTCTACACACTTTGTCATTTTAAGAATGGTATCATCCCCTGTACAGGGGAACCCCAGGGCCAAGAAGTGGGAGTAGGGGGTAGAGGAGTGAGGGGGAAGGTATGGGAGACTTTTGGGGTAGCATTGGAAATGTAAATGAAGAAAATACCTAATTAAAAAAATAAAAAAAATAAAAATAAAAAAGAGAAAAGTTCCAAGAAATCTTAAAAAAAAAAAAAAAAGAATGGTATCATCCTTGGATACTTTCTCTAGCTCCTCCACTGGGGGCCCTGTGTTCCATCCAATAGATGATTGTAAGCATCCACTTCTATATTTGCCAGGCACAAGGAGCTGAAGGGGTTTGCAACGCTATAGGTGGAACAACACTACGAACTAACCAGTACCCCCAGAACTCATGTCTCTAGCTGCATTTTTAGCAGAAGATGGTCTAGTTGGCCATCATTGGGAAGAGAGGCCCCTTGATCTTGCAAACTTTATATGCCCCAGTACAGGGGAACGCCAGGGCCAGGAAGCTGGAGTGGGTGGGTAGGGGAGCAGGGCGGGGGGGAGGGTATAGGGGACTTTCAGGATAGCACTTGAAATGTAAATGAAGAAAATATCTAATAAAAATTGTTTAAAAAATAAGAATGGTATCATCCAAGAAAGGAAAAAAGGTTAGGTTCCAAATTCAAAGGTGAGGAGCCGAAATCTCCAGAGGTTTCATGCAGTGGTAATGTGAGTGAACTTGGTAGCAGACAGCCAGTTAAGGAACTCCCAGAAGCAAAAATAGCAGCCTCTTCCATGAAGAGTGAGTGGTTTTCTTTAGGCCTGACCTGACCTGAGGCACAGCAGGGAGGCAAGTCCTTTACTGTATGCAATCTCTTTCTTTACTCATCCAATTAACTTCCCCCTGGAATGCTCCAGACTTAAATTTTCTGCAGAAGCATCCTATCCAAAGCCCCCTTGATGTTCCTGGGCCCCCTTTGGCATTGTCTTTACCTTATGATCCCACAGAACGGGTATCCTGCTTTTAGAAAAGCAGCAGTGTGGTTTTTCTCTGGCTCCCCTTCCAGGTCTTACTACTGAACACTCTTTTCCTCCTAGCAGCACAAGATGACACAGAATAACCCGGAGGTTCAGCTCTGTTTCTGAGCTACAGGGAGAAGCCCAGGGGACCACAGCCCACAAAACCACCTGTCTTTGCCTCTATCAAAGAAAAGCACCCAGGGTGAAGTGCTGGAAACAGTTGTACCCTTAGTGATTTGCTTTCACACCAGAATGATTGTGTTCCTCTCTTCTCTCTCTCTCTCTCTCTCTCTCTCTCTCTCTCTCTCTCTCTCTCCCTCTCCCTCTCCCTCCCTCTCCCCCTCTCCCTCTCCCTCTCTCCCCCCCCCCTCTCTCTTTCTGTAATTTTTCGTTCTGGGTATTGAATTAAAACATTGCATATGCTAGGCAAGTGTGTTACCATTGAGTAGCACTCCCTACTCCTACAATAATAGAGTCATAGATATTTTAGGACAAATGAGTTAGTTACATTCACAAAGGTGAAAATGAAGATAATGTTTGGAGCATTCAGTAAGAAAAAAGGAAAAAAAAAAAAAAGAAAACGTGTTGAAGACTTTCTGTGTTGTGAATCACTTTCTTAGGCAAGAAAATACCATTTCAAGTGTTTTCAGGTATTAGGGTATGTTAAAGATGGTCTTGTCCTCTCCATGGGCACACAGCAGGAGGATGTCACCTTTCTCTCAGAGAGGAGTATGCAGTGAGTTAGGGCATAAATCTCCAACATACCAAGACTTGACGTGATAACACTTGCTTTACTAATTGGGTAGTAGTGAGAGTTAATGGTGCTGGTAGAAGTCTCAGGACTAGTTAACTTTACTCAACTGTCTCTGAAGTGTGCTTCAAACACTTCTGATTGCTAACTTTACAAAGATAAGGAGGGAAATTATCTCACATTTACCCACCGTTAACAACTATAATGGGGTGAGATTTTACAGATTGAAAAGTTATTGCTTTGTGTGAAAATGGGAGATCATGAAATGTCATTATTAAGTAGGACATGAAGCACACCAGTTTCACCTCTGCTGAAGAAGTGTGCCACAGAAACTTTAACATTCATCGGATATCTACTGATCTATCTGTCTATCTATCTATCTATCTATCTATCTATCTATCTATCATCTATCTATCTATTGGTGTCTATGTGTTTACATATTTTTAACTTGGTCACAAGTAAGGCCATCTTCCTACAAATATGACTTGACCATACACTGTTACCCTCCCATGTCACAAGTATATCTCTTTCATTCCTCGGTTTTGATTCTACTGTCCTGTCTTCTGTACATATATGACTTTGTACATCTAGAAAGTCTAGAACATGCTTTTTAAGGACAACTAAACCATGCAGTCAAGAGCATTAAATAATCTTTCCACATATGAGCATTTAGTTATTTTATAGTATGATATTTGGGTCATATATGATGAGTAAAATGTGTGATAAATGAAGAAATAAAAATGAGGCAAGTAGACAGACGATGGCCATTCGCCATATAGAACTCTGAGAGTCTACTGGCCTGGGAAGCATTGCCTGGCTTTCATCTCAACCAGGTACCAATAAACCATCCTTAACTTGTTCCGTAAGGAGATGAAAATCAAGGGACAAAGAAAGAACATGACGATGAGAGAGGAAGAAAATTCTCCCTTTGCCTGATGGTAAACTGCTCAATTAACTGCAAAGATATTGATTAAAGGCCAGGGTGATGTTTCCATGGACAGCAAGCTCAACAGGCGAAAAGAAGCAGGCAGGTCATCTTCCCCACCAGTTCTCTCTAGCACTTCCATCAGTACTGGGCCTGTCAGCTCCAGCTTTCTGAATCTGCTTTTTCAGCATTCCAAACACGGCCAAGTACTGTGGCTGTCACCTTCCCCATGCCATATTCAAAATTAGCTTTAGCTCTGCTGGCCACTTAATAATGATATTGCATAGAAATGGAAGTACAAAATAGGAAGTTATATGTATAACAGTATTTGGGAGAAGTAAAAACACCAAGATAAAAATTGTAAGAAATGTGTGGCAATCAGTGTCAGTGATTAGAAGGGCTTGTGCATCGGAAGAGTTGAGATTACTGGTGACACAATTCAGAAAAGAAATTGTGTTAGTGAGAAGTCTATCCCTGTGACAAACACCTGAGATCATCATAGGAAAAGAAGGAAACATTCTGCCTCACAAAGTCAGAGGATTTGGTCATGGTCAAGCAGATAAAAGCTTTAGGGCTTTCGTTAGGCAGTGAGCTGATTCTGTTCTACTAGAATCTACTTCATAATAGTTTTACACATATTTCAAGGAATGTCACAGAACAGAAACCAAGTCTCAGATACTAAGATCTAACCTATAAAAGTATATCTCATCTTAATAAACGGAAGAAGTTAGAAAAATGTAAAAGTATCTATTATTTGCCTGTATAATAGTCCTCTCAGAGGCTCACAGCTGAATAAGCTCACCCTTTCTAGTTCTTTATGAACTTTGGTTGCTTTGGTCAACTCAGCTGTTCTGACTCAAAACACTTTTCAAAGCTGACTGACTCAAACTGTGCTTCTGACGGAATTGCTCTGGTTGACTTCAAACTAACTCTGGCAATCTGTTCTAATCTTCTGGCTCCTTCTCATTCTACGGCTCCTCTGTCTTCACCTGTGTCTAGATGAAAGACTTTTTAGAATTTAACAAAAATGAAGGCACAACACACTCAAACTTATGAGACACAATGAAAGCAGTGAGAAGAGAAAAACTCATACCTCTGAGTGCCTTCCTAAAGAAATTGGAGAGATTATATTCTCATTATTAAACTCTGAGTCACACTGAGATCACAAAGTTTGGGCTAATTTTATCTCTCCTATTGAACCAGAACATGCTGATCCACAGATATGTAGACAGAACAATAGGACAAGAGACTCAAATTCTATGTTGGCCTATATAAGATTTACTTTAAGATGAAAGTTATTTAACATATCGTGGCAACATATTTAATTATTCACAAATAGTCCTACATAAATACTTAACTTTTTAACAAAGAAATCTGAGATTGTTTTAAGAAATAACAGCAAAGGATGAATTTTCCTCTCTGAGAAAAGAGATAATAATCTTTTCATAGTCTTAGTGTTCTAGAATCTTATTTTAATATTTTTATTTATTTCTGAAAGACCTGCAATGTCACTTTTTTATTCCTGGTAATATGCATCTTTTTGGTTTGCAAGCCTTGAAAGTGTCTTTTGTTTTGCTATTTGGTTTGTTTGGTTTGGTTTGTTTTGGTTTGGTTTATTTTGGTTTGGTTTGGTTTGGTTTTTTGCTTTTAGTTTATAATTGTTATTATTTAATTTTCAAAATGGGATTATTTTATTTAATTTAATTTTGTGTGTGTGTGTGTGTGTGTGTGTGTGTGTGTGTGTGTGTGTAAGTCAGAGGAGGTTGTAAAAATGGTGTTGGATTCCCTGGGACTCCAGTTTTGCCATGTGTGAGCTCCCCGGTTTGGGTGCTGGAAACTCACATCCACCCTCTCTATGAGCAGTACTGACTCTTAAGAACAGAGCTCATATCTTCGAGGCTTTTCCCTACTTTCTCTTCTATAAGTTTTAGTGTCTTTGGTTTTATGTGGAGTTCCTTGATCCACTTAGACTTGAGCTTAGTACAAGGAGATAAGAATGGATCAATTCTCATTCTTCTACATGATAACTGCCAGTTAAGCCAGCACCATTTGTTGAAAATGCTGTCTTTTTCCACTGGATGGTTTTAGCTCCTTTGTTAAAGATCAAGTGACCATAGGTATGTGGGTTCATTTCTAGGTCTTCAATTGTATTCCATTGATCTACCTGTCTGTCACTGTACCAGTACCATGCAGTTTTTATGACAATTGCTCTGTAGTACAGCTTGAGGTCAGGCAAGGTGATTCCCCCAGAGGTTCTTTTATTGTTGAGAATAGTTTTTGCTATCCTAGGTTTTTTGTTATTCCAGATGAATTTGCAAATTGCTCTTTCTAACTCTGTGAAGAATTGAGTTAGAATTTTGATAGGGATTGCACTGAATCTGTAGTATGGGCACAGGGGAAAAATTCCTGAACAGAACACCAATGGCATGTGCTGTAAGATCAAGAATCAACAAATGGGACTTCATAAAATTGCAAAACTTCTGTAAGGCAAAAGACACTGTCAATAAGACAAAAAGATCACCAACAGATTGGGAAAGGATCTTTACCAATCCTAAATCTGATATCCAATATATATGAAGAACTCAAGAAGATTGACTCCAGGAAATCAAATAACTCTATTGAAAAATGGGGTACAGAGCTAAACAAAGAATTCTCAACTGAGGAATACAGAATGGCTGAGAAGCACCTAAAAAATGTTCAACATCCTTAATCATCAGGGAAATGCAAATCAAAATAACCCTGAGATTTCATCTCACACCAGTCAAATCAAAAATTCAGGTGACAGCAGATGCTGGTGAGGATGTGGAGAAAGAGGGACACTCCTCCATTGTTGATGGGATTGCAAGCTGGTAAAACCACTCTAGAAATCAGTCTGGCGGTTCCTCAGAAAATTGGACATAGTACTACCGGAGGATCCCGGAATACCTCTCCTGGGCATATATCCAGAAGATGCTCCAACATGTAATAAGGACACATGCTCCACTGTGTCAATAGCAGCCTTATTTATAATAGCCAGAAGCTGGAAAGGACCCAGATGCCCCTCAACAGAGGGATGGATACAAAAGATGTGGTACATTTACACAATGGAGTACTACTCAGCTATTAGAAACAATGAGTTTATGAAATTCTTAGGCAAATGGATGAATCAAGGGTCATCTGCCCTGGGCCCACTCCCATCCTTATCGCTTGTTCCCAGGTAGGGTTCTTCTCAGTCTGAGGCTTGATCACCCATCCTGTCTGGGCCTGTTTGGCATTGGTCTGGTGGACATCTCAGGCTAACTCTTTTTAAGGGAACAGTAGACTACTCATCATTCACATGTTCGTAAATCAGAACATTGAGCATAGACATAGCGCACTCTTCCTGCCACCTACAGACACACAGGAGATACAGCAGTCATACTTGCATTGCTTCTAGGGACAGATGATGGAGTTAAGCCCTATATTCTAATTAAGTTTATATCTAATTGTTTGCATTTCAACAGCAAGACTGATTTAAACATCAGCTTTGAATGTGTCACTGTAGCCTTACTGTTTGGTATATGCGCTCAGGTCTGCATGTCTTCTTCACAGACTCCTTTATTATTACTTAATATCCTTTGGCATGTCTAAAATTTCTCTTTGATCTGCCTTCTACTTCTATTACTATTATATCACTTTCATTTTCGGTGAACTAATGTTTATGTAGTATATATTCTTCAAGGTTTTACCTTTAAAGGGCCTATGTGCATGAAGTGAGTTTCTTCTAGATAGTTCACAGTTGGGGTATGCTTGTAATGCACTCTGATAGTCTATTTTTCCCTTCTTTTTATGTAATCTTTTTTTTTTTTTTACTCTCCGATTTTTATTCCCCTCCCGGCCCACCCTCTGTTCCACATCCCATACCTCTTGCCCCACCCCCTATTTCCAAGAGGATGTCCCTACTCCCCCTACCCTCCACCCCTCCAGACATCTAAACTCCAGTCTCTTGGGGGTTAGGGTGTCTCCTCTGACTCAACACTAATCTGGCAGTCCTTTGCTGTATATGTGTTAGGTGCCTCATATCAGCTGGTGTATGCTGCCTGGTTGGTGATACAGTGTCTAAGAGATCTTGGGATCCAGATTAATTGAGACTACTCTTCCTCCTACATGGTTTCCTTCCTCCTCCTCCTCCTCTTCCTCCTCCTCCTCCTCTTCCTCCTCCTCCTCCTTCTCTTCTTTCTTTTCCTTCTCAGCTTCTTACAGCTTTTCCCTAACTCAACAACAGGGGTCAGCAGCTTCTGTCTTTTGGTTTTGTGCAAATATCTGCATCTCACTCTTTCTGCTGCTTATTAGGCCTTTCAGAGGTCAGTCATGATAGGTCCTTTAATGTGAGCACTCCATAAACTCAGTAATAGTGTCAGGTCTTAGGGCCTCCCGCTGAGCTGGATCCCACGTTGGTCATGTTGTTGGACTTTCTTTTCCTCAGGTTCCTCTCCATTTCTATCCCTGCAGGTCTTTCAGACAGGAACAATTATGGGTCAGAATTTTGACTATAGGATGGCAACTCCATCCTCACTTGATGCCCTGTCATTCTGCTGCAGGTGGGCTCTACAAGTTCCCTCTCCCCACTGTAGGGCATTTCATCTAGGGTCCTGAGAGTTTCTCACCTCCCAGGTCTCTGGTACTTTCTGGAGGGTCACTCCAACCTCCTAACTCCTGAGGTTACCTGTTTCCATTCTTCCTGCTGGCCCCCAGAGCTTCCATCCTTTTTCCCCACCAAATACCAGATCAGATTCCCCTCCCTACCCCATTCCCTTTCCCTCTCAGGTCCCTCCCTCCCACATTGTGATTGCTTTCTTCTCCCTCCCAAGTGGAACTGAGGTGTCCTCATTTGGGCCCTTAAGCATGTATACCTTTTTGAGTTCTATGGACTGTATCATAGGCTTTTTTTTTTTTTTTTTGGCTAATATCCACTTATTGGTGAGTACATATCATGCATATCCTTTTGCGTCTGAGTTACCTCATTCAGGATATTTTCTAGTTCCATCCATTTACCTGCAAAATGCAGAATGTCCTCCTTCTTAATAGCTGAGTAGTATTCCATTGTGTAAATCAATCACATTTTCTGTATCCATTCTTCTATCCTGGGGCTTCTGGGTTGTTTCCAGCTTCTGGCTATCACAAATAAGGCTGCTATGAACATAGTGGAACGCGTGTCCCTGTGGCATGGTAGGGCATCTTTTGAGTATATTCCTCAGAGTGGTAGTGCTGGGTTTTCAGGTAAATTTATTTCCAATTTTCTGAGGAACCTCCAGATTGATTTCCAGTGTGTTTGTACCAGCTTGCAATCCCACCAGCACTGGAGGAGTGTTCCTCTTTCTCCACATCCTCTCCAACATGTGTTGTCACCTGTGGTTTTTAACTTAGCCATTATGATTCGTGTAAGGTGGGAATCTCAGTGTCATTTTGATTTGCATTTCTCTGATCACTAAGGACTTTGGACATTTCTTTAGGTGCTTCTTAGCCACTCGAGATTCTTGTGTTGTGAATTCTTGGTTTAGTTCTATACCCCATTTTTTGATTGGGTTGTTTGGTTTTTTGGAGGTTAGCTTCTTGAGTTCTTCATATATTTTGGATGTTAGCCCTCTATTGGATGTGGGAACAGTGAAAAAATTTTCCCAATCTGTAGGTTGCCAATTTGTCTTATTGACTATGTCCTTTGCTTTACAGAAACTTTCCAGTTTTATGAGGTCCAATTTATCAATTCTTGATCTCAGAGCATGAGCCATTGGAGTTCTGTTTAGGAAATTTCCCCCTGTGCCAATGAGTTCAAGGCTCTTTCCCACTTTCTCTTCTATTAGATTCAGTGTATCTTGTTTTATGTTGAGGTCCTTGATCCACTTAGACGTGAGCTTTGTGCAAGGTGACAAATATGGGCCTATTTTCATTTTGCTACATACAGACAGCCTGTTAGACCAGCACCATTTATTGAAGATACTTTCTTTCTTCCATTGTATATTTTTGGCTTCTTTGTCAAAGATCTAGTGTGCATAAATGTGTGGTGTGATTTCCAGGTCTTCAATTCTATTCCATTGATCAAAGTGTCTGTCTCTGTACCAATACCATGAAATTTTTATCACTATTGCTCTGTAGTAGAGATTGAGGTCAGGGATGGTGATTTCCCCAGATGTTCTTTTATTGTTAAGAATTGTTGTTGCTATTCTGGGTTTAAATCAAGAGCAGGTAAACTATCTAAACAAGCCCATACCTGTAAAGAAATAGAAAAAGTCATTAAAACCCCCCCCCCAAAAAAAAAAGCCCTGGGCAAGATGAATTTAGTGTAGAATTCTTCCAGGCTTTCAATGAAAACCTATTCCATAAAATAGAAACAGGAGGAATACTACCTAATTCATTCTACGAAGCCACAATTACTCTGATACCTAAACCATACAAGGACCCAACAAAAAATGAGAACTCCAGACCAATCTCGCTTATGAATATCTTTGCAAAAATACACAATAAAATTCTTTCAAACCAAATCCAAGAACACATCAAAACCATCATTCACCACGATCATGTAGGCTTCATCTCAGGGATGCAAAGTTGGTTCAATATACGAAAATCTTTAATGTAGTCCACTATATAAACAAACTCAAAAATATTACATCACATTAGAGGCAAAAAAAGAAAAGCATTTGAAAAAATGCAATATAATTAAAGCAATTTACTGCAAACCAAAAGCCAGTATCAAGTTAAATGGAGAGATATGTGAAGCAATCCCACTAAAACCAAGGATGAGACAAGGATGCCCACTTTCCCAATATATATTCAATATAATACTCAAAGTGCTAGCTTGAACAATAAGATAACAAAAAGAGATCAAAGGGATACAAATTGAAAGAGAAGAATTAAAGATATCACTATTTGCAGATGATATGATAGTATATATAAGCGACCACAAAAGTTTTACCAGAGAACTTCTCCAACTGATAAACAACTTCAGCAAAGTGGCAGAATATAAAATTAACTCAAATAAACCAGTAGCCTTCCTTTATACAAATGATAAATAGGATGAGATAGAAATTAGGGAAATAACTCCCTTCACACTAGCCACAAATAATGTAAAATATCTTGGGGTAACTCTAACCAAACCAGTGAAATATTTGTATGACAATAACTTCAAGTGTCTCAAGAAAGAAATCGAGAAGTTCTCAGAAAATGGAGAGAACTCTCATGCTCATAAACTGGCAGAATTAACATAGTAAAAATGGCCATCCTATCAAAAGAAATCTACACATTCAATGCAATCCCCATCAGAATCCCAACACAATTCCACAAAGACATGGAAAGAGCAATTCTCAAATTCATCTGGACAGGGAAAAAATCTAGAATAGCACTCTGATAGTCTTGAGAATTTATTCATTTAGAGTATTTGCATTTAATTTAATAAATGATGTATTATTATTGCTTAGGATATTTTGCATTTGCTTTCTGCATTCTCATATGTGAGCAGAATTTCATGTGTGTAGAGGTTATACTACCACCTGCGGAATTATTCTGTTCAAATTCGGTGTGTGTGTGTGTGTGTGTGTGTGTGTGTGTGTTTATGTATGTCTGTGTGTGCATGCATGCATGCATTTGTGTGTGTGTTTATGTGTGTGTGTGTATCTGTATGTGCATGTGTGTGTGTGTGTGTGTGTGTGTGTGTGTGTGTGTGTGTGTGTGTGTTTGGAGACATGTTCTCTCACTATCCCAGACCAGAGTTGTCTAGGCAAGAAGTTCAAACAGCCCAAGATACCTGTTTGTCTCAGCCTTGCCAGCATTAGGATTCCAACCAAGGGACGCCACACTCAGCTTTCTTTCATGTGTGGCTTCTTGGGATTGTATCCTGTCCCAGTGCTCACATAACATGTACATTATCTACTAAGTTGTATTCAGCAGCCTCCTCTGTAGTTTCTCTGCTCTGATTCCTTTTCCTGATCTCCTGTTTGCTGCTTGTATCATATAGAGCAGTCTATTTTATTTTCCTACGGTGTTTTTCCTGATTTCCTTTTGTATATAAATTTTCCATGGTGAGTGCACTAGAAAACATTTCCCCACTACAATGCCATCACTGTGACAGTGGAAATGAAACAGATTCTTACATTTACTTACGTTCCCTTATATCTCCTTACCCTCTTTTGACATAATATCCTTAAAACTCAAGGAAAAGGGAAAGGCTACTTTTCATATTGAGAATGTTTAAATTCCTACTTCATTCTTGAAAGATACAGTTTTGTTGTTGTTGTTGTTTTGTTGTTGTTGTTGTTGTTATTGTTGTAGGCAAGCACTGGTTCCTGCTTTCTTTCAAATGTGGTTTCAGGAGGGACATCTTCATCAATAGAACTGCTCACTCATAAAGATAAGGAATCGTTCGTCTCTTGCTTAACCAAAGCTCCTTAAGTAGATCAGATGCTTATCATCACTCCCTACGCGATTCTTTTGACCCTATACCCCAAAGGGATCTGGACTTTGGTAAAAGCACTAAATCCCTATTAGGCCTTCACTGCTGTCATCCCAATAATGAGGAGAGAGGTGATTATTTCTGCCAAAAGGGAATGAAGTAGGATGCCCATGTGCACTCTAATGATGCCATGGCAAAGGGTCTTCCAATTATAGACTGGAGTGAAAGTCCACACTCATCACTTGAGAGTGTCTCTGCATGGTTTCTAGAGTGTTGTAATTAAACTTTGTAAGGATTGATGTCTGGATTCCCCTTCCATGCTTTGGTGGCCAGAGTGGAGCCAGAACCATAGGTAACTTGCAGTAGAGCTGTGATTGATGAAATGCTTGTCAATCTAAGCTTTAACTTACTGGTTTTATTATAGAAATGGCAGATCAAAGTTTGTTGGTGAGTTTTTAATATAGGTATTTTTAAATTTTTCAGACTAATCATGCATCCTATTCCAAACAAAGGATATACAAAATAAAAAATAAATCCACAGCACTCAGCTGTGTCTCAGAAACCAATGTACAGATTCTCCAACTACTTTTCTCCAATTTAAGATTCTTCCTAGGGTTACTTTAAGTACAGTGGGCAGGACATTAATCTGTCAGGACATTAATCTGTTCTCTCCTGTTTATCAGAAAGCGTAGTTCTTATCAATATTTCTTTTTCCTATAGAATTGAATCAAGGATCTTCCACATCCAGGGCAAGCGCTTTACTGGTGATCCATGACCACAGCCCCTTGCATGGTTCTTAGAATAAGACTATAGCTTATTAAGGGTAAACTGATTGAATACTGAGCAATGTAGTCACTGTAGGAAGACACTGGCTTTCTGATGAAAGGGAACTGAAACCTATTTTTTTAACTACAGAGCTGGAAGATGGAAGAGGCTGTTATTCTTACAGTTTAGTTATGAAATAGTAAGGCCTCCATTGGAAGAGACATCTGCTAGAAGGTATTAACATGGGTGAAGAGAGTGGATTTGTTCAGAAATGACCAATGATAAGAATTGGGTGCTGGAGTACAGTGGTGAGATCAGATATTTCTATACTTTCATGTACCACCAACATTTCCATAATGACGGTTCTACCTTTCTTAATCTCTAAGGATTCTGGGGACTCAGCTATGAATACACGGCTGTTGTATTATGTGTACTTAAGAAAATAATTGCAGTGAGGATACAACCAATTTTTCTTGGTCTGATATGAGATTCTGCTATTGTTTTAACTTCCATAGCAAGTTCTAAAAGAATCAGTTCTTGTCATCTCAGACACGGAACTATCGACTTACCTCTGAGCCAATGAGCTCCATTGTTTTGTGAGAAAGATCTGAGTAAGAGTCCACTCCTGAAACATAGATTGAGATACTGTGAGTCAGTATGCAGAGATTCACTTTAGCATAGATTTGGAATTACATAAACCTAAATGAAAATTAGGAGCATGAACTTAATATTATGTACATTTAAAGATAGCGGGGAAGGTGATAATTACCAAAACTACAACAGGCAAGGTATAACTTCTAACAAATCTTTGAATAGCATAAGCCTTGCCAAAAAGATAAATTAAAAACTAAGATTACGAGATTCATTGACATTTCATACTACTATGGGGCACAAATTTTCTCCCTTTTAAAATGGGTGACATATTACTGGTTTACTTAGCTCATACATAAAACACATTGTAGAAGGCATGCAAAAAAATAGAAGGGTTATGATTTCCAAAAGTCAAAGGTACAAATAAGAAGAAATAAAGAGAGATGGGTCTCAACAACTGATGAAAAGAAGCAACAGTGAGGATCAAACTCCTTAAATAGAGAGCATCCGACCTTTTCACTATAAAAAACCCTTAGAACCAGCAGCTTTCCAATCTGCCCTCCACCTATTGCACAGAGTAGCACATAATTTAGAATCACACTGTGTTTTTGATATCATAAAATAGAACTGATTACTCTCCATCTAATTCTAAAAGCTGAAGCTGCAGAGAACCTACTGGATATTTTATGGTTCTTTTCTAATATGACAACTGAACTAGTTTTGTGTGGACTAAATAATCTCTGTGCATGAAGAAGTCAGGGATTTTTATGAATTTAGGTGATGTATATCATTGTTAGAATTTGCAGCATTATTCACAGTAGGAAGGGGATAGAAAATAAAAATAGAACATAGACATTCTTAGAAGTAATCTTACTATCAGAGTGAGGACAACAGAAAAACAAATGGGACAATATGAGTACTGTGCACTAAAAAACAGGAACTCGCTTAAAACGTTATAATGCATCTGTGTGTTAAGTCACAGCTATCTCATGCTTCCTGAATGCAGAACTTATAATCTCTCAAGACAGAGCATGAGCTCCTCCAGTTGTCCATATGTAGCTCTTTGTGCTCTCTTTCTTCAACTAGCTGAGGACCGTTAGATAAAACCATTCTCACTGTTTCCTTTAAGAAAGTCATCTGAGAGACTGGATATACAAACTGACAGCAGATAGATCATACATGATAATGGAATTTCAACTCACAAAGTCTGCAGCAGCCAGTCCAGAAATTCAGTTCACCACCGCTGCCCCAATAAGACCTGGATAATGATGAATGTGCAAGAAATGTTTTCTTCCCTACTGTCTTTTTTTTCTTTTAAACCCCTTTCCTTCTAGCCTACTTTTTAAACATTTGCATGGTTATATAATGGAAAACTCGATTTTATTAGGGTACCAACCCATCCTACAGTAATCTACAGAATAAACTTCATGTTAACCAGGTTCTCAAGGACTATTTTGTAATCAGCAAGCTTATTCAAGAGCATATATCAAATATCTAAAGAATTAAAATAGTTGAAGTAACTTTTACAGCAGAGGGACAGAAAATCTGATTTCAGGCTTAACGTTGGTATCAAAACTTCTTATTGAAATGACAGGCACACAGATTAAAGAATATAGTGGAAAGTGTAAATATGTATCGTTGCAAAAATGGCCACTTGATCAGTAAGTGAAGTACGAAAGCAAGTCCAGGATACTAAATTCTCTCTCTCTCTCTCTCTCTCTCTCTCTCTCTCTCTCTCTCTCTCTCTCTCTCTCTCATTTTGTAATTTTTTGAAGTGTATAATTTATGTGAAGATTATCTCTAAATAGATTATTGTATGACCCAACAAAAGTTAGAAGTATAGAATCTCTTCTGAGACAAACACCACTTCAATTAAGAGACTGCTGGATGCCATTTTACAACAGCTCCCAGCACTCTGTGAAGTACACATGTTAGGGTTTTGTCTTCTTGGCATTCTTTTTTTCTCCTACATAACTAAAGAGGATTTGTGTGCCTGCCTATATTCCTGGAGGGGTCATGATGGACAACAAGCTAAGACCCTGCCCCAAGCCATATTCCTCTAAAACATTCCCATCAGCCTTAAACTTTACCCCAGCCCCTGGACTCTATTTTCCAGTCCACAACCTGACTTGCATTTCTGGAGGTCAAAGAAAATGTTAAAGCTGAAAAGTTCCTGACACAAATCATTCAGGAAATTTGGGACACCATGAAAAGGCCAAACCTAAGAAAATGATAGGACTAGAAGAAGACTCCCATCTCTGAGGCCTGGAAAATGATTTAAAAAAAAAATCACAGAAGAAAACTTTCTCAACCTAGTGAGTTATAAGTAAGAGAATAATAGAATCTTAAAGGGACATCTATTAATGGGCATGGGCATTTGAATAGAGACAGCAATGCCAGATATGATTGAAAAATTGAATTATTTACCTATGAAATTGTCAGAGGATATAAAACTAAACATAAATATATATAAACTAAATTAATATTTTAAAGGATTGAGAAAAGCCTTTGTATTATGCATATATATTTGCATTGGCAATTCAGAACATTTTATAAGTGGTTTCACATTAGTCCAAAATTACTAGACTGAGTGTTATTTTAGAATTACTTGAGTTTTTCTCACAATTACCTTCAGTTTAACTGGCCAAAAAAACCCAATCCCATCCTAAGTAAGAATAATCAGTCAATAGATGAAAGATCATGCTCCTTCTAATCGAGGATTCTCCCATCCCGAGGATGGGTTAAAAGATTTATCAAATAGAATAAAACATATATAACCATGAATGCAAACATTTTTCAAATACCTTCCCATTATTATTTTTTCATTGATCGTCTAATGAACGTCATGAAATTGATTCAGTATACTATTAACATAAAGTTCATTAAATTAAATTTTGACTCAGAAGTTGGTTACTCTATTTTCAGATATGTTCTTCCTAAATGTTTTTCCCCTCTTTAACAGTAGCAAAACTCTCTGTGTAAGCACATACCAAAGTATTTCCAACTACACTACATAAGCAGTGCAGAAGACTTAGAAAGCACAAAATTAAAAGGAGGACAGCTCGGCAATAAAGAGAATGTTAGCAGAAAAGGAGGACAACTCAGTGATAAAGAGTGTGCTATTACCATCTGCATAGAATCAAGAGCATAGAAGGGCAGAGGAGGAAAGAGGAGGGAAGAGAAAGAGAATTGGAAAGGAGAGAGAGGGAGAAAGGGAGGGAGAGAACAATCGAGGGAGGGAAGGACGGAGGGAGGTCATAGCTATACCTTTTATGCAAACAAACAGAGGCAAATGAGGATTTAGCTCACATTGTTCTGAACCAAGTCATCAGCAGCAAAACATACGCATGGACATTTAAAATCCAGACATACAATTCATCAAAGTTCTAAGTTGAGAACTCCTTAAAAATGTGTAGGATAAAGAGAAGGGAACCATCTCACTGTAGCATAAGAATTTGAAGTGGAATTGTTGGAAGTGGTTTCTTCTGCATCTGATCTGAAATTTAGAAAGGTTATTATCAAAGAGGCTAATTCAATCTGGCATATACTGCTTCAAAAAATGATTATTAAAAAAAAAGTGGAGCAGGGTTGAAAGAAAACCTTGGGGACAGTCATTTCAAAATGTTATCTTCTCTGTTGAGACTCAATGGTCATGTTTTATAGGGTCTCTAGGTGAGCCACATAGAATGAATCTTCCTGGTTAATCAGCCATCTGATTGCTTGATTGTTTTATTGTTTCTGTTTTAGTCTTTCACTCCAACAAATAAGACACCATTTCCTGTCTCTCTGGGCACTGGTATAGCCCTTCTGTATGTAGGAGACTTCTGTCCCAGCAGTCAGTGCTGACCATCACTGTGATATTTGTAAGGGAACTCTCAATGCAGGGCAGTACTTCCAAATTGCACACCATCTGGGTGGAACATGAACAAAACTGCAATAAATCACTCATCAAATTGTGAAATTTTATGGAAATTCATATAATTTTTAAAAATGTATCACATGGTTATTCCCCAATAGATTTATAGCAAGCAGGTTTATTTGCTAATAATCTCATGATTGTAGCTTCGTTTGTTAGTTGCTTTATGCCTTGTATAAAAATGTCATCTTTTTATCACTAGCAAGGGAGCCTTGATTCAAAACCTTTTAATACATTGCCTTTTGTGCAGATGGGTTTTGGCTACTCACTGTGCTTCATCAAGACTGAGTCTATGTTAATAGCAGCATTGTAAGACCATTTCTATGGCAAAGAAAAACCTTAGGATTATATTTTTATTGAGTTTTACTTTTATAGAACTGTAACATATACATTTACATACAATGAAACTGCATTTTGTAGTAAAAGATAAAACAAGTTTGACTAAAAAGAATCTAGTGTAATTTTCCCAGTGCTTTCCAAGGCAAACACAGCATTTCGACATGGACAGAACTAGTGAGCAAGCTCATGAGGATGAAAGGATTGATGGGGTGGCAGCAAAGTCGCTTCCAACTCAATTGAACTGGAAGAGATTAGAGCAGGTTTTCCTGCAGTGGGAGAGATTGCTCAGTGGTTATAAGCACTTTCTGCTCTTCTAGAGGACCCTGGCTCAGTTCTCACCACTTACATGGTGGCCTATAACTGCTTGTAGTTCTTTCTGCCTCTGGAGGTACCAGGCACATATACAGTGCATGTGCATAAAACTCTCATGTACATACAATAAAAGAAAATAAATCTTTGACATTGGCTTTCATATTTCCTTCACTTCTCTGGCAATCTTACCTTCACAGAAAGCAGTACACACTGCAGGATCCTTGTAGAATTCAAATTAGAATGGATTGAAAAGTAGATTGTGCAATCCCAGTGCTGGAGACAGGAGGAGCCTTGATGTACTGGCTGAGACCATCAAGCCAATAGAAGACCTCCTGTTTCAGTGAGAGACTTTGTCTCAAAAACTAAAATGAAAATCATTGAGAAATATACCAACATCAACTTCTGGCCTCTACACATGTTTCAGAGGAGACATGAAGCCCTTCTTCACATAGGATCAACCTATGTCATACTCCTGTGCGAACCTCATTCTCTCAGTAAAATTATGAAATTATAACGAAAATGAACTTTTATTTAACATATAAATATTTTAGAATTTTTTACTTACATGTGTATAAACTATTATCTACATTCTTTCCACAGAAGCTGACTTTATGAGAGGGTTGGTCCTCAAGTGCCTTTTCCACTGCAGTCTCTGAGACTTCTAGAATGCCTTGGACCTTTTTTCTATCTACTTAGTGATCTTCCTGTTTCAAATTTGGATAAAGAAAAGGCTGTCTGTAACTCCAGTTCCAGAGGCTCCAACACCCATACACAGATATACATGCAGGCAAAACACCAAGGCAGTTGACATTTAAAGAAAGGAAGAAAGAAAGAGAGAGGGGGAGGGAGGGAGGGAGGGAGGGAGGGAGGGAGGGAGGGAGGGAGGGAGGGAGGGAGGGAGGGAAGAAGAGAGGGAGGGAGGGAGGGAAGGAAGGAGGGAAGGAAGGAAGGAAGGAAGGAAGGAAGGAAGGAAGGAAGGAAGGAAGGTAGGTAGAGAGGGAGGGAGGGAGGAAGGAAGGAAGAAAAGAAGAAGGAAGGAAGGAAGGAAGGAAGGAAGGAAGGAAGGAAGGAAGGAAAAATCTTCTCACATATAATGTCTATACAACATAATGCTGTTAGTCAACTGTGGTCTTTCATCTTAATAGTCTTAATGTTTAATCCCAATAAAACAGGCAATAAATAGGCTGGGGAACATGGCTTGGATAGTAAGAACAGTTGCTGTGTAAATATGAGTACCTGAGTTGGAAGTCCCTGAAAAGAGAGATACAGTAAAATACCTAGTATCCTCCTCTGGTCCCCATATGGACAAACAATATACACAGATACACACACACACACACACACACACACACACACACACACACATGAGAGAGAGAGAGAGAGAGAGAGAGAGAGAGAGAAAGAGAGATAAAGAGACAGAGACAGACAGAGAGACAAAGACAGAGAGACAGAGAGAGAGAAAAAGAAATAGAAAGAGACAAACAGTGTCAGGGAGGGAGAATAGCTGATAAGAGATGGCAGGTGTCCCACTGAATTCTGTCCCACACCAATATAGAAGTTATATAAAATATAACTTCTGTTTTAAAATGTCCGTGGCCTTTGCCACGAGTTGTAGAATAATAGAGATTCAGACCTTTGAGGCCAGCAGATGTAAATATAATGGCTTGCTAATTACTAGCAGAATTTCAAAACACCTAACTAAAACCACACATGCACATGTGAAGAAACATGAGCTGGGTATGGTTGTTGAATATGCATGGTCCATTGGAAATGGCAGGTGTGGCCTTAGGAATAGGAGGTGTGGCCTTATTGGAATAGGTGTGGCCTTGTGGGAGGGAGTGCATTACTTTGTAAGTGGGATTGACTTAGTCTCCTAGTCCTCAAGTTCTGCCCAGTGCAGAAAAGTCTCCTTCTGACTGCCTTCAGATCAAGAAGTTTGAACTCTCAGATATTCTAGCACCATGTCTGCCTGAACGCTGCCATGTTTCTGAACATCATGATAATGGACTTATGAAACTGTAAGCCAGCCCCAGTTAAATGCTTTCCTTTAGAAATGTTACCTTGCTCATAGTGTCTCTTTACAGCAATGAAACCCTAACTAACATACTAAGTAGGGTATCTACTTTCCCTGTTTGTAAGAATTTGTATGGAAAGGCATTTAATTCCCTGCACAACTTAACTAGTACTTATCAGCTATGATCTATTTAATACTCACTTTTGAAAAATATGAGACAGGTGAGGGAAAGAAAACCAATGTATCTCAGTTCATTAAGGAGAGAAAACTTCTGGTGGGAACTATATCACTGCATAACTGTACACTGAGGCAAACACGGATTGAAGCCTTAACCACAGTGTGATCTGTTAGTAAATGTCTATTGTATTGTTGAAGTAATGGGAATCTGAATGTGAATTCACTCTATAAGAAAAGAGTCTATGCCCTGTTTGAGCAAACACACACACACACAGAGACACACACACACCACCACCACCACTACCTAAATCCATATCTACTCAGTGCTCTGGATTCTAGAACTAGTGTCTTTGTTATAACCAGGTCATCAGGTTGTAGTGGAATAGATTGAGCCTTCTATCTAGTGACCGTAAGAGGCTGATATGGGAAGATGCAGAGGATCCCTCATGAAAACACAGGAAAGCAACCAGATGACAATGGAGATAGAGAACAGAGTGGTGCACTGACAAACTACTGCCTGACAACAGTAGTTAGCAGACACTAAGGGTGAAGAGAAGACCATATAGTGTCCTCCGCAGGGTGAGCAGAGTGCAGGTTTCTGATGGTATTTGATTTTATATATTCATGGCCTCTAGAACTCTAAAAGGAGAAATTGCTGTAGTGTCTAATTATACTGTTTGTGCCCTTCACTAGATAATCCCAAGAAATAAAATTGAGGATTGGAAGATTTTTTTAAATTTCTGTGCATATATATATAGTGCTAATGTGGATATGTGTATGTGTGCATGAGAGCAGGTGCCAACAGAGGACATCATATCTCAGGGAACTGGAGTTATGGGCATTGAGAGGAAACTGAATTCCTGTTCTGAGAAAGAACAGCACACACTATTTACTCCTGAGCCATATCTCCAGCTCCAAGACATGGAAAGCAATACTATTTAAGATATAATACACCGTATCTCCTTCACTTAGGCTAGTAGCTCTCATCCTTCGTAATGCTGTGACCCTTTAGTTCAGTTCCTCATGTTATGGGGATTCCCCAACCATAAAATTATTTAATTACTACTTCATAACTTTAATTTTGCTACAGTTTATGAATCATAATGTAAATATCTGATGTGCAGGACATCTGATATATAACCTCCAAAGAGATTGCAAACCACAGGTTGAAAACACCTGACTTAGACTCATAGGGGCTATCTCATGGGTAAGTATCTACCCTTGAATTTTTAATTTTTTTTTCCTGATAGACTTTCCCAGTCAAGCCATAAACTTCTAATTTAACACATAAATTGAATTTACTAACCCAAACATGATATTGCTATTTTCCAAGTATTTAATTTTCTTAGCTCCTTGATTTGTTTCCACTGAGAGGGTCTGCGTCATTTACTTGTGTAAGAGAAGTGATATATTTACATACAACTTCTTATGCATTTGCATATATTAGGGAATATTTTACACAGCAACATGATTTACATGTTTCCAGATTCAACAATATTCTAATGCATTAGAGTGTCCAATAAGACAGGAACCATCAGTTATACAAGCCATTAAGTGGAGAAGGATTAAGTTATGCTAAAATTTACTGGTATATGGAGCACTGAAGGACATTATCTGTTGCATAAATGCCATAATATAATTCATGACTTCTACACTGGACAAAAACAAAGTAAGTTCATGCTAGGAATCTTGTTTGAAAGGGTGAAAATATTCTGCTGCAAAGGAATTAGATAACTTTCCATTGTTGGTACAGGAGTTTATTACAATATGTCTTAATGTTCTATAATACTCTCTCAGAAGTCCTCTCCAAGTTTGTAAGACATAGACATATCTCTTTGTATAATTATGGATTTTGTGTTGGTTTCACTAGAGAATCCATTTATTTCTGATGAGATTGGTGATTCATTCAATTTATTTGGATTGATTCCCATTGAAAATACAGGACTTCACGGAGAAATGTGACACAGGAGGAAACTTGAAATAATATTGAACATGTAGACTTTCTGGTGTTTCCAGCACACAATTTCTCAACATCAGAACCTTTCACCTGTTTGGACCAAGTTACTTATAGGAACTGTTCTCTATATTATGGAATGTTTAGCAGCATCTTTGGTTTTCCCCAGAAGATGCCAATAGCAGTATCCTAGATGCGAAAATGAAAATATTTCCCTCATAAGTTATTAGACCCCAAGCTGCTAAATGCCAACACCAAGAATGTCCTTAAGCTCATTCCTTTCTCTTCTCTTCCTGGAAATTTAAATTGAACAGGTGTTGCGTAAAGCTTCCTAAGTAAGGATATCGTAGAATGTGGTGAGAAAATGGCAGTTTCTAAAGCAAGAGATGTAAGAATGGGAACTTAAAAATGGCCTGGGCTATCCCTGTTGAGGTCTGGTAAATCTTTGGCATAGAACAGTGGGCTGCACAGAATTTCAGCAGACGGTGGAAGGGATTTCTATTGGTTAAATGTTTGGGTAATCTGAGCACCAGAACAAATAATAATAGTAAATAATATCATCCATTGATAAAGATAAGAATATATGTGTCAATATTAATAAAAGACATAGATGATATATATATACATGAATATTTTCTTATTTTAAAGTCAGCCTCCACAAAATATTTTTAGTTATTAAGAAAAAAAAAACAGTAACTCCATAGAAAAAATCCTGGTAGGCATGACAGTAACAAACTCATAAAACTTGATGTTATCAAAAATAAGCCACATAAAAATCATCCTCCAGAGAATAAAGTGGAATATGAAGAGCACTGCATCACTGCGAGATACCCCATTTTAAACATGCAAAAGATGGAATCTGTGGAGTAAAAAACCAAACAAACCTAAAATGCTGAGACGTATAGTTACTTCAAAAAGTTAAGGAGCAAACTTCAGGAAAAGATGGAAGAGCTCGTCTTCATACATGTGTTATGCTGTAAGTTTCGTTGTGGGTAGAATATCATATCTCATCAAGGATTATAAACTCTGATATGATAACATTGATGTATAGGAATAAAAAGTGAATGGGGATTGAGACACAGCTTCCCAGCTAAAGGGCTCACAGCTTTTGCAGAGGGCTAAAGTTCAGCTCCCAGCCCCTATGCCAGATAGCTCCCAACCTTCTGTAACTCCAGCTCCAGGTAAAATCTAATGCTTCGATACTGCAAGAACGTACACACAAGAGCATGTGCTCACATACTGAACACACACACAGAGACACAGTTAGAAACAGAAAGGATCTTTCAAAGAAAACGAAAATTGAAGAAACATTACTAGAATAATGCATTTGAAATATTACTCATTTATACATGTCTGGTATTTCAAAAGATTTGAATGATTTCACTTTTAAATGTTTTAAAGTATAATGGACACCTGTAGCCAGTACGTTTTAAACTTCTGTACTTTTTATTCCTATTAAAAATATCTCCATTTTTGCCGTTTGAAAAGTTGGTGTTAGATCCTCTGTGTTCCTTCTGTGCATGAATTCTATTCTACTTACCAAGCTAAACGAAAGGAGGGTGGGAAAGGTAATGTCAGAGAGCTGAAAGATGAGGACAAGCCTCCTCCTGATTGGACACAGCTCATTTGTACAGCATTGTTCTTGGGCCACACACAGAACAATGCAGGCTCTATCAGGCTTGCCAGGAGATCACCTCTCAACAAAATGAGCAATTTAACTAGCACTCAAATTCAGTACCTGGTGGATTTGGTTCAATCACTTTCATTTCATTCAAAATACTAATGAGGCTCCAGATCCTGAGAGCAATCTGCCCTTTGCTTTCTGCAAGGCCACAGGTCCCAGGGTCTCCTATCAAATGGGTTTTAAGGGAAAAGGGACCTCTCCCTCCTTTCCCATCGTACAAATAAGAGCATCTGGGAAAAGCAGCTGAGACTCTGACAAGAGAAACGATATTGCAAGAGTGTTATTCTCCCAACCAAACTTCACCTTCTTTGTATGTGGCAAATAGTAGTTGTTAATCACATCATTGACACTCATGGCATTAACTAATATCACCTCAGACCAGCTCCAAGCTCGGTGCCTTGCAATTGGTATTGGCTGGGGGCAGAAAGCAACATCTGCCAAGAAATATTTATTTATTCACTAGACTTTCTAGAACCTATCACCATAATCCTTACCCTCAAAAGGAGAAACCCTGCAATAACACAAATCATTGGCAGGATGTGTCACCTCATGAGCAATTGCTTCTGCTTCAGAAATGCCAACTACCTGATTACTGGGACAGGCTTCAAGTAAAAAACAAATCAGAAACCCCTTTCCTTGGCCCTGATACCCCCCTTCTGCAAGGATGCACACGTATCACAGAACCCCTTTATAGTTTTAAAGCACACACCAAAGGTGGTCCTTCCAATTGTGCTATATGCCAGCATAGCTCTGGTTTGTCATTGTCCCCAAAGGAAAAGATGTTCTCTAAATGAATTATATAAATAAATGGAATGCTGTAAGCAGAACATCAGCCAGATGATTCATTTTTCTTCAGCTTTTAGGTATTTTCTCCCCATTACAATCTATAATAATTTTCCACTATGAATATTGCATCGCCTGCCATTAATTATGTATGCCAATGAAACATGGCACTCAGTCTGCCCTTCCCGTATTCCAAGCTGAACAGCCTTCTCTGCTTTTGTACAGAGACCAATGAGAGATCACATGGGGTGTTAATGATGGAGAATATTCTAGAATTTCTTTTAACAAAATATTTCCATATCCACTTTTTTCTACAAAGTAATTCAGAATGGAAGATGGACTCATTTTTGTCTGGCTGATATTTCATGTATTTAAAATTTTCTTCCCTCACCTTTTGCAAAAGAAATTGACATTCAAATTTCTTTTCATTTTTTTTTCTTTTTTTCTTTTCGAGACAGGGTTTCTATGTATATCCCTGGCTGCCCTGGAACTCACTTTGTAGACCAGGCTGGCCTCGAACTCAGAAATCTGCCTGCCTCTGCCTCCCAAGTGCTGGGATTAAAGGCGTGCACCACCAGCGCCAGTTTAAACAAGATATATACTCATATACAAATTTTTAAACAATAAAAGCATCTAAACAGTATCTATGTACAGACTCATAAGGAAGAACCTAAGAACATGAACTACGAAGTTTAATAGCCTTTTGGGGGGTGTATTATGCATAGAGAAGCAAAGCTGTCATATTTACACTCACTGTGTAGCCCAGGCTAGCCTCAAACTCAGAGATCCTCCTTCCTTTACCTCCCAAGTGCTGGGATTAAAGACATGTGCCACCACCGCCTGGCTGACCATATAATATATGTATAATTATATAAAATATATATAATTAAATATGGGGAGAAATTAGAAGAAACCCATGAGATTGGAGAAAAGGAGGCTTTAAGGGGAAAAGGGTGTAAAATGTAATAAAACATTTGATATGAATACAAGAGAGGATATCAAGGTTGGGAGGATATAGCAGGTGATGGGAGGAAGGAGAGTGGAGTGTAGGGCGGGGTCAAAGCAACAGAAATTCAGAATGAAAACACCAGTTGGAAATATGTTACATTGTAAGCTAACTTAAAAGTAATACATAAATAAATTATGTGAAGGCTTAGTACTTAGAAGCAGCCTCCCCCAATCTCTGAACAAGCTTTTAGAAGACTGAGACAGAGCCTTCTTCCTGACTAGAGGAAATCTGAGGGGATGCAACTGTTGCTTTTGTGACTTATTTTTTTTTTTTTTAGTATCAAATTTATTAGCAAATAGCTTTGTTTTTGGTGAATTTGCAATCTGTTTTTCTGATAGAATACAGTAAAGAGAGAGGTGACTAAAGTGAGTTCTATTAAAAAATGAAAAGATGAGAATGTTAAGAAAACCACAGATGCTGCCATGATGTCATCCACTATAAACTGAATTCCTAGCATCTCTAAAAATTATCAACAAGGACAGGGAGTGAAAGTGACCACCTCAAAATAAGATATAATTAGATTCAACATTAATTTAAATAAAAAGAATGATGAAATATATTTTAAAAAGCCAACAAGCACTACAAGAAGGCACATATTTTATTAATTAGTATCCTGATAAACCTCTGTATTCCTAATTTTAGTTATTCTGTGACCAAGTGTTCTGTATACACTTGGTTTTAATGGATTAATTTGGGTTTTCCTCTAACATAAGTCAAGAGCACGTTTTCATTATAGATAATCCAGAAATGTTTTAGCTGCATATTTTGTCTTTCATATTCCCAATGTATTTTTAAGATCATTCTCGAATTTGTTAAAACTAATAAATGTCACATATGGTCATACACGTGCACACACACAGGCACAGGCATATGGGCATAAAAATATACAAAAGATTAGTTAGAATTTGCCCAAATTTCTGCTCTTGTTCATGATACACCTTGCTTTTCTGTTATGCAGAATTCTGCCGTGTAGACAGCAGAGCTGCGGCTACAGGTACTGATTAGAACTCCAGGAGCCCAGTTAGTATTGACTTCACTAAGAACGAAGACCATCATGGGCTGCCAAGACACAGCCCACAAAAGGCTTCAAATTACCACTTGAACTCCTGTACTTCTTCAATTTTGCTTTTCTTTTTTTCCTCTCTCTCTTTTTTAAATTTCTGGGGACAGGACCAGGCCTTCTTCATGCCAACCGTGCACTTTTGGGAGGGAAGCCAGCCTATTTTGTGCTACGCATTGTGTCTATGGATCGGGAAGCTTCTTAGTCACCAATGGCACTCACATTTCATGAGACTCCAGTTTCTGCAGGTACTGAAACTCCATGTGGCTGGAAGGACACAAATCTCTGCACTTTATTGCCTCTGTTGTAAACGATTCCTACCTGGGAAAGAGAAATGACACAAATACTAATTAACACCAACAACATGTGAATAAATAAATTTGGCTGTCTGTAGGTCTGGTTTGAGGGATGCTACTCTGTGCAGCATTTGGAACTTAATCGATGCTGTGTGAATAACAAAAGACGAAGACTATTTTAGATGTAGTTCACTAAGCCATAACTAAGAAGCATGGCACAGTCACCATTTCTGAATTTTCAGGTGAGTATGTAAATCATTTCCTCTACTCAGAAGACTGGCTGAATAATTTCAGTGCTGAGATGAGGTTGGCAAATATAAAACATCTGAGCTGCTTGTGAAGCAGCCTTGGTTCCCCATCGGTGGAAAGGCTGTGGTCTTACACAGGCTCTGCTTGAAATCAGAATTTGGATAGAGCCTTTGCCTAAGAGATTCCGCGCAAATTCTTTCAACTTGATTCCTCTGTAGTGTGGACAGACTGCTGTACCTTTTGCATCAGCTTTTTCTTTTATCAAGATGGAAGGTACTCCTGGAAGACTTCAGGGTGGTGGTGTTCTTTTAAAGATGGACTTCACGCATAATTAGCAATTTTCAATGCTTGTGAACAAAACAGCTTGCCACATTTATCTGTTCAGTGATTATTGCAAAATGCTTTGGGCTTTGTGGTTTCACAGTGCAGGGATATGTTGTTTAGATCTTCTTTTAAAAAGGGTCCAAGAACATTTCTCAGGCTTAAAGAAAATATACCCGATAAAATGCATTGTCTTTGGCAAGGCATGTCATCATTGCCCCACAACGTGGATGAAGGGTTTTTGTTCTGTTCTTGGTTTTGTTTCGTTTTTTTTTTTTTGTACCTCAGGGAATGTCCACATCAGTAGTAAATTTAAGGGCAAAGTTGAGTAATCTGGAAGAATTTATTTTCAACACGTACAAGGTGATTTTGTTTATTTCCTATTTAAATTGGATTTAAATATCCAATAAATTCTCAGTGGTGAGATAAGTTGACTTCTTGTTTCTAAGGACATTAAACAAAGGAAAAAAATCAGTTCAGGTTCCTGAACATTTACATTTGCAAGCAAATTAACATTATAAACCACGCAGCTTTTTACATTCAGAACTATAAAGACTCTATATAATTAATGAGCCATTTTATAAGACAAAAATAAAAGATTTTTTAAAAAATAATAAATTATATAGCCATAGTGTGAAATCACGTGGAATTTATAAGATTTAAAAATAAGTATTAACACTTGGGCTACATTTTACAGCTTTTCATGCTTTAGCTGAGAGAATGATTTATTTCTTAAATCCAGAAATGAGATGGGGACCTTCCGGGACGCGCTTCCTTGTGTTCCCGGGGACCGGCTAGCGTCACATGCAGTAAATTACGGTGGTAAGTAGAGGGATGCATACAACCCAGCTGCATAATAGGCAAACGCTGTTTCTAAACAAGGCAGGGGTGTGCAAAATAGCAGCAATCAGTGCTTTCCTTCCTAAAGTCAGACAAGCCAGGACATTGAAGGAAGGGGGGGTGTTCTTCCTAGCTTTGAAAAAAGTTAGGTTCGCCCTGATTAGATTAGGAGAAGCTATGAATCTATCAGTTTCATCTAAAGTAATATTTTGATAGATGATGAAAGAACACTTTTAAATTGTTCAATACTCGGAAACTTCCATGCTCTTCTTGTCCCATAAGGCCTGAAAATTCCTCCTCCTCCTCCTGCTCTTCTTCTTCCTCTTTCTCTCCCTGCCCCCTCTCTCTGTTTTTCTGTCTCTCTGTCTGGCCCTGTTTCTCTGTGTCTTTCTGTCTCAGCCTCTGTTTTTTATCTTTGTCACTCACTGTCTCTTTGACTCTGTCTCTGTCTTTCCCTTTTTTGCCTCTCCCTCTCTGCCTCTCTCCCTCTCTTCATGCTTCTTTCCCAGAATCCCAAGCATAGTTCCCTCACTGTTAACTGTGGCCCTTCGTTCTGCCTCAGCGCTGGGGTGTGGAAATGCTGCTCAGCAGGTGAAACCAGAGAAACTAGACTGTATTTACCCCCATGTCGCCTTTGGGTGTTGGAAAGTGCCAATGCACTGCTCAGGGGGGTGGGAGATTGGAGTACAGGCTTGGAGCCTCAGTCTGAGTGAGAAATGGATATAGGCTGAGGCTGAAGCTGGGCTTCCCTTACTCCCAGGTGTCCAGTCACCTCTGGAAACCATGTAGCATTCAGTCAGAAAGGAGGAGGTCCAAGGACCTGCAAGGAGGAAACTGGGACCAGGGGTTCCCAAACTCATGGACATCCAGATGCTGCTGGAAGTCACAGGGAGTTGGGAATAGAGAGGGCCCATGGGCTGAGGATGAGCCTGGCCCCAGGGGAGAGGAATTCTGGCTTAGCTTATAGGTGATTGTCCTTAGCTTAGCAGTGATTGTCTGGGAGCACAAAGACCTAAGTGAAGCCTCTGCAATTAAAAGCTTTCTCCATGTTCCCTATGGAGGTTCTTGATGAGTGAGACAGTCCTTGGTTCTAAACTGTTTGTTGATTGTTCATCATGGACAGTGGGTGCATACCCCTCCTCATGTTGAACCAGATATTAAATACCTTTTGCAGGAAGGAATGAACAAGAGGGGGAGCTTATTGGCTAAACCCTCAGGGCCTCTATATCCCTCATTAACATGGAGACCCCTTCTGGTCTGTGACGCTTGGTCGCATCCCTATGTGGGTATTGTGGTCACATGTTCTAGCTCAGGAATCTTGAAGGGAGCTAGGAGATGTCTACCATCCTCAGATGGTTGCATGGGTGCTGGGGTCTCTGAACACACTCAGCCTTACCAAGTTTCCTGGCATGGCCCACTGCCCCTCAGTTACCAATGCTCAGCATCACAGCTACCTACTTCTCAATGGGAATCTATATAATCCTGCCAAAGAGTAGGAGAGACAATCTGCCTTGTTTGTCTTTATTTCACCAGTACCTTGCTACAGAGATCACTTATTCACTATTTACTAGAGGACTGCATGGATAAAGACACATGGAAAGGTAAAAGTAAAATCATCCAGAGAGTAAAACCGAGAACTTTCCACAGCAGGTATTTTTCATCCTTTTTATAGATGCAATTGAACATATAAAGTGGTAAACAACCTCACACGTTCTTCTTAAAACTGCTTGAAACAACCAAGGCATTTGGGAAGTGCCTACTGTCTACAAAGTTCACTTTGAGGAAAGACAACAGGAGCAGTAGCTCTAAATTCTATTACAAACAATGGGGGCGACTGAGTGTTCCCACCCCAGGCCAGGACTGAGTCTCCTTGCTTATTACTCACAGCTCTTGACAATTTATCAATGGAGAGACCAAACAAAAAGAAAGGAATTGAACCTTGTTATTGCCACATAATTTCTTAGTCCATCCCTAGCACTTTAACAGAATACTTAAAAGTGAATATTTTAAAAAGAGGATCAAGTCATTTATTATGGAAGCATGGAAGTCAAGGTCAAGAGGCTCACTAGCTGAGGGAATTCATACAAACTCCGACGTCCTGTGGCAGAAGGCAGAGGGGCAAGAAGACATCTCAGCACAAGCCAGGAGAGTGAAGCACATTCTTTAATCACTAACTTATGCCTATGATAAGGTCATTAATTCATCCCTAAGGTCTCTGGCCCGTGGACTAATCGTCTTTTCAAGGTGCTACTTCTTATTGCTTTGTTGGGGATTATGCTTCCAACATAGGAAGTCTGAAGGACGTGTACAAAGCACTGACAGACAGCAGTAAGTGTAAGAGCTCATGGCTAAGCTGAATCTCTCTCTCTCTCTCTCTCTCTGTGTGTGTGTGTGTGTGTGTGTGTGTCTGTGTCTGTGTGTCTGTGTGTGTGTCTGTCTTTCTGTCTGTGTGCACACATGCATGTGTGAGCAGGTAAGCAGGCCTTGGTGCACACAGCTACCAGAGGAAGATGTCAGGCATCGTGCTATCCTCAGCAGCCATGTTGGGCTTGAGACTATCTAAACACACTGTAGGTTTAATGGATTGGTTACATTCCACTCTATCAAAGGCAGCATTAGCATTTGGCTCACAGAGTATTTTCTGAGTTTAAGCCTAAATTACTGACAATGAAACAGTATTTGGGGAAGAGAAACAGTGTCCATTTTACTCATTTCCATACGTTGACAAGTGATGTTACTGAAATAGCAGGTATCACTTGATATTGCTTTACAGCAATACAAATCATAGGTTTGTCCAACAGAACATATAAATTGTAAACGTTGTGCGAAGATGGAGGGTGTCTTTTGCCAAGGATGACAAACAGATTTCAACTCTGTGTGAGGGTAGTAATTCCAGGAGATGGATGTTAAAGGCAAACCTAGAGAAGGGCCTCTTCTCAGTTGTTATGAGAACTCCCTTACACAAGTCCACAGAAACATGGTCACTGAGCACAAATTACACAATCACCACACAGCAGCAGCAACGCAATATATTCTAGTATCTTGGTTATTTTTAAAGCTTTTACTTTATTTTTAGTTATGTGTATATGTAATGGGAGGTAGGTTGATGTTCACAGATGCCCAAAGGATACAGAAGAGGCCAGAAGATCCCCAGTGGCAGTCATAATACTGGAACTGGGAACTGAACTCAGATATTCTGCAAGAACAGTAAGCACTCTTCACTTCTGAGCTACTACCTTTCTTGCTTTCTAATATAGTTGTCCTTAAGTCAGGTTATGTATTAGATGTGTATATATATATATATATATATATATATATATGTGTGTGTGTGTGTGTGTGTGTGTGTGTATGTATATATATATATATATGTATATATATGTATATATATATAAAATGGTGAACTGCATATGAGGAAATCAGAGGAAAACTCTGTAACATCAGTGCCCTTTTTCATCTTCTTTATTTGGGTCCTGAAGTCAAATTCAAATTACTCAGCTTGCATGGCAAACAACTTTATGTACACACTCAGCCATGTTTTTGGCCCCCTGTAAAGTACTCATAAAATATGTAACAGGAAAAAAATCCTTGACTTCTACAAGCTTCTATTTTTAAGAAAAAATATTTTGTATTCCCATGTCTTCATGTATTGAGTAGTCACCTAATCCTAGGCTGTTTGTATAATCCAAGGCATTAACTCATAAAGATGTTACCTCATAAAGGTTTGTCAGATGATGGCCTCTTTGCTGGATAATTCTTTCTCACGATTGTCCCACACATAGAGGAAGTAAAGAAGTGAATGTGGATCTCTTTCATATGGCACTAGTTGTGTATCAGGAAAATACTCATAAGTCAATTCTTTCCTGAAGGGCTCAGTATTGCCCTCTACCACTTCATCAATGAATCTTATGGGTCTTTTAGAGCATACATTCAGAGCGTCTCACAGCTAAAAGTCTTAAAATATCTCTACTTGACATCACACTTGAAAGTGTGATTTCCTATTCCATGTTGCAATGTAGCATGTTGCATTGAAACTTTGATAGCTGGGACTAGAGTATTATCTTGCACATAAGCATGTAATTATTAATGCAACAAACTTTATTTTATAAACTGTTAAGAAACAAAATAAAAACAACATAAAACAGAGACTATGGCTCTGTGTGGCTTTCAGAATACCCAGTGTTGTTATCAGTCTTCTATAGTCCAATTTGTTAGCTTCAATTAAAGGGATTAAACAAAGCATCCATTTACTTTGCAAAGTCTCTCATTGTTTTACATTTCCAAATGACAAAAGTTCAATATTTCCTCCAGTGAAGCCCTGCCAGTGAAGGTGTTCTCCATAACTACAGAGGCACTGAAAGAGGTGTAGTTATGAGAGTGACGCTTTTGAGAAAAAGAGAAAAATCCTGAAGAAATTTAAATGTTCTTTTTTCTTTTTACCACTGCACCAGAATAATAGACCTCTGAAATATTAGCATTTGAAGGGCAATTTCTGAGACCTTTGCTCTTCCTAAAATGAAGAAAGGTTGCACACATTTCTTCTTGCTGCCATGAATAATAAAAAGCCAGGGGATTCCTTGTAGCAATCCTGGAATAATTATGAAATAGCTGATTAAGTTCAAAGTTAGTATGGAAATCTCTTCCTTTAAAAGTCTTTCATAATCTATCTCTGGAGGGAGATAATTCTATCAAATTTGAATTAATCCACAGATAATGGCAATCCTATCACACACCATTATGTATCTCTATATAGAAAATTAATAATTCATGCATTCTCAGATTTCACATAAAAATAACTCAGGGCCAGATTACAGAAGGGATTAATTGTAAACACTATGAGTTATGACAGACACCCTAAGAAAAGGATTAATCAACTTCAAACACATAACTTGACCTAACAATAATAGCCCAACCACAGATAATTATTTGGAGAATGAGGGGGGGGAGTGTTGAGTGCTAGTCACACAATGATCCCTTCATAGATATAATAATACATTTTTTAAAATTATACTACTGCTATCATTATAAAGTATAATCAGGTTCCCATATTACCATTATTACCAAAGCCTATAGTAGAATTAATTGTTCTACATTTTAAGTCAAAAATAGGCCCTTTATCAGAAAGCCTAAATTAAAGTATTCCAAAGAGTTTGAAATTTGAATATGTAAGCTCATGATTAGCAGCTGGAATGTAAGAGTATATCCATTTTATCTTTGATGATGTCCTGTGACTTTCTGCATCCAGGGACACTGTACATCACTTAGGAAGGGCATGGAAAGCAATAATATATATGCTTTGGACTTGAGGGATGACCAAATTAAGAGGATCCCACCACATTCTTTAAAAAATGTGTGCTAAAGTGGACAAAATAAAATTCACCAATTGGACATAGTACTACCTGAGGACCCAGCAATACCTCTCCTGGGCATATACCCAGAAGACACTCCAACATGTAATAAGGACACATGTACCACTATGTTCATAGCCGTCTTATTTATAATAGCCAGAAGCTGGAAAGAACCCAGATGTCCCTCAACAGAGGAATGGATATAGAAAATGTGGTACATTTACACAATGGAGTACTACTCAGCTATTAAAAACAATGAATTTATGAAATTTTTAGGCAAATGAATGGGTATGGAGGATATCATCCTGAGTGAGGTAACCCAATCACAAAAGAACACACATGATATGCACTCACTGATAAGTGGATATTAGCCCAGAAGTCCAGAAGCTGGGAATACCAAAGATACAATTCACAAACCACATGAAGCTCAAGAAGAAGGAAGACCAAAGTGTGGATACTTTTATCCATCTTAGAAGGTGAAACAAAACACCATGGAAGGAGTTACAGAGACAAAGAGTGGAGTAGGGACTGAAGAAATGACCATCTAGAGACTGACTCACCTGGGGATCCATCCCATTTACAATCACCAAACCCAGACACTGGTTGTGGATGCCAACAAGTGATTGCTGACAGGGGCCTGATATAGCTGTCTCCTGAGAGGATCTTCCAGTGCCTCACAAATAGAGATGGATGATCACAGCCATCCATTGGACTGAGCATAGGATCCCCAGTGAAGGAGCTAGAGAAAGGACCCAAGAAGCTGAAGGGGTTTTCAGTACCATAGGAGGAACAATAATATGAACTCGCCAGTAACCCCAGAGCTCCCAGGGACTATATCACCAACCAAAGAGCACACATGGTGGGACTCATGGCTCCAGCTGCATATGTAGCAGAGGATGACTTGGTCATCAGTGGGAGGAGAGGCCCTTTGTCCTATGAAGACTCTATGCACCAGTGTGTGGGAATACCAGCGCAAGGAAGCAGGAATGGGTGGGTTGGTTAGCAGGGGGAAAAGGGGAGGAGGGTGTTTTTTGGAGGGGAAACCAGGAAAGGGGATAACATTTAGAATGTAAATAAAGAAAATATCCAATAAAAGAAGGGGGGAACTCACCAGGGTAACCATTTTTTTCCTTTTTTTATTAGATATTTTCTTTATATACATTTCAAATGCTATCCTGAAAGTTCCCTATAACCTCTCCCCTCCCTCTTTCCCTACCCACCCACTCCCACTTCTTGGCTCAAGGAGTTCCCCTGTACTGGGTCATATAAAGTTTGCAATACCAAGGGGCCTCTCTTCCCAGTGATGGCCGATTAGGCCATCTTCTGCTATATATGCAGCTAGAGACATGAGCTCTGGGAGTACTGGTTAGTTCATAGTGTTGTTCCACCTATAGGGTTGCAAACCCCTTCAGCTCCTTGGGTGCTTTCTCTAGCTTCTCCATTGGGGGTCCTGTGTTACATCTTATAGATGACTGAGAGCATCCACTTCTGTATTTGCAGGCACTGGCATAGACTCATACGAGACTGCTATACCAGGGTCTCTTCAGCAAAAACTTGCTGGCATATGCAATAGTGTCTGGGTTTGGTGGCTGGTTATGGGATGGATCTCCAGGTGGGGTAGTCTCTGGATAATCCATCCTTTCATCTTAGCTCCAAAATTTGTCTCCATTTTTAAATTATTGTCAAATAACAGCCAGCTCGTTCTATCTGCACGGCTCATGCACAGCTCTTACCACAGCCTTACCATTTTCCATGGCAGTAGCTATGATGCTGCCTCTGTGAATTTGATTAGCAGTTACCTCGCTTATTCCTTAACCTTAATGGTTTCCACCACCCCCTGCCCCGATTTATACCATGTGTTAGAAGTTCTGTTTCTTTTAAAACTGAATAATATAATTGTGCGTTTAGTCTGCATCTTGCTTATTCATCCAGGGGGATCATGTGGGTTGTCTCCTCCCCTTGGAAATACTATAATGGATAAGGTAACTATAAGTATTAAAGGGCAACATTTCTTCTGCCAGTCTGCTTTCATTGAATTTCTGTCTATGTCCCAAGAGGTGGGGTTCCTGGTTCATAAAATAATTCCACTGTGATCAATGAAGGAATCCCCACACTGTTTTGCACAGTGCCTGCAATATTTCACATTTGATACCAAGCAAAAATGTGCAAGTCTCTAATTTTTCTGCATCCTCACAAACATAGGTTATATAATGTTGTTTATAAGAATTAAGATTTTAACTAATAATCTTTCTCCAACTATGGCTTCTCAAATGTTCTTTCCAGTAAGTATTTTGGGGTTTATTCTGAACTTTTTGCTTTCCAGAGAAGACAAATGTTAAAGTTGAGGATGTAGAAAATAATATTTTCTGAGAACCTGTGTACCAGCTGGCATCTCTGAGTGTTTTCTCCCACACACCTGATGTGAGTCTTTTCACAAAGTTAGACTTCTGGATCCAGTTAACAATGAGGAGAAGCTAACACATGATTATAAATTTACATCAATCTCCACCATAGGAAGAGACACTGCCCTTGTCCCCAAAACTACCAGAAGTCAGCCTTGAAATTATACATACAAGGAACATTATATAAACTGAACATATTAAATATATATATATACTATAAGGTATATATATATATATATATATATATATATATATATATATATATATGAAATCTTTCTTTTAAAGCTAATAATGCCATTGTATGTTTAGGCTGAATCCTGTTTATTCACCCATGGGGGAACATGTGAGTTATCTCCTCCTCTTGGAAATACTATAATGGATAAGCTAATCATAAGCATGATATGTATACATATATGTATATATATTCCTAAATAACTGTTATTTCATGCATATATGTATCTTTATATACATATACATATGCATGCATATAAATATACATACACGCACAAAATAAAACTTAGTGAGAAAAGAGGCTATGAATCTGAAGAAGATCGGGGTGTACTGAAGGGTTTAGAGGAAGAAAAAGTGAAGGGAGGTTTGTAATTATATTAAAATCTCAAAAAATGCAAGTAAATGCTGATAAAGGAAAAGTATATTCTTTACTTTTTTACTAGATATTTTCTTCATTTACATTTCAAATGCTATCTGGAAAGTCCCCTATACCCTCCCCCCGCACTGCTCCCCAAGCCACCCACTCCCACTTCCTAGCCCTGGCATTCCCCTATACTGGGGCATATAATCTTCGAAAGACCAAGGGCCTCTCCTCCCATTGATGGCCAACTAGGCCAACCTCTGCTACATATGCAACTAGAGACAGAGGCTCTGGGGGGTACTGGTTAGTTCATATTGTTGTTCCTTCTATAGAGTTGCATATCCCTTTAGCTCCTTGGGTACTTTTTCTAGCTCCTGTATTAGGGATCCTGTGTTTCATCCAATAGATAACTGAGAGCATCCACTTCTGTATTTGCCAGGCACTGGCATAGCCTCACAAGAGACAGCTATATCAGATTTACTGTCAGCAAAATCTTGCTGGTACATGCAATAGTGTCTGGGTTTGGTGGTTGTATATGGGATGGATCCCCGGGTGGGGCAGTCTCTGGATGGTCCTTCCTTCTGTCTCAGTGCAAAAGTATATTTTTAATTGTTTTAAATAAATGAGGTAAATCATTAACCTTTATAGAGGTTTAAGCTATATGTGAATCACACACTTCCTCAGGATCTTGGACATAAATTGCTCACAGCACTCCTCTACTCATATCTGGGTAATGTAGATTGAACCACCTGGTTGCTGGGTGATTCCATGCAAACTACACAAAGAACTGTCCATTGTAGATGTATCATATTGGCTAACTGGTTTTTATCATGATTTCAACATTGCAAAAGGCAAGCTACAAGCAAGAATTATTAAATGCATGTCAGCAGTACCGCTACAGTATCAAGTGTTGTCAAAGTAAAAGTGATAACCTCCCCACCCCACGCCACTGGAAGGAGAGCTCAATTCCAACAGCAGATTGCTAAAGGAGATGGAGGGCTGGGACAAAACCCTCTGTCAAGAATGCCCTTCTCTTTGCTTCTGTAGGATTCATGCTTGTCTGGTCTCATGTTGCAAATGTCTTTGTTAACTCTCAAGGCATACTTGGTCCTCTATCTTCTAACAATCTATGCGCACACATGCTATCCCTTGCTAACATTACCAGCTCTTGTCACATCAGCAGAGGCATGATCACACTGGAATGGCTGTCTTTCAATGTTGCTGACTCAGCTGTCTGAGGCACAATAAGCTAGTGTGCTTTTGGAAGGAGAATCTAAGTCTATATAGTACCTATTTAGTAGTTGTTGGTGGTGGTGCTATGCAATGGAACATGGAAATGCTTTCAGTATAACTAATAATCTAAATATAGTGGAAAACATTCACAGGGTGACTTTAATTATTTTTAACTTAATTTTTATAGTGTGTGTGTGTGTGTGTGTGTGTGTGTTGGTGTGTGTTGGTATGTGTGTGTGGGGTGTACACATATACCTATCAAGATGCAAATGTGGAGATGAAAGGAAACCTTGCAAGACTTAGTTCTTTCCTTCTGCAATGCAGGTCTTGAAGATCAAACTCTAGTCATTAGATTGGCAAGCAAGTGCCTTTACCTACTGAGCAATGTAGCCAGCGCCTAGGGATTTGCAAACTTCTAAAGTTTAAAATTTTTTTTTGCATTATTCAGCTTGAACTCCCCTAGTTACATTGCAACTAACAAAAACCAGAAATATATGCAGTCGTGTTTAAAGGGCATACAATTTTTTCCTGCACACCTTGAATTTGGTTACTCTCTAAATTGACTATTTCTTCATTTCCATGTTCTTCATGGAGTTCTCATACACTAAAATCTGACTCAAACCCAGAGAATTTCATCCAATGAGAGAGAATGGCCCTCATGCTGGCCAGGGCTCCCACCCTTCTCAGTAGACACCATCATTTTCTTTGGTCCTCAAGGCATCTGTTCTTGCTGCCGCTTACCTGGACATGGTCCTTATTACAGCTATGCTTCTTGGCTCAGCATTGTATCATGTGAGAACAGAGATGCTAGTTGTTTCCCCATGCTACCATAGACATAAAATAAGACCATGCTCATATGATAGCTTAAAATGGGCTTTATCTACACGCAACTCGGATCCTCTGTGGTTACTCCCAATCCTGTATTACACTGTGGCCCCTTGTATGTGATAAGCGCTGCCCACAGTCTTCCCTGTCTCAGCCCAGTTAGAACTGTTAGATCCATAACCACAGTGCCTCGAAGCTAAGCCCTCTAGGAATCTCTTAAACAAACAAAAACATTGGGGCTGGATTCTTGAACTTACTAAATCTTTTTAAGACACCAAAGTTACATTTAAAGCTAATATAAAAACATAAAAGATATCACGGCATTTAATGAAGCCAGCAGAATGAGAGAGTGAAAATTAACTAAGACTTCCAAAGTGAAAACAAACAAAACTTTAAAATTAGATCTACTCATTTGTTTGCTATGACAAAAATACTAATCAGTATGAAGTGGTTCATTTGAACCGTGTTTCTCAAAGTCTGGCATGCACCAGATGTGAGGGATTTGTCTAAAAGTTCGGATCTCACCCACTCTCAGACCTAGGGAGTCACAATCTGTTGTCCTATAGTATCTGTATTTTAGGATCTGAAATAACTTTTATATGGACAAAGTGAAAACTGCTATACTCACAGTGTATGTCAAAGACATAGTGCTTTTAGCAAGCCAAATACACAGTTTCTATTAAGACTGTTATATGATAATTTATATCAAGACAGCTCCTGGTGCAAATTTTTACTTCAGTAAACCCTCTAAAGATCTCCAAAGAATACATGCTAAAAATACAATCAGAATGTTAGATCTACTTTTAATTTTTTAAGGATGATAAAAGCACATCTAAAAGGATGCACATCAAAAGTAATAGAGAATAAGTAGTGTCTTAGTTAAGGTTTACTGATGAGAACAGACACCATGACCAAGGCAACTCTTAAAAGGACAACATTTAATTGGGGCTGGCTTACAGGTTCAGAGGTTCACTCGATAATCATCAAGGCAGGAACATGGCAGCATCCAGGCAGGCATGTTTCAGGAGGAGTTGAGAGTTCTACATCTTCATCTGGAGACCTCTAGCAGAATACCAACTTCCAGGCAGCTAGGATGAGGGTCTTAAAGCCCACACACATGGTGATACACCTACTCCAACATGACCACACCTTCTAATAGTGCCACTCCCTGGGACGAGCATATAAAAACCATAACATTCCACTCCTTGGCCCCCATAGGCTTGTCTAAACATATGAGTCTATGGGGGCCATATCTAAACATAGCATAATGCAAAATACACTTAGTCAAACTTCAAAAGCCCCCATAGTTTAGAGCAGTCTCAAAAATGTTAAGTCCAAAGATCAAGCTTCTTCTGAAATTTATCCAATCACTTAACTGTAATACCCAAAGCAAGGCAGGAAACCAGCTGGGCAAACCCTGAACTCTGCATCTCCATGTCTGATGTCATAGCAATCTTCAGATCCCTAGCTCCTCTTTCATCTTTGTTGACTGCAACAGACATCTTTCTCCTGGGCTGGTTCCATTCCCTGTAAGCAGCTTTCCTCAGTAGATAGCCCATGGCTCTGTCATCTTGAACATTTTGGGGTCTCCAAGGCAACTTCAATATTACAGTTTCCTGTATCAATGTCTGAAATCCATACATGATCTTCTGGGCTCCTCCAAAGGGCTGCCGTCACTTCTTTAGCTCTGCCCTCTGAAGCACTCTAAGCTCAGGTTAATCCACTCCACTGCTGCTACTGTTCTTGGTGACTAACACATGGTGCTAGCATCTCCAATGTGCTGGGGTCTTCTGCTGCAATTAGGCTTCACCTCTCATAGACTCTCTTCATTATGCCAAGCCTCAACTCCTTTGCATGACCCTGGGCCATCAGTCCTGGGCCATCAACTGCAACTAAGGCTAAACCTTCAACCATCTGCCTTCCATGGACTGTCACAGTGCCAAGACTCAGCTGTTCTTCATGACTCCTTCATGTCTTCAAAAACAGTACCACCTGGATGACTTTTACACATTACCAAGTCCAGCTGCAGCACAAGGTACAATCATGGCTGTCTCTGGAACACAGCTTCTTTGTGCTCTCAGAAAACACTTCCCAGAAGATTTCACCTCAGTGATGCTGGTCTTTTCTTAATCACCTAATTTCTTAGCTCCAGCATCAATTGTCCTAGTAGTCTCCTTATCCCATTGACTACAAAGACAGAGCAACATGGTCAAAGCTGCTGAGTTCTGCTGCTTGCAGGAGCTGGACCATGGCACCCTTGTTCTACAACATTGTTACAGTATAACTAGCTTTCTCCTTTCCAATTCTTTCGTTGTCTAAGGTTGTCTGTCCTGGATCTCGCTCTGTAGATTGACCTTGAAATCAGAGATCTGCATGCCTGTCACCTGGGATTAAAGGTGTGTACCACTATGCCTGGATTTAAACTTTTCTTCACCTAGAACTTGCTTTCTCAGGCTGGCCTCAAACTCAGAAATATGCTTGGCTTTATCCCTGGGATTAAAGATATGTCCCACTATGCCTGGATCTAAATTTAGCTAGGTAAGATCTTGCCCCAAATTCCCACTGCCTTGATTTGTTTTCTTCTTGAGCAGAGGATTCAGCTCCATTTTGCTTCCTGGAACCCCTTTAATGCTTGAACCATATATTTTATATTTTTCCTTTCCCAGCTTGCTATGCTTGTTTAAAATGCTCTTCATGAGACTCAACTAGAGAACAAAGTCTATGATTGGTGTTTCTGAAACTTTTTTTGTCAATGCAATGAATCTGGGTCTTTTCACCTTAGCCTCAGGATGACTCTTCAAATAAGGGCATAAAGGAGACACATTCTTCACGAAAATATTGCAAAAACAGTGTTTATGCCAAATACTGAAATTCTTCTCTGAAACCAATTGGGCCAGGTTTGCACAATTTAAACCTCTCTCAGCAACAAAGTCTTCCATATTCCTACTAGGGTAGCCCATTAGGCCCCATTTAAAGTATTCCACTGCTTCCCACATGAAAAGTCTCAAAATCCTCATTCTTCCAAACAAAAGCATGGCCAGGCCTATCACAGCAATATAAAAACAAAACAAAATGATAAAAAGAAAAACTAGGGCTGGAGAAATGACCCAACAGATGAGTTTTTACTGTATACACATAAGTACATAATGTCAAACCCAGAACCCACAACAAAACTGGCATGGTTGTGCCTACCTATAACCTAGTCCTTGGATAGGGGCCAAGCAGAGGTAGATTCCTGGTGTTTGATGACTGCCAGTCTGCCTCTTGATTCAGTAAAAGACCAAGTCTCAAGGAGGAACATGAAGAGTGATAAAGTAGGATACCTGAGATCTTTTTCTCATCTCTGAACCTCCATAATGTTACATGCACCTACAACCATGTGATGATACAATGTAAACAGATCACACACACACACACACACACACATACACAGTAGTTTAAACTTTCCATGAAACACATAAATATAAGATAAAAATTTAAAGGAACAGTGTTTCCTCTCTGAAAAACTAGGAAAGGAGATAGCATTTGAAATGCAAATGAAGAAAACGTCTATAATAAAAAAATTAAAGTAACAGTGTGTATATGAAGCTTCCCCAATGGCTATTCTAGTTATAGATGGATGACCTTGGAGTGATCTTAAAGTGATGGATGAATGACCTTGAACTAATCTTATCTCCTCCTGCCAAAGATCAACATGGCTCAACAATTTTCCACCTACACAGCAAATACAGCTAGACTACTACAACCTGCCCTTTGTCTTAAAACATTTGCATTGGTTGTTTATGATGCTTTTTACAAAGAAAGCTTTTAAATTTTTAATTAGTCATATCTCTAAATCTTTTTAATGTGTTTGCCCCCTGGCAGGAATCTCCATCTCTCCTTGGAACCTTCAAGTTCTGGCTCCAATCCTGGAATATTTTTCCCTTGCTAGGGATCAGAAATCTTTATTTGTCCATTCATTCTTCTCAGCAGAAGATTTCAACACTTATTCCACTAACAGAGATATAAATTTGTATTGTGATTCCCTACTGAGAAAAGATTGAAGTTGAATGAAACACTCAAGCAAGTATATCCTGTTGAACACCCTACTTCTCCTCTCCCTCTCTCTCTCTCTCCCTCCCTCTCTCTCTCTCTCTCTCTCTCTCTCCCTCCCTTTCCCCCCCCCCCTCTCTCTCTCACACACACACACACACACACCTCTGCACAGAGGCATATTGTCATGAGCTTATCTTCCACATTTGTTTCTTTCATATTACTATAAACTACAAATCTTAAAGCTGTAATTGTCTTTGAACGAAAACAAAATAAAAATCAATAATTACATCAAAATATTCTGTCTAGAAAAAAGGAGTATATTCAACTATATTATCTAATAAATAAAAATTCTTACTTCCAAGTCCTGGTTTATCAAGAAATGCAGATGGCTATATCATGAGCCTACAGTGTTGTCTATATTGGTGTTGTAGCTGTCTCTACTAGTGCTGTGCACCACCTCCTGCTGTCAACTTTAAACCTTCCAAAGTTTGGGAAAGATTGACATTAATACTTGGGTCCCAGTCCTTCATGGTACTTTTTCCATGTTTCCTCTATATTCACACCCTTGATTTTTTTTTCCTAAAAATTTGTATTCATGGTTTTCTAACTCTGCTCACTTATGTTTGGCTTCTCAATAGAAGAACAGTAAATGTCTGAGTTTGAGTGCTATGATTTTGGGACCTTGAAACAGGAGTGGAAAGATTCATGGAGTAGAAAGTCTGAGGACATTGTGGAGCCCATTAGTCCTGAGTGGTGAGAAAAAGAAATTTAACCTGGAGATGTATAGAATGACTATATATTCTGTTTTCAAAGAAGTTTGCATCCCAGGGAGGCATATGGGACAGAGTTTGACAGTGGAGATAGTTAAAAGCTGTTTTTCTGTCTGCATATCTTATGATTCTGAGACCTACCTTGACAATCAATGTGTCCCCGTAACAACAGAGGCACAGAGAGTTCAACCAGAAAAATCTGTCTCCTCTGGGTAACTTTATACATTGAAGCCAGGAACCCTGAACCAGTGCTGGTGTTTGGCACTTGAGTATGTGTGTGCAGCCCAGTGGGCTGATGAGCATGCTCTGTGGCATTGGCCAATGACATCCATCCTTGCAGCACGGGATGTCCTCCCCCTTCCATGATGTGCTGCTTCTCTGAAGCATATCTGATAACTTCTAGACCACTTTCAATACTCACTTGGAGAAAGGGTTGCAGATCAATAAGATCAAAAACATTTCCATCCAACAGCTTTGTTATTCATTTTCTAAGGATGAGGCCTCATGAAAGCTTCACTCAAACTGGTGTGTCTGTCTTCTCACTCAGAGCAACAATACAGTGACAAAGCTCTGTGCAACATCTAGAACATGAACATGTAATGTCTACTGAGTACCATGTTCACTGCCATCACCTGTCCTATGGTGATCTCATCCCATTTGATGATATGTTTATCTGAGGATCACGATATATCCTGGTACATATCAGCCCTTCCTGTGTGCTGAAGAACATCTTCCCATCTCTTCTTAGTCAGAACATTGATACTATGGTTATGTCTTTTCAGTTTTTCTTTCCCAGCATTCCCTTCCTTTCAAACATGCATACTTGTCATGTGCTCTTTGTTAGAGAACAATTGTATAAAACACATAGAGAAACCAATGTGATTCGTTCTGTAGCCATGACCAAACTCATCTGCCTGGTACTTTCAGACTACTCGGACAGATGAACAAGTCAGTTTCTTTTTTTATTTTTTATTAGATGTTTTCCTCATTTACATTTCAAATGTTATCCCCTTTCCTAATTTCCTCTTTGAAAATCCCATATACCCTCCCCCCAACCCCTGCTCCCCAACCCACCCACTCCTACTTCCTGGCCCTGGCATTTCCCTATACTGGGGCATAGAATCCTCCCAAGACCAAGGGCCTCTCCTCCACTGATGGCCGACTAGGCCATCCTCTGGTACATATGCAACTAGAGACATGAGCTCTGGGGGTACTGGTTAGTTCATATTGATGCACTTAGACTTCAGCTTTGCATAAGGCAATAAGAATGGATCAATTCTCTCTAGCTGCATATGTATCAGAAGACGGCCTAGCCAGCCATCAGTGGAAAGAGAGGCCCATTGGTCTTGCAAACTTTATATGCCTCAGTACAGGGGAACGCCAGGGCCAAGAAGTGGGAGTGGGTGGGTAGGGGAGTGGGGGGAGGGTATGGAGGACTTTTGGGATAGCATTGGAAATGTAAATGAGGAAAATACCTAATAAAAAATTAAAAAAAAAAAGAATGGATCAATTCTCATTCTTCTACATGATAACCACCAATTGAGCCAGCACCATTTGTTGAAAATGCTGTCTTTTTTCCACTGGATGGTTTTAGCTCCTTTGTCAAAGATCAAGTGACCATAGGTGTGTGGGTTCATTTCTGGGTCTTCAATTCTATTCCATTGATCTACCTGTCTGTCGCTGTACCAGTACCACGCAGTTTTTATTACAATTGCTCTGCAGTTCAGCTTGAGGTCAGGTATGGTGATTCTACCAGAGGTTCTTTTATTTTTGAAAATAGCTTTTGCTATCCTAGGTTTTTTGTTATTCCAGATGAATTTGCAAATTGCCCTTTCTAATTCAGTGAAGAATTGAGTTGGAATTTTGATGGAGATTGCATTGAATCTGTAGATTGATTTTGGAAAGATAGCCATTTTTTACTATATTCATCCTGCCAATCCATGAGCATCGGAGATCTTTCCATCTTCTGAGATCTTCGATTTTCTTTCTTCAGAGACTTGAAGTTCTTATTACCCAGATCTTCACTTCCTTAGTTAGAGTTACACCAAGGTATTTTATATTATTTGTAACTATTGAGAAGGGTGTTGTTTCCCTAATTTCTTTCCCAGCCTGTTTATTCTTTGTGTAGAGAAAGGCCGCTGACTTGTTTGAGTTAATTTTATATCCAGCTACTTCATTGAAGCTGTTTATCAGGATTAGGAGTTCTCTGGTGGAATTTTTAGGGTCACTTATATACACTATCATATCATCTGCAATAGTGATATTTTGACTTCTTCCTTTCCAATTTGTATCCCCATCATCTCCGTTTGTTGTCTAATTGCTCTGGCTAGGACTTCAACTACTCTATTGAATAGGTAGGGAGAAAGTGGGCAGGCAAGGCAGCTTCCTAGTTTTAGCTTTTGCTACCCTTCATTTTAATGTATCACTACAGTACTGCAATCTCCATCAGCAATATCATTATTAACTACCTAGATAAACAGCATGTAATTCAGTCCTTACTTGACCTGTCTTTTCAGGTTGGTTGTCCTCCTTTCCCATACATCCTATTATGTTAGTTGTTGTTTGGCAAGTCATTTTTTCACACAGACTTTACATATCATGCCTTTGAACATCATGCTGGTCCAGCCCTTTGTGTACAAATCTCTCATTTTGTACACAATGCCTGGAAGCCCCACTTACACATAGACCATAAATGGTCTGCACTATGTGAAAAATGTGTTCAAGTTGTATAATGTTATTGTTCCTGAGGAAGAAGTGATGCCTGTCTCTACACAATGCACATCTGCACACAGATGTCTATGAAGCTTCAACAACTGCTGGTCATCTCTCTTAAATTTGCTTGCTCCTTTTCAGTCAGGTTCAGAGCATAGTATACAGTAACTTGTCAGGCATTCTACTCTTTTTAACACAAACTCAACCATCTCTCAGCTCTTTGTTCCAATATCACTTCCCTCACGCAGCCTTTCCAACTATATGCACAAGTGAGATTCCATAAACATTTACTAAAATATAAACAAATTAAACATGCCCATTTTCTTCTATGGAAAGTAATCTGAAATAGAATAATTTAATTGTAGTCTAAATTCTTATCATATTATCTGTATTTGGCAGCTGTTTATTATATAATGAATAAACATTTTATCTAAAACTCCAACAGGCAGCCTATACTTGTGTTTCACACTCTCAATATGCTATTAGCTACCAAACCCTCCTAATATCATTACCAATCTATTACCCAAATTCTCCCATCTCTTTCATATGCCCTTTACAAACATTTTTACTTAATGTCCAAGTTGCTTTTCATCAGTTTGGCAACAGCCTCTTCATAATATAATAGTGTTCTGTTTAATTACAAGATTGCATTCAGCGTGTCTTTATATCCTGGCTCTGTAGCATGATCTGACCTTGAAAAGGATTTCCTACTTCTCAGAGTCTCCATTCATGAAATAGACTAAATAATAAACATTACCTGGCATAGTGACTGTGGAGATTAAAGGAGGCCTGGTATGGAGAGTATTCCAAACACTGTCTTGCCTAGTAGTCAATGAATGAAAACAGTAATTGTTATTCCCAGATCTCCTCCTGTTATTACCATCACATATACATACACATGCATAGACACACACACACACACACACACACACACACACATATCCACAAATGTATACACACACACACACATACACAACTCTGAAATGTACATTCCACCAGGTGCCAATTTCTGTCATCATTTCAGGGCTCCTGGTTGCCTGAGTTCTACTGAGATTCCTGCACAGCTTGACCTCTGCCCACTTTTCTAGATGTCCTTGCTCCATTCTTCTATGTCAAGAACCTGTTGTTAATCCACACAGTGGCACCAAATACTGAAACCTCAGTAACACAGAACTAACCATAAAAATCTCAATATTGGTAGTACCTGAATCTTATTGAATGTTTAAATCATTTAGCAGTTATTGTTCTAATTATTATCTATATTTTAGAATATTTTATCATTCTCATATATCCAATAATGAGCTACTTAGGTTTTAGCATGATCTCCGGCCTGTCTGTCTTCCTAGTAAAGTGTGTATATTTCTTCTGCATCCCTATAGTGCCATGGTCTTCTGCACTCCTGCAGTGCCATGGTCCTTTCTTTAGACTGACCTTTCCTTTAATGCTGTCTGCTCGGTTGACATTTTATGGCCTGCAACTGTCTTCTGATCAAAACATATTTAATTATTGGAATTCTCAATATGCCTGTTGCAGAGTGTGATGGCTTGTCTATGTTCTTCCCTGGGAGTGGCACTATTAGAAGGTATGGTTTTGTTGGAGGTGGTTTGTCACTGTGAGTATAGGCTTTTAGACCCTCATCCTAGCTGCCTGGAAGCCAGTATTCTGCTAGCTGCCTTCAGATGAAGATGTAGAATTCTCAGCTTCTCCTGTACCATGCCTGTCTGGATGCTGCCATGTTACTGTGTTAATGATAATGGACTGAACCTCTGAACCTGTAAGCCAGCCCCAATTAAACTTTGTTCTTTTAAGAGTTGCCTTAGTCATACTGTCTGTTCACAGAGCAGTAAAACTCTAAGACAATGTTATAAAAAAGGAAATGTCTAAGTGAATAGCTATTTCCTGCTTTACAAAGGAAATCACCTCCATTGTATATGAGCCATGTATGCATTTGTCACATAACTAGGAGCATGCACTCTGGGACCATGAACAGAACAGACTCCTGAAAAGAAAAGGACCTGGCCAAATAAGTACATGACCTAACGGTATGAAATTCATAACATTGGATAGCATTTTTCCTTCTTTTTTTTTGCATTTCTGAGAAAATTTTATTGGCTTTTTGGATCAAGTTTATTTTCCAGGAAGGATGATTCCATCATACTTCTGCTGGAACCAGCGCATGGCCTCCTCCTTGCTGATTCTGTGTTTGGCCCCAATGCAGCCTGTTCTGCGCTTCTTGTCTGCGATGCTGAACCCTGGCCTACCCAGCACCACATAGAAGTCCAGGCCGTAGATCCCAATGCTTGGGTCGTATTTGATGCCCGGGTCAATGTGTTCTTGAATTCCAAAACCAAAGTTTCCAGTATCCGAGAAGTTATTTTTCCGCAACTCATACTCCCGCACCTTCAGGCCTTTCTCCAGAATTTCCTCTGCCTTGGCTCCTCGGACTGTGCAGTGAACAGCAATCTTCTCATTTCTCCAGATGCCAAAGGACCTGACAGTGTATCTAGCTTTGGAGAACACCGGGGTCTGGCCTGTGAGCTGCTCCAACACCTTGGCTGCCCGGGTCAGTCTGTCTCCGCTCTCCCCGACGCAGATATTGAGGCAGAGCTTGCGGATGCGCAGTTCCCGCATGGGGTTCTCCTTTTCCCCTTGATCTTGCGCCATGGTGGAGAACAGGAAGAGAGCTCATTTTTCCTTCTTTGCATTCTCTTGCTTTATTTATTAAGAATATTTATCTCACACAATAGATACCTCTATCTTAAATATCCATGCCCATGTTACCCCATCCTAGATTCTTGCTCAGGTTTTCCAGGAAACAGCTCCTCATCCTGTGAACAGAGCAATCCAGCCTCCGAGTTCCTTTCTACCGCTTGGCCCCTCCCACGGAAACAGCTGTCATGCGCATGCAGACAGCTGATGTGAGTGACAAGGATTCTCTTGAGATTATGGCCAGGTTAGTGATTAAGATGGAGACAGAGGAGGAGGAACAAGCTCACAGGAAAGAAATGCATGTGTCTCTTGTGGCACAGCCCATGAAAATCTGTCCCACTCCACAAATACACATTCCTGTCTCATGTCAAATTTAAGTCTCAAAAAGTTTCCATCAATTAAATCCACTTGGTATGGGGTGGTAGTCTATAAACACACTGGGTAGTAGCAGCATTCTTAATGATCTTTATAATATTTTATAACATGCCAGTTATTTCAACTCTTTCCACATTCTCTCTGTAGGATCATCAGTAAATGATTCAAAAGCCAGGTTGAATTAACTTTAATTCTGCTCCAAAAGTTTGTTAGAGTCTCCATAAGAATTTTTAAAGGTTAAACTGCACTGACAGATGTAGCAAATAACTATGGGACTGCAATGTTTATAAAAAAATAACTAATTTTTAAAAATCACTATTTTATAGCAATATTAATATTTATCTCCTTAGTTGAGAAAACATTAAATGTATCAATAAATAATAAATGTGTGTGTGTGTGTGTGAGATACAGCTCAGTGGTTGCATGTTTGAATAACATACAAAAGACTTTGGGTTTGAACCCTAGCATAGCAAATAGAGTTAATAATAATAATAATAATAATAATGATGATAGCATTAATAGATAAAATAATAAATCATTGCTCCTGTTGAGTCTTTATTATGATTCAATAGTGTGTCATGAATCATCTCTTTAGAAATGATTTTTCTACTCTTTTTCAATGGGGATGCCACATGCAAAGCATTAGAATTCAGAGTTATTAATTATCTTTCATGTATATTTTAATTTCAAATTTATTTCATAGATACTTAAATAGAAGTATTCCTTTAAAAGTTATTTGACTGGAAGAGGTAATTTCGCAGCTGTAAGCACAGCACTCAGGATTCAGAGGAAGGTAGCACTCTGTGAGTTCAAGGCCAGCTTGGTCTACATTACTAATGCCACGCAAGCCAGGGCTACATAGTAAGACACCATCTCAAAGCAAAGAAAAAAATCACTGGCCAGAAGTCAGTCTTCTAATTTTGCCAGTGTGTTAAATGTTGACCTTTTGTTTAGTCATATTGACCAAAGCTGATATAACAAAAACTTGAAGCATTCTTCCTCTGGGAGAGAGATTGTCTGTGTGGAGAGAAAGTAATAACAAGGAAATACATCCCTTGAGTGTGAATCAAACCTGTGAAATAAAAATACTCAGAATTATTTATAATCATTACAGTCCTCAGTTCTCCCTGCATTATCTTTCCCACAATGCCTTCAAATTGCAGTGGGACTTTAATGGTGCCATTTGTGCCCTCCATTACTAGCCCTTGAAATTTATTTTCTTTTTTTCTGGGTTCTCATGCATTAATCTCCTCTCTTTTTAATTTATCTACTATTGATGTACACTTTCAATGTTCCCCCAATTGTTACATTCTTTTTATTCAGCTGATTGGGTTTTTATAATTAGAGCATATACGTAACATTTTATGGGGTGTCCAGTTGCAGACAGCACCCCAATAGATGCGCTACAAGAAAACGCAATGAACTCATAAATACCAGATATTTGAAGCCACATCTTCCTTTCATTCCTTTCAGCAGGAGGGCAGCAGATTCTGAACCACTCTGAGATTCAATTTCCTTGTCTTTAAAATATAGATATAACACCTATTTTCTGGTGTTATTTGGAAGAATAAAATTCTAGAATATAAATTACCCATCTCACAACTGAGGGCTCTTGCTATTGTTATGATTATATCTGCTATTTTACTGTGGTTGTGGCAAAAGCTTCCAGATAGGTCTTCATGCTAAAGGTTAAATCTTAAAACTTCTACAGAAAAACAAGCAGAATATTTCATAAAGTAAGGTGGTAACACACACACACACAGTGGAGGCACTAACTTAAAGGATAAGTCTGTTACATTAGAATTTACTGAGATTAAAACCTTTTCTATTTATAAAAATTAAGATAAAAATAATACATGTGAAAACGTCAACACTATTAAAGAAAAAACATCTAGATTAAAAGATAATTTTGATTAATACTTCAACAAAAAAGCCACTGAACAAAGTCACATGGCTAACTGGCAACTCACTGGGTATCAGGGATCTTCGATTTCAAGACACCACAAGATCCCCTTACTGATGAGCTAGAATGGCTCAAAATGTCACAAAAAGAAATGTGGACTACCATGAACTAGAACTCTCACAGTGCTGACAGTCTCTCAGCTCTCCACTATGTCTGTACTAACAGCTTGTACAGTGTTTAGTGAGGTGGTTAAAATAAGATATGTCCATCATAGACTCATGTATTCTGTCACTTGGTCAACAGTTGGTGGCATTCTATTGATGACATGGGTTATTAGACAAGATGAATTGCTGGGGTGGACTTTGAGAGTTTATGGCCTCACCCCGCTTCCAGGTTGCTCTCTCAGCTTTCTGCACCCGTGGTTGAAGATGTCATCTCTCAGTTTTCTGCTCTAGCCTCCAGCCGCCATGCCTCCTCACCTCTGTGGACTATTTCCTTCTAGAATTTTAAGCCAAAATAAACCCTAAAGTCTATAAGTCACTTTGGGTCATGATATGACACCGCAACAGAGAAATAACTAACATAATTTCTAAAACCCACATGTTTAGCTGTAACTCAGTTGCAGAAATGTTATTCAGAAATGAAAATGAATGGATTCTGGTAATATATTACAATATGAACTTAAATATAAGAATCATAAATACAGCAATAAAGAGCCTAATTCCGACAAATACAAATAATTATGTTCCTTTGACTAAAAGCTTAAAAACAAGCAAAAATAAATACCACCCTTGATGTTATAATGGTGGTTATCCTTAGGCAGGGAGGGACTGTGACTTGGGAAGGCAAAGGACATACTGATGAGAGTATCTTCTTCTTGGGTAGTCAGCAATGCCAGGAAATTTCCCTTTGGGGTAGATGTTCTAAACACTCATGGTACCTACACCTTTCTCTATTTTTCTATTACACACACACACCAGCACGCACACACATACACACACACACACACACACATACATATGTATGTATGTATGTATATATGTGTGTGTGTGTGTGTGTGTGTGTGTGTGAACAAGCTCACTACAAAAATTTACTCCTCGTTAGGAAAATCTGTACATTTTTATTTTACAATGGGAGCTTTCCTTACCACATCTTCACGTCTTCCCCAGATAAGCTGTGTGCTTGGAGAGACATGTAGACAAATGCAAATTTGGAATTGAAAATAGAAATGTACTCCATTACTTTTCTTTTCTAATAAATATTTCATTTGTTGTTTTTCCAAGTCCCCCAAGTCTCTAAAGAGAAAACAGACACCAGGTGACAAAGCGCCAGCCTGAATGAGACAAGAATTTTTATCACTAATCACCTTGTGAGCACTTTATAAGCAGTATCTGATTTCTCTGTGGGGTTTTTTTCTGTCTGAAGTCCATTTTATTTATTTATTTAGTTAGTTAGTTTTATTGGAAATAGATTTTTCTCTTCTACATCTTTTCCACAGTCTCTCCTCCTCCACCTCTTCCCCCAGATCCACTCCCTCTCTGTTTCCCTCCAGAAAAGAGTGGGCCTCTAAGAGACAACAACCAAACAAAATAAGATGCAGTAAGACAAGCCAAAAGCCCTAGAGACGTCAGAACAGGCTGATGTGCTCCGCACAGAATCAGTGTTAGTGGATTCTTGGTTGATATTGGAACATATTTAACATTGTCCTTTTGAATAAGGTTCACTTGCTGGAATACTCTTTTGGTGCACTGTGTAAAGTTTGAGTTTGTATTATTTCAAATGTTGATCTCTGTACCAGCAGAGTGCTGAGTACTGTCTGATCTTTGGTATTGTTATTTTTATGAAGCATCACCAATCTCGGTGTTTTGTAAACATGCTTCGCCATTACCTTCTGATTGGTTTAATAAAGATCTAATGGTCTATAGCAGGGCAGGGGAGGAAAAGCAGAACTTCTGGGCAGAGATAAGAACTCTGGGAAGGAATAAGGCATGGGAGATTTACCAGCCAAACATAGATAATAGGACAAACAGGTGCCATTGCTGGAAGAGAGGTAATGAGCCACATGGCAGAAAAATAGATAAGAATAAATGGGATAATTAAGCTATTTGAGTTAGTTGGGAATGAGCCTAAGCTTAATAAATAATAATAAGTCTCTGTGTCATTATTGGAAACTGCCATGTTGAGACAGTCTGATGGTATTCACTAACTTGTGCTCCAGTGTTGTAATTAAAAGGGGAATAAAGACATATCAGAAAAGTGACTAACAAACCTCTCCTAGAAAGTTTTGTCACCTGTCTTTGAGGACAATGCTGATTAGTCAAGGTTCTCATAAAATTTCTCTACAGCAGAATGTTAAAGATTCGTACATAGAAATTATTTGATCATGTCTTAGTTGTGGTGTATCCCCAATGGTTCACTTATGTCCTTGGTCCCAGTACAATATTATTGAAGAGTAATAGAACTTTTAGGATGTGGAGCCTAATAGACAGTTTTCAGAAGGAATTGATGGGAACAAACACAACTGGGCAAGATTTTACACCATGAAAATACCCTCATCTTTTCATTATTACTATGTGGTCTTGTCCACACCCACTACTCTTGGAAATAATTTATGGATGACATTCATCATCAAGGGATATATCATTCTATATCATGAGATGTAGACAGAACCATATAATCAAAAGCCAAGCTCAGTGTTATGCTTTCAGACTTCCAGAGGTGTAGGCTAAAGAAGTCTCTTTTCTTTGCAATGCATCCAAATTTAGGTATAACTTTACTGCAGTGTCTGATGACTAAGATAGTCTCTTTGGACAGCATCTTCTTTTTTTATTTAAACCAGGAAAATTCCTAATTATACCATTCTTTGTGTCATAGGGATAAACAGAGCTAAAGAAACTCTACATACTCTACAGTTTACAATTTTCTACCTGATTTTTATATTTTCCAAAATTTTATTGTTATTATGCTGTTTATGGTGTTGCTTATATAAGTGTTGTTTATATAAGTTGCTTCTTTTTATTGATTATTTGGGAATCTCACATCATGCACCCCGATCTTGCTCACCTCCCAGTGTTCCTATGTCCACCCTCTCCTCATACCCTGTTCCAAATAAAACAAGTCCATTTTGTGCTGTCTGTATTCTCAGTGGAGCATGATCAAATCCTTAATGGCCACCCCATCCAAGGTAGAATGAGTCTTTCTGCACTGCCATCCATGCAGAAGCGATTAACTGAGGAGAGGCACCTGATGGCCAGAGAAGGGCAGGACCAGTTCTCCTGTGAGGAGTGGTGGTAATTTGCTTCTTAGGTGAACAATTATAAAATTTCTTTTTCATTTTTAATTTTTATGACCCAATTTATGTCTATGAACTTTTTTATTGAATACATCATCTTTCCTCCAATACACCCTGACCACAGTTTCTCTTTCCTCCACTTCTTATAGCTCCCCTCAACCAAAATGTAAATGTTTCTATTATTCATATGGTTCAGAAGATACAAAAATGTTTTGACTTTTATAGAAATTTTAGTGTACTGAATACATGCACATAATAGTAGGCAATAAATATTAAACTAATGAAACAGACCATAAAAACTTTCAGCTTAGGAAACAAAGATCTCACATGTACACAGAGGTCAATGAAGAAATTTGATCTGGGACTTCAAGCATTTCTATGTAGCAAAAACCAAAGATTTACCATACTACTGACCTGGCTTATTGCCTTTGAAAGAAACACACATTACATTTTATCTTTAGTTGTTGAAGGAACTACAGTCACAGAGTTCTTTATGATGAAGATATATCTTAAGAAATGTCAGTTGGCAATTTTATCATTGAATAAATGTCATAGAATGTACTTAAATATAAGACAGTTATGACATCATATGACTGCAAGCAATCTTTCCCATGGAATCACTGTGTTATACATGGCATGCTGTCGACCAAAGGTTATATGGGGTGTTTAGGAGCACAAGAAATATTTAATTCATGTTAACACCATGATAATCTGAAAAATAAACAGTTAGGAGATAAATTATTCTACAGTAAACTACTTTGTCCTTGTTGCTACTAATAGTGGTTTTTGTGATTCAGGAAACTTGCTTTTGATTTTGTTTCTGTTGCGCAGTTGCCCATGTTCCCATCCAGGGCTTTCACAGAGGTCTGACATTCAGCTTAGCAATAAAATCTAAAGAAATTCTCTGGACTACGATGCTTATAAAAATTACAATCATTATTACAATATTAATGCAAAAGTATCTTTAGTCAAGACAACCATTTGAATAGGATTAAAAATCCCTCATCAGGGACAGCTGCCTTTTTCCATTAGTGAGTGGAAGTAGACTGCAAATGAATTGGTCTCGTCTCTTCACACTTATATTAGTTCTGAATGTTAGGTCTGAGTAGTTAACTGGGATGTTGCAGATGATCAGGGAACCAAAAGGGGTTAGGGGGATGAAGAATAATGAAGTAAAGGGGTGCCACTTAAAGTTCAGTGCCCTTGAACAAGGAAATCAAATGAAACACAGACATGAATGTCTGTCTGTTTATGCTATATATGATTTTATACTTGAGATTTTGTTATATATTTAAGTACCTGTGAAAAAATGAGAATTTCATTGGTTTGTTATATGCAGTTAGAGCCCAAACAATGTGTTATAGATGTCAAGACTGGGGAGATAAAAGTGCTGCACAGAGAAGGCTCATAAAACAGTCCCAGGGAAGGTGGAAAGGGCCTTTACTGCTCAACTTAATGATCCAAAACTTAGTGGCAACCACATTCAATTTGAACTTTGATAATTTCTTACCGGACTCTTACAGTGTCTTTGTTGAACTATCTTACACATTCCAGTCTTGCCTCTGCAACTTGAGATTTATCTATTTGCTACTTGTAGAAATCATGTAAAACTGTATACAAACTGCCTTTTATCAAGATTTTTATTGAAAAGTTGGTGTGCTTCAGCATTGTTCTAGGCTTTGCCTATGTGCCAAAGATCAAAATAAAGAAAAGATATATATCCTAAAGGATGAGACTAAACTAACAAGGTATACTACCCTGTGATACCAAAGGCTGAATTCAATATAATCCACTTAAAATATTTGAATAAATAGTACAGTGATAACTAAATATGATTACATTTGAAGTCACTTAGTCACTACAGTTATGTACAAAGCAGGCATTGGGAGCTATTTCAATAGATGTGAAGAACCAAATACTGTCATAATAAATAAGGCAGAATGTATATTTATTTATTCTATTTAATTTTATATTTTTCTTACTTATTCACTTTACATCCTGCTCAATGCCCCCTCCTGGTCATCTCTTCCCACAATCCTTCCCCTCTCCTCCTCTGAGCTGATGGGGGTCCCCTGGGAATTCCCCCACACTGGCACTTCAAATCTTCTCGATGCTAGACACTTCCTCTCCCACTGAGACCAGACAAGACAGCCCCGCTAGTATATCATACCCCACATACAGACAACAGCTTTTGGGATATCCCCCATTCAGTTGTTCAAAACCCACCCACAAAACTTGGAACCCAAAATTTGTCCTGTCTACAAGTAATGAAGGCACAGGAGAGGGAGAAGAGTCTGAGGGAATGGCCAACCAATAACTGGCCCAACTTGAGATCCACCCCATGGGCAAGCACTGATCCTTAACACTATTAATGATTCTCTTAATATTTGTATAAGTAGTACAGTGATAACTGAATATGATTACATTTGAAGTCACTGTGTCACTACAGTTAGATACAGAACAGCATTGGGAGCTATTTCAATAGATGTGAAGAATCAAATACTGTCATAATAAATAAGGCAGAATATATATTTATTTATTCTATTTAATTTTATGGGCATGTTATGCTTGCAGACAGGATGCATATAGTCCTCTGAGAGTGTGGAGCAATGGACCATGGGGGAAGCCTAGTAAGGGCAAGCCAAAGGCTTGAAGCCCTGGACACCCTAAAGGTATAGTAGGTGCCTGCTCCCAGCACCAAGCCTCTGTCATATAGTCACAACGCCCCCCCCCCATCACCATCCAAAGATTTGTGGACATCAATCACGTAAGGGCAGTGCTCTAAGTCCTTCCACATGTAGATGAGGTATCCCTAAAATCTTACACCAAGACAACAAGAAAAGAGATGTGACCACAGTCAAGTAGGCTTCAAAGTTACTGATGCTAATGAGGTATTTGGAAGTCTGGAGGACATTGCCAATAAGCTTCCCTCCCCAGATATTCCTCCCAGAAAAAGGTATTTAATCTCAGGTCTACCCTGAGAAGTAGAGTATTGTTTTGCATATCCACTTTCCATTATGACAGTAAACTTTTTAGAACCATGGATTGTCTCTTATCATTGAGATCTGCCATGGGGAGCCAGGGCGAAGGCCTTTGCTACAGAGCCACAGCCTAATCTCCCATAGAAGGTGACTCTACCATCCCAGCCACAACCACCACCAAACCTTCAAGCTGGGACTCCCCTTTCCCACAAACCTGGGCCCCCGACTCTTCTCTGCTCTTCTGTGACTCCCAGTGCCTGGATGTCCAAGAGGCTGAAAACTCCATAGCCACAACCTTGTCACAGGCCTGGGGACCCCCACCCCCGAGTCAGTTCATTCTTTCCCACATCTCAGACTGCACTTTTCCACCACCAGAAGAGCACCTCACTGCTCCCAAATGGCTGTGTGGGATAAGCGTAGTCAAACTCCCCTCATCCAGCAACTGTGCTCTGTGAAGGATCAGATGAGGGGCTACAACCCTGCATGAGAGGCTCTACCCAGCAGCTATCTCAGACAGATGCAGATACCCATAGCCAAACATTGGATGGAGCTTGGGAACTCTTACAGAAGAACAGAATATATATTTCAAAGATGGCTGCCTCCACATCTGTTTTGTTCCTCACCCACTCTTCACTAACATCAATCCTCAAATCTGGATGGGCATACACAGACTAAATAGAACATCTGGTGGAAAAGATGCTGAGTGTTTCAGTAATGGCAAGGGACAAATGATGGAGCAAAACCTCAATGTTCATCCCTGGAGAACCACTGCATGGCCCATTCTCCCAATGTACACACATATAGACTTAAGAGCCATTACTTAGTTATTCCAGGCTAGGACTTGCTAAAGGTGATCAAATAACAATTGTGCTGCTTTGAGTTTGACTGCATGATGAAGCCCATTACAGTCTTGGAAGTTACAAGAAGAATCAGACCAGATGGGGTAATGATGAGTTAGACTTAAAAATCTTTTTTAAAATACATTTTTGAGATTATAATTCCATGATTCCCACTTCTGTTTTCTCCTTTTGACCCCTTAAACATACATTACCTTATTTTTTTTCAAATTCATATGTACTTTTTTTTGGTATGATTGTTCATATATATGCTTTATCCATATAATTAAACTGTTTATTTTTTAAGCTTAATAGTGGTCTTCCATTGATGTGCTCTTCCATAGTTAGAGCATATCTCCCTCTCCTGGCATTCCTTAGTTGGCTAGAGTTCTTTCTGTAAGATCTTGTGAATTTTCTCCCATCCATATTAACTTATCTATTGGTGTCATGCTTGGTCAGGTCATACTAGAAAAGTGTAGTTCTCATTCCTCATCAAGAAAATGTTGCAACAGATAGAAACTCTTAGGCCAACCACAACTGATCAGAATGATGTGGAATCTAGTTCTAATCCATATATCTATAAAACACCACCCTCACCTAAGGTTTAGGGAACACTGGAAGTAGGGTCAGAAAAATAATAAAAGCCAGAGGAAAAGGCAAGTTGCATGTCCCCTAGAAATGTCATAGAAGCTATACTCATGAAGTCTATGACAACAACTCCCTAAAGCTGTGTTGTTATTTATCTGTAGTTGGAAGCTGCCACTGATGAAACTGGGGACAGCAGCGGAGGGCGGGGCCTGGCGTGTTCATCTGAATTTGTTTAGTTGGTACTTACAGAAGCTAAACAGAGATGAGAAACTCAACCTTGGGTTAGATTGTCACACAGCTGCCTTCTGGCCCAAACAAGTTTGTTGGATCTGAAAGAAAAAGATGTCTCACATGGCCCTTCCCTAGCCTTAAACAGACCTTGAGTGCTTGCCACTGTGGCCTTAATGACCTAGGTGGAGTCTTCTGCCTTGATGTACCTGCAATTTCCTTCAAGACTTTAGAAGAATAGACTGCCCAGTGATCTTGCTTTGCAACATAATCCAGCTGAAACTAAGGATGGGTTTTTCTGGTCTTCCCCTTATAAGCTGGAGCTGCAAAATTAAACTTGGAGCCTTGATCAGAATCCTGTCTTGGCTTCATCCTTCTCTGCCCCCACCCCCTATCCTTTTCCTTTCCAGCCTCCCTTTCAGGTAAACCTAGTTATTCCATGGCTGCTGGATGGCTACACTTGCACCCCTACTTCGCCATATTCTTTGTAAAGACTTGAGTTGTTTCTCCCTGGGTGCCAGACCTTTTCTTTCTTCCTGGACATTTTGTATTTACAACTCATTGACTATTGCAATCAAATCAGTGTAAGACAGTCATTAAGGGCAGTGGAACAAGCTGGCTGGTCAGAAACTATCATGCTTATGATTCAGTGATTTTGAAAAAAAAAACCTTTAAGAAAAGTTAGTGAGGAAAAGAAATTTTTAAAATATCTTTAAGTCAAGACAATCTGTTTAAATGATGGACAATAATTTTAACAGGTAATTTCTCCAAATACAAGGAACAAGTGACCAATAAGCATATAAGAAGGGCATTCAGCAGCAGCAGTCATTAAGGAAGCAAAGGAAATCCAGAACAAAAGTAAATGAGACACTACCCGCTGGTATGGTTAAAGTCCATAAGACAGGAAGAAGGTGACTGTGATGTAGAGAAATGGGATCCCTATTAGTCCTGGTAGAGACTTAAATGGTGTTGGCATACTGAACTCCATCTTAGAATTTCCTTAAAATGTTAGTCAGAGATGTAACCATGATTTTATCTGTAACCTGTGATTTTTTTTTACCCTTCTGTCTTGAAGACAAACAAATTTTTGATACAAAGTCAAAACAGTGTTATTCATAACAGTAAGGAAATTAGGATCAGTCTTCCTCGTGAGCTCTATGTTATGCAATGAAAAGTTTTGAAATAAAAACACATACCAAGGAATCTTAATTCTGGTATAATATATAATATGAGTCATATCTACCATTATAAAAACAAATCTATTGTTGCTCAGTTTCATTTTAGGAGGTGTTTGTATTTTTTGTTGTGGTTCAAGAGACCACTTTTACTAGCAGATGTACAATCACACTCTTACTGCAATAGGACATAACAATATTCCATAAATGCAATATGAAGCTGTGCCATTCTCTGGCCTACTGATATATAAGAGTTTCCTATGCCGAAACGTGAGCACTCGCGCGCACACACACACAAACACACACACACACACACACACACACACACACACACACACACACACACACTTCACTAAGTGGGACTGACCTGGCTGTTACAGTTTGACCCAGAGAGCTTCTGGGGGAAGTCCCAGCATTTGCACTTGTTCCTCCAGCCTCCCTCATTATTCTGAGAGATCATCCAATTATCCTTCTGATCTAGCATCCTAACTCAGATTTCTCTTTTTGGAACAAAGCATTTATTTATCATTCCTACTATTCTATGTACACATTTAATACTTGGTTTTATTCATTCCTCCTGGGGGAAGAACTAGGTTTTATCAATCCTGTTTGATGAATGAGTAAAGAGTCTCCAAATGGAGAATGTGTCCAAAGTTAAACTTACCATGGCCGAGTCACTATTTGAATGCACTTGTGACTTCGCTAATTGTGATCTTAACCAATACACAGATTTCTCCCTTACGTTCAAAGGCCTGGATGTTATAGCCCTCTTTGAGGGAATGCTCCTTTTTCTGCTAGAGTCATATTGAGGAATATAAAAGACCACTCACTTCCATTTTATCAATTGGTTCACACAAGATTTGTGCTTCTGTTCCTCATTAAATAGGAGAAGTGCCCATTCTTTAGTTTTGGGTAGTGTTTCTGCAGAAGGGTGTGTTTGGACACAGGTAGACAAGCCCACGTAGCTCTGGTTCTCACAGGAGGCAGGGAAGAATTGTACTCGGGATCATCTGCTCCTTTAAAGAATTCTGGGAGAAGAATGCAGGAAATAATTCCAACCGCCTCTTAGAGTGGAAAATAAAGCTAAGCATGCAAAGTAAATTGTGTCCGAATCTGACATTGCAACCTCTATTCTGTAATTGCTTTAATAAGAACTTGAAAATAATATGTCTCGTGCATAAATCTATTAAAGTGAAAAATTAACTCTTAAAAACTAAGTTCTCCGGGAATTATCTGTGGGCTATATACGAGTTTGGGTGCTGATGAATCCTTCCACTTTATTTCAAGAGCGTTGTAATATAGTTGGGTGTGCTTTGTCTGTGCCATTAAAACAGGGGCTACTGAGGATTCGCCTGTCTTCGGGAGCTCTTGTTTTCATTGAAATGTCACTACGAGATAAAACTTCTTTGTATGGAAGCTGGTTCTCTTGGCGGCGGTGGTCTTCTTTTTATATACTTTTCAACATGGCTGAGTCGCCATTTACATGCAGTTTGTGGCTTCTAGGATTGTGTTCTTAACACAATCCGTATTTTTACATTATATAATGGAATTGGTGAGTTATATAAACCACCATGTTAGAACAAAGCCAAGCATAAACGTTCATCAATTCCATGGCCATTTTATTTTGTGGAACAGATCTTTTCATGGCAGCATTTTTAGTTTTTTTTTTTTTTCTACAAGACTTCATGTTAGACAATGAATATTTTTTTCTATATACTACAGCATGGACCTGTGAGACTGAACCTTGATATCTTTTCATAGTGGTAGAGGGTAAAGTTTGATTTTAGGAGGAAACCAATTTTGAATCAGCCAACTTAAGCCTGCCTGTAGCTTTTCCAATTTTCTTTCTCATTCTCCTTCCTTCTGCCCCCAATCCTACTACACAATCTGCTCCTAGATATCACAGCTTTCACTACTCTTGTCTTCTTTACCCCACAGGCTACAAGACTTTCTCAAGCTCCAATAATGAAAAATGAAAGTCTCAGCAAGAGATAATGAGACTAGAAAATATTAAGGGCACACCTGTTCTCCATTCAGAATTCCTGAGGCTTCCCATGTAAAGGAAAGATTATGTTAGAACGGTAAACAATTTTGAGCTGTTGGAATAATGTATTTTGAAGTGTGGGTCTGTGCAGAAAATGAGAAAACAAGAAAGGATAGAGAGAAAAGACACAAGGGGACATCAACTTGCAGAAATTGCTCAGGCAGAAGAGAAGCCTAATTAGACCCACCCGCCCTGACTTACTTTCCTAGCAGATTTCCACAGATTAAGTAACACCACACCTTTCCAGAGACGTGAAAGTAATTATTATAGTAATTTGACACCAACAAATACCTCCAAAATACTAAGTCAATCTTGGTATCTTAATTTTTGATTAGGCACTTAGAGCAAGTTTTTAAAAATGATTTGCGCTTCTTCATCTTTCCCAAATAAAATGCACTTTCATAGAAATGGGGGAAGGAAAGAGCTACCAGTTCCAAAAGAATGCTCATTTTCAGCGGGATCCTGACCTACAGGTGTACTGATGTTCAGACAGGTCGTGACTTAGCTTAATCTAGACATTTTTCTTCAGTTATCTACCTCATGGAACAATTTTGGTGTGGGCTCTTGAAGGGAGGAAATTTACTATGAGTCAAAGAAACAAGAAGATATTGGATTCTAACCACCCTTCATGTCCATTAACAGAACTAATGATGAAGGTGTGGCATATATACACAATGGACTTAGACTTTGTTGCAAAAAAAAAAAAAAAATAAATAAAAATCTGAAAGTAAAATGACCAGGCTCAGAGAGCCAAAAATCACACATATTCTATCTCATGTACAGAACTTAACTTTTGATGTTTGTGTGCATATAAACAAGAATTTGTATATAAACTATGAGACTACATAGGAGACCACAGTAATGAAGAGAGATAAAGGTCACATGTGACAGGAAATGGTAAGGTGAGGTCAGCTACTGTAGGCGAGGTCACAAAGGAAGGAGGAAGTGAAAAGAGACAAAAAGAGAAACAGTTTTTCTTTTGGAGGGAAAAAAGCTATGACAAAATCTCATCATTTGTAAGCTAATAAATGTAAATAAGTAAATAGAATTGTGCTGGAGAAAGACAGAAGGAGCATATTGGAAACTTGGAAATAGAGGAAAGACATCCTCAGATGTAGGAGTAATGAGGTTATATGGTGTTCATGGGAAATTTCAATTTTAGTAATGTTTGTATTTATTACACAACATAATCTGTTTCATTACAGCATTTTTATAATCTATGCCTGCCTTTGCTCCCTGTCACTCATTTTATCCCCTTTGCTTTCCTCACCGGCTGTTCCCCACCCTGCTGGCTAGCTTTCTTTCCCTCCCTGACTCCTGCCCAGAAGTGAATATTTGAACACTTTATTATTATTTACTTCTCGGTTGTATTATGGCTTATACAAAATTTCTAGTAAATTTAGTAAAGATTTATTTGAAATGTTCTCAGTGAAATAAAAAAATCCTTATAAATATTTATAAATATCTATTTCACTAACAAATTTTCTTTTAAGTCATTCTCTCTCTCTCTCCCACACCCCCATCCCTCCCAAAGTAAAGGGACTTACAAGAACAACAACAACAAAAGCAGCAATCCCAAACACTACTAGTGATACTCTGTTAGGCTTGTAGACAGGAGCAAGTTGTCTTCTGAGAGGCTCCACCAGCAGCTGACTGAGACAGATACAGACACCCACAGACACCACAGTGGGTAGAACTAGGGGACTCTTATGGAAAAATAGTAGGAAGGAATATTTTCCTGAAGTGGATAGGAACTCTACATGAAGACCAACAGAGTCAACTCACCTGGACCCTTAGGGCTCTCAGAGTCTGAACCACAACCAAAAACACACACAGACTGTACCTAGGCCCCCTGCACATATGTAGTAGATGTGCAGTTTGATCTTCATATGTGTCCTGAACAATTGGAACGGAGGCTATCCCAAAAGTGTTGCCTATATGTGGGATACGTTCTACTAGCTGGGCTGTGTTGTCTGGCCTCAGTGGGAGAAGAAGCGCCTAGCTTTGAAGAGACTTTGCTAAGTGCCAGGGTTGGGGGATACCCAGGGGAGCCCACCCACTGGAGAAGTAGGGAAATAGGGGAAGGATTGTGGGAGGGGGTGACCAGGAGGGGGTCAGTGAATGGAATGTAAAGTGTATAAATAAAAATAATCAAATTAAATTTAAAAAATTAAAACAAAAAGAAAATCAGTAAAACAAACAAAAAACAAAGTACACTTTTGTAATCAGAGCAGTTTTGACTAAGGAAGTACATAAGTACAATCTATAATCTCCAATAATGAGGCTACTTACTAAACTTGCCTTTTATAGAAGCTCACAGCTTTTATTGATCACCACCTGTCTTAATTAGGTTTTCTATTGCTATGATGAAACCCCAGGACCAAAAAGCAAGTTGAGAAGGAAAAGGTTTATTTAGCTTATACTTCCCTATTGCTGTTCATCATTGAAGGAATTTAGGACAGGAACTAAACACAGCAGGGCCCTGGAGGCAGGAGCTTGTCCAGAGGCCATGAAAAGTGTTGTGTTTCATAAAAACAAAAATCAAAGGAGCCAGGAATATGTTTTATAGAGCGAGGTCTGGTGAACTGAAGGGGGTGCCTCGGTGGGCCCATGCTGAGGCATTACTTCCCCCTGGGATACCAGCCATAAGATAGATAAAGTGAAGATTAGAGTTTCTTTAGGACATAGGAAGGGGAGTTGGGAAGGGAGTAGAGGCAGAGAAGGGAGGGAGGGACGGAGGGACGGGAAGAGAGAGAGAGAGAGAGAGAGAGAGAGAGAGAGAGAGAGAGAGGGAGGGAGAGAGGGAGAGAAAGAGAGATAAGAGGTCAGCTTCCACCAGACACCCCACCCCTTCCTGAAGAGACAGGTCAGAGAGCACCTAGGCCAGAAGGGAGAGGCTGAGTAAGCCCCTACTACCTCCTTCTCTAAAGACAATTTAAAGGGTACACTGTTCGGCCAATCATATTGTGCCTAGTTGCTGATGCTGTATTTCACCCCTGGAAACCATATAAAAACTCCTCAGATGGGCTGCCTGGGGCCTGGGGCTGCTGCTTCTCTTTCAGGTCTAGAATGACCCCAGTACACTGGAACAATAAATTCCTCTTGCTTTTTGCATTGATTCCAGGCTCTGTGTGGCTCACTCAGGAGGGCCCTGGTAAGCTAAGGCTCTCCAGAGTCTTACAAGGCCAGCAGCCAGATCATGTGGAGAGATAGGAGGAGGGGGGAAGGGGAGAAAAGGGTTAGGAAGAGAAGTGGCAGTGAGTAAGAGAGTAAGAGAACGAGGAGGGGGCAGACAGCCCCTTTTATAGTATGCCAGGCATATCTGGCTATTGCCAGGAAACTGCAGGCCAGAGCCTAGAAGGAATGCTAATAGAGGGGTGCTGCTTACAGGCTTACTCCTCATGTCTTGCTCAGCTTGCTTTCTACTAGAACACAGGATCACCAGCCCAGGGACAGGCCTCCTTCATCAATAACTTATTAAGAAAATGCCTCACAAGCAAGCCTACAGCACAGGCTTATTGTTGCTTTTGTGTTTTCTTTCTTCTTTTCATTTCTTCTTTTAAATTTACTTTTTATTGATTCTTTGTGAATTCTGTATCATGCACCTCAATCTCACTCATCTCCCTGCCCCTTTGTATCTGCCCTGTGCCCTGTAGAGTGAATTGGCATACCATTTTGGCTCCTGGCCAGTGCACGCACCTACCAGCACAAGAGCTATCAGGATTTATGAATGGAACATACACACACACACACACACACACACACACCAGGTAATTTAAAAATGCCTAGGATAGCTCAAAGGCTGGGCACTCCTAAACCTTCCCCTGCTACCCCAGGAATATTCAAGGAAGTACCCAGGGGCCAACCACCCAAATTCTCACATGGCTGGTTTAATTTCTCTCCTGAAGCTCCTATGTCCCATCTTTCTTCCCGGAATCACGGCTATTTTGTTTCCTTTTTCCCAGTTCCTAGATGGCAAAATTTAAAGGTTCCGCCTCCTTCTCTCTTTAGCCAACCATTAGGTGCTGGCATCTTTGTTGATCAATTAAAAAGAAAAGAAACAAAAAAAAAAACATATTCCAGATTAAATCAAAGCATTGGAACCAATACTCAGAATGTGTGTTTAAAACATCCTGATTAAAAAATAAAAACATAACCAACAAGCAAAATAAAAATCATTTTCTTAGTTGAGATGTCCTCCACTTGTGTTAAGTTGACATAAAAACAGCTAGCATACCTTTGAAATCAGTTTGATTTATAGTCTTCACAACACATTTCTGAACCACAGATATATATTTATTTGGAACAAATAGATTTTGTACTGGTTACCTTTCTGTTGCTATTATCAGATAGCATGACTCAAAGCGACTTAAGGAAAAAGAGTATATTTTGGCTTACAGTTCTGGGCTGATGGCATCTATCAAGGTAGGAAGGGAGAGCCTAGCGCAACAGCAGCAGAAAGCTGACCCACCACTTCACTCAATGCATAGAGAAAGAAAGGAGCAACTAAAAATTACCAAGGCCTTCCCCCAGCAAGGCTCCACTCCTTAGGGTTTCCAAGTCTTCCCAACAGCACCACAGCCTGGGGCCCAAGAGGTTCACAGCATTCTCCTGGGGGACATTTCTTATGCAAATGACCCCAGGTTTCATGTGTCAATGAGATTATAAATTCTTTCTTCAGGTTCTGAGTGAGAGGAAAGTAAAAACATCCCTCATTATTTACCAAATGCTGCTACTATGATGGCATCAAGGGAATTAGCAAAGTTACAAGTCTTTCAGCACTTCTCTCAAGCCCAGTTCCTCCTAACCACTACAATTCTGAGAACAGCATCTCTTCCTTACCCTACACCTGGCATGCTGAGAGTCAGTGGTCAGTACAGCTGCCTCCCTGCCCATCTGTTCCATCATGATCCCACGAGCTGCAGGCAAAGTTTCATGGAATACAGTCCTATGGGAAATACTGTTTTTTTGTTTTTGTTTTTGTTTTTGTTTTTGTTTTTTTGACAACTCATTCCAAGTCAGAGATGCCTTCTTCAAAATCTTTGCCCTTACATGATTTTCACTTTAGTCCCTCTATGTTGCTGTGAAGAATCCAATTTTATGAAAAACCTCTAACAATACTCACATAACACAAATTCATTAAGTAATTTTACACATTTCTCAGAAGGAATGGCAGCAAAATAAGCAACGTGTCATCATTTAGAATCATTGCTGCTACAGCATCCAGGAAGTGTAACTATTACACCAAGTTCAAAAGATGAAACACTTAGCTAACTGTAAGGGCAATCATGGGTTACAGCTGCAGACAACAGAAGCATTCTCTTCTCTTGGGAACAACTGCACAGTACATAAATTGAACATTTTACACTTTTCAGCTACCAATTCCTTCAGACTAAGTGCTACTGAAAATAATAACACCTGAACACATTGTAACAGTTTTATTTTTAAAGTTACCCTGTGGATTATACAGATAATCATCTCCATGGTGTATATTTATTTCTTTGTTGTCAAGAAGAACATATTTCAAAGTATTGTGGCTTGGCATACTGCCAATGATTGACAAAGCAGCTAACCAAAAGCTAATAATATGTGGAAACTTCAAGAATGTCACACTGGGAAAAACCACTTTGAAAAAGAACGAAAGAACAAAGAAAGGATAGAAGGAAGAACTGCCCCCATGCTGTGAGTACAACAGGTAACACAATCAGAAAACTAAGAGACCTTCAGTGAAAATATTTACTGAAAAAAATCTCTAAATGCAGTCAAGTCCAAGGAAAACAGATCAAAAGAAAGTCTATGCAAACACTCAGAGCATCACCAGCAAAGTCCGATGTGGAAGCAGATGACAGGTACCCAATTCCATCCTGAGCTTCTTAGTTCTTTTTCTTTCTTTCTTTTTTCTTTTTCTTTCTTTTTTTTTTTTTTTGCCAACAAAACAGCTCTGCTCATTTCATCTCCCTAGATTCTTGTGTGAGGCATCAGGCTAGGTACCAAACATGAGGTTGTTAATGTAAAACAAAAACATAACTTTCAAAGAGACAAAGGAATAGGAAGATGCAAGTCTGGCTGAGAATGGCATGTTACAGATAGACAGGGGCTGCTATGATCAGTAGAAGGAATGAAATACATGAGTTTAGGTTGTCAGCCCAGGGAAGAGTAGCCCAGGAATATATGTGAAGGTGTGTGTGTGTGTGTGTGTGTGTGTGTGTGTGTGTGTGTGTGTGTGTATGTGTGTGTGTGTGTGTGTATGAGAGAGAGAGAGACAGAGACAGAGACAGAGACAGAGACAGAGACAGAGACAGAGACAGAGACAGAGACAGAGACAGAGACAGGACAGAGACAGAGACAGAGACAGAGACAGAGACAGAGACAGACAGAGACAGGGAAACAGAGAGAGAGTTACTTAGTGCACTTTGGATCTGATCGCACCTGAAGAACTGGAAGAAAAGTCAGGAGAGAGCACACAGACAGTGGTTTGGAACCCTAACTCTATGTCTCAGACTGTACTCTAAACCATTTTAAATATGAGAGGGAAAGGGGGAATTTATTAGAATGTCACTGGGGTCTCTCAGGAACAACAATAACAAAACCATCCTAAGAGAAGAAAGGAAGACGTGCATCTGAAATTCAAACAATGGGCATCCGTTCTGGGCTCTGCTTATGCTGCCTCTTGACTTCATTATACTAGTAATGTTGACTCAGGAACGGAAAGTTTGGACATGGAGCTTTTGAATATTATGTCTAAGTTCAGCTTCTGGAAACTGGAGCTCACCCCCCACCCGTACTTTCTGATTAAAAATTGTGGCTAAGGTAAGTGAATTCAGACCCTGGTCCTGCGGTCTAGCACTCATGTGCCGGCTGGGCTGTGTGTGATTAAAACAGGTCTCATGCTTGCCTGGAAGCATTGTTCTAGTGAAGAAAAGAGGCAGTAACAAGAAAGTCAGTGCAGAAGGAAAACATTTGAGTAGTTCTGTGTCAGAAAGAAACAAATCAGGGCAATGAGTAAATGTGTGACTGAGGAGGGGAGGCCTGTGGGACTCTGTGGGAAGACAGAGTTTGAGACAAGCTGACGTGGACAACAGTCAGTTCTTAACAGTGACAACAGGCTGAAAGTGAAAAGGCAAAAGAACACAAAAAGAACTAATAGAGAAGTAGTTGACATATTAGAGGAACTTAGTATAGAGAATGAAGACAGGGATAAAGTCTGTGGCCAATTTGGGAACCAGACTGTACACAAACTTAAGAGGCACAGTAAACAGCAGCAGCAGCAGCAACAGCAGTAGCAAAAACAATAATATGTTCCAGTAATTCTAAATGAACTAGAAGACCATTTAGGGTGGCAGGGTAAGAGAAAAGAAGAAAATGAGGAATATAGAGCACAGGGTCTTGTAATAATTTAAATGAAATATATTGGTCAACTTGGGCTATCGGTAATAGCCACTGAAGTATATTTAGAAAATATTGCAGAATGAGGGCCACAGGGGCTTTTGGATAACATAGATGTATGAAAGCAGGGGAGACCAAATATCCTTAGTTTTGGCTGACTTCCTGAAATAGAATATTCCAGACAATAAGCAGGCAGCATTGAAGAGCTGGGCTGTAGAGGCTGAGGTGCAGAAGCTAAAGCTGCATTTTAGCTGTGTAGGTTAGGCTATGACATTACTACGTACTCATGAATGTTATTAACATTTAGTTGCCCCTATCTCTTACTTAACCTAAGGATTCACATTTTTCTATTTCAGTAAATCAATAGTAACTTTTTCAGTTGGGTGTAAGGAAGGACAATAGTTTCTGGAAAAATAGAGGACGCAGATAAGCTATTGGCAGTATTTCGACATGCATGATAAATATAGTTGTACTTATATACACATAGGCATGCATATATATATATATGCATATATAAGTATGTTGTACATACTCTAATATATAGAGTTATACATGTCTATGTATGTTACCATACATATAATATTACTTATATTGATGTAAATTCATGTTGAGAATGGATCATGTTCAAAATCCAAGAGGAATAAACAAGATGCTCTATGATTGGCTACCCTAACATGCCCAAGATGGAAGCCATTAGCATCAGTTTTTTGCTTTTAACTCAGAAGTTGCCTACCATTATCTACTGGGTTACAAAAAACCAAAAATGTACTAAGCACCTGACATGCATTTGTTTACATTCCACCTAACTGGAAAGAAAGATCCCTGACATAGAGAGGGTTACTATTTCTAATCCTGAGGATGTGTCAGGAATGTCCATCACAATCCTTTCTGCCTCACTCACCAAGGACATTTGTAATCTGACAAGGTGTCTCTGTCTTTCAGAAATATCCTTGCTGGTTGCCAACTTAAACAAACAAACAAACAAACAAAACACATCTAAAGAGGAAGAGAAAGGAACTTGTTTACATGGACCAAAGTTCAAAGAGCACTTCTGAGTTCCTCCCCAGACAGTTTTGTCAACTGATGTGATATGGGATTCTTGCTGCTTCCTTTCTCATGGGAAACAGCTCTCTTCCTTCAGAATGGTTTTAATGCATTAGTATCCTGTCCCCTGGAAGCCCATTATCCATTTGTATAATTGATTAAATGGCAAATGTTAGGTATCTATATACATACTTAATGCATAATGGATGCTTCAATGGTGACAGTAAATTGGGAACCATGCTGTCAGGGTCACTCTCTCAAAAGAAATTGGGGTTTTGTAAAAGCAGATTCTTCATCTGTGTATTTTATGCTTTTTGTTATAAATGTTGTAAATTTATGTTTTTTCTGTTTTGAGCTCATGGGTGTTCATCACCTGACTCTTTCTGAGTACATCCTGAAACAGCCTGCGGTGATGACCTACATACTTCTGTTTGTCAGGCGTCGGTCTCACTTGCTAGCTCACTGCCATATCAGAGTCAGTGTTGAAATTATATTTTTAACTGGAAGAAGCAAGGAAAAGATGAGTTCTTTTCCTTACAAATAGCGTAAACATGTCTTTGTGTCTTCCTGAGAAAGGAACGACTAGTGAGAGTTTAGAATTTTGTGTTTGTCATTTACAGAGTTACAGTCAATGTGATAACACTAGATCACCAGGATAGTTGGCATGGTAAACACAAAACCTTGAAATATACAAGTGCTGTTTGGACCAACTCTACTTTGTGTAACTTAGACAATTTTTTCTGGCTCCCCTACCTATAAGTAAACAAGCATACTGAAAGATTATACACTTCATGTGTGTGTGTGTGTCCAAGAGGATGTGTTCATGTGAATTTATGAGTGTACATGTGTGTCTGTTCATGTGTACCTCAGAGGTTCGTATGTGCATGTAAATGTATGGGGGTGGCATGCAGGAGTCAAGAGGTTGATGTATATATGTGAATGTGCATTATGTGTATACATGTGAAAGCAAAAAGTTGGCATGTATGTGCTTGTTTGTGTGTTTGTGCCTGTATCCATGTGTAGGTCAGAGGATGGAGTGTATGGGGTGGGGAGGAACATGTGGATGACAGAGGCCAATGTGCACCTGTGTGTGCCATATGTTTATGCATATGGAAGTAAGATGATGATGGGGCATGTCCTCAGTTACTCTCAATCTTAGTTTTTGATAAAGGGTCTTCCACCGAATTTGAAACTTGAAAAACTGGGCTAGGCTGGGTGGGATCTGAACTCAGGTCCTCATGTTAGGATGATTGCACTTTACAGATGAGAACATTTTCCCAGATGGCACTCTGGACGAAGAAGTTCCTGAGAAGTGTGTCCTTCTAAGCTGTGCACACATTACAAAGCAAGAACTGTTTGACCATAAGGTCCGAAAGACTCACATCACAGGAATGATTCACTTTGATCTGATAGTCTGTATCAATACCTAGTCTTGCCAATTTTGACTGGACAGAGTGGAAACTACAGCAAAATTTCACTAACATAAATGACTGCCATTAAATAGCCTTAAAGTCATTCCAATTTGTAACAAATTCTGCTTTTTTAAAATGTTAAAAATAAACAATCTTTGAAAGATATTAGAGAGAGGTGATATTTGTTCCTGATATGTTTTTGTAGGTGGCTTTATGTGCTTGTGTTTCTCTTCTTTTGGCTTTGTTGTGAGATGCTTAGTATCTTGTCCTTTCTTTGGTGCAGGTACCTTCCTTGTGTTGGAGTTTTCCTTCTAGGATCCTCTGTAGGCCTGGACTGGTATATAGATACTGTTTAAATTTGGTTTTGTCCTGGAGTATTTTTGTTTCTCCATCTATGTTGATTGAGAGTTTCGTTGGGTATAGTAGCGTGGGCTGGCATTTGTGTTCTCTTAGAGTCTGCATGACCTCTGACCCAGTCTTCTGGATTTCATAGTCTCTGTTGAGAAGTCTAGCGTAATCCGGATAGGTCTACCTTTGTATGTTACTTGGCCCTTTTCCCTTGCAGCTTTTATTATCTTTCTTTATCCCGTGCGCTTAGAGTTTTGATAATTATGTAACGAGAGGATTTTCTTTTCTGGTCCCATGTATTTGCTGTTCTATAGGCTTCTTGTACCTTTATGGCCATCTCTTTCTTTAGGTTGGGGAAGTTTTCATCTACAATTTTGTTGAAGACATTTTTCAAGTCCTTTGAACTGGAAATCTTTATTCTCCTCTATTCCGATTATTCTTAGAGTTGGTCTTTTCATTGTGTCCTGAATTTCTTGAATGCTTTGGGTTAGAAGGTTTTTATGTTTTGAATTTTCGTTGACAGTTGTGTCAATCTCTTCTACCATATATTCTACACCTGACATTCTCTCTTCTATCTTTTCTATTCTGTTGGTGATACTTACATCTGTAATTCCTGACCTCTTTCCTAGGTTTTCCATTTCAAAATTTAGCTCCATTTGTGTTTTCTTTATTGTTTCTACTTCCATTTTTAGGTCTTGGATTGCTTTATTCAATTTCTTCACCTGTTTACCTGTTTTTCCTGTATTTCTTTCAGTGAGTTATTGATAGCCTCCTTAAAGGACTCTATTATCTTCATGAGATAGGATTTTAGGTCAGCTTCCTGATTTTCTGGGGTGTTGTATTCAGGGCTTGCTGTGGTGGAAGAACTGAGTTCTGATGATGCCCAAGTATATTGGTTTCTGTTGCTTATGGTCTTGTGCTTGCCTTTTGCCATCTGGATATCCCTGGTGTTTGTTGCTCTGAGTGACTGTCTGGAGTCTGCCTCTTTTGTCCCTGGGTTGCTTCAGGCCTCCTGGTAGGCCTTCAGCCTAAAATTAGCATCACACATACATAAAATATATACATGATTTTTAAAACATAGATCTTGGATGAAATTAAATGGATAGCATGCAGAAGTATACTTACACCAAATTTCACTGCTTGGATTTCAACATGTGTAAAATAAATACATGTAGTTTGTATAAATTGAATCTCTGTAGACTTCTGCCACTTCTGCACCAAAACTTTTATTCTAACTGCTTAAAAATGAACAACTCACTGAAGGTTGAACTACCACAGTCCTTGCATTGTTTCAAGAAGTAGCATGTTTAACAATTCACTATACTTTGTAAAATGTATTGTGTGGCTACTCTCCATCAGTTTCCCATCCTGAAAGCTCCCAGAAAAACTTTCCTTCCAGCATTTGGATTTGTTGCTAATGCTGAGTATGGGTGTTGTTAGACTGAATGGAAGTAAAAAACAGTCTGGCGCCATTACTTCATACCTCATGGGAGACAGTGACATTCCCATGATAGCTCATGTTACACAGTGACATCCCCACAATGCCTCATGGAAGACAGTGAAATCTATGAAAGCCTGCCTGTGACTGAATGTGAGGGTCAAAGGTATGTGTGAACAAAGCACAGAAGGTCACTGGAAACAGGTCAGGCTTCCTTCCCAACTAAGTATTCAAATGAATACTTAAATCTTTTATTACATTTTTTTTCTGTGCATGTGCGATGATGCACTGTGGAGGTCAAAGGTCACCTTTCAGTATTTCTCCTTGCTACTATGAAGATCCTAGGGATGGACTCAGGTAGTAAGGGTTGGTAGCAGGTGTCTGTCAGTGGAGCTGTCTCACCTGCCCTTGAATTATTATTTAAGTCTGTGGAGCAGATGCTAGGTTAAACTGGCTGCCTATGTTTCTTTCCTAAATAGCAGTCTCTTTAGTAGGAACATGAAAAATAATAGCCCTAATTTTGTTTTCCCAATCTTTGCTGAGCTACACCAGGCACCAAAAGGAGAATAACAACTTAGAATATTCATTAAATTAAGATATTCACATTTTATTCATTAAAAGTGGGTTACCTACAGACCCAAAATTAGGCACAGAATCACAAATATGAGGGAGAAACTACTTAAAACATACATAACTGAAGATAAAATAACCACACCCAGAAAGCAGCTAATCCAAACACTACAAACTGGGCTTTTCCTATAGTTTATAAGCTGACAGACTGATGCTCTGAGTCACTGGTGAGTCACAAATTTATTTAAGAGCTGGGGATGGGGCTGAGAGCTGGCTTTGCAGACAAGATGACTTCCTGCTTTTCCACAGCACTAGATTTCATCCCCAGTTCCACACTGGGCAACTAACAGTTCTCTGGAACTCCAGGGCAAAGCGTTCTAATGTGTCTCTTCCTGCTGACACCTGCACTCATGTGCACGGAAGCACAGGTACACTGAATTAAAAAATAACAATCAATAAACAAAGCCCTTTAAGCAACAATGCTCTAACTGTGGTTGTGAAGGTATACAGGTTGAATGTAAAGAAGGGAAGGCATTTCGTGTGTTTCAGAATGCAAGGCAATGAAATAATTAAAATAATTTTAAAAGATGAGGAAAAGTCTAAAACTAGTTTTGTTGTAGAACTAACCAGCATTGCATTCTGTTTTATAGAATATATGTACTTTATTATCCAATGGTTTTTATCACGGGGCTCCTAAATCTACTGAAGACCTGTCCCCACCTCGACCAGAATGTACATTCTCCCAACACTCATGGATGTTGTCTAATAAGATGCAATTCCTGGTGTACTAGCCAGTTTGAGGCCAAACCTTCATTATGACACTAATTCTGTATGGGCAACTTTCTAAGAACTATATTTGATTTTCTCTATGTGTCAAATAAGAATAAGAATGAGTTATTGTTGCTCATATTGGTGTTGTGATTCTGTTTGTGTTTTGAGGGATTCATCAGGTTTCTATCACTATGATGCTATGCCTAAGACAATCAACTTATAACGGGGAAAGGGTTCTGTGAGCTGACTGTTTCAGAGGTTTTCATAGGTGATTGGGTGGTTTCACTGTTTGAGGGCCTGAGGTTTGGCAGCATACCATGTCCAGGATCCCACAGTGGAGCAAGTTTCTCAGCTCTGGAGGGCATGAAGCACAGGAAGACATAGAAAGTCCAGTACCAATTTCTACTCAAATACATGTACCCTATGACCCAGCTCTCTTCCACTAGGCCACATTTTTTTGTGGTATTTTCCCCCTTAATAGATAGCTACTTTGGCAAGTTTTTAAACTTTTTCTTTCTTTTTCACTTTTTATTTATTTATAAGATTAAAATATACTTAAAACATTTTCTTCATTTTTGTGCCTTCAAATCTCCCATATACCCTTCCACACTCTCCTTCAAATTCATGACCTATTTTTCACTAATTGTTATTGCATGAATATGTATATATACACATATAACCTAAGTATAACCATATAATGATAATTGCATGTATATTTTCAGGGCTGACCATTTGCTATTGGACTATCAATTGACGTTTTCTTTTCTGGGGAGGAACATCTCTTTTACTCTCAGCTTTCCACACTTCCCTCCAGCTCTTTGTATATGGCTGAGGCTTCATGGCCTTTTCCCCATCCACTTTATAAGCCTCAGTTCTTAAATATTCCTCCAGCATGCCATAGTACTACAAGAAAGCAAGCAAACTCTGACTTAGTAGGCTTTAGGATACAGTTGGTCAAACCTGAGGAATGTGGAATTTAGAAGAGATCAAATGATAAACATATTAAGGAGTCAATAACCAATCACACATACAATCAAGCACCCAACGACTATCATTATCCTAGAGAAATAATTGCTACGATTTTCATAAAATCAAGGAATGGCTATGAATTATATATAATGCCTAGGAACACAATTTATGCTGGGATGCTTTTGGCAATATTTGGTCAGTATTTTATGACAGCTTTGTACATATTATTTAACGATTTGACATGGAAAAATGGAAGATGTGATTGGTTACTTCTGTCTGTGGTTTTGAAGAATAAAAGAGCCCTACAGATATCTATCCTTTACTTAACAGAAAGGGAAAAGTTTCTCTGTCGTAACAGAATTAATAATGCCTTAAGGAGTGCAGCACTCATACTGGCCATGAAATACTTTTTCAGTGTCAGTTTCAAAACCCTTGATTTTATAAATGAGGAAACAGAATCAGAGAGATTAAATCGCCTGCCCAGAGCTGCCCAGCTGGTTTGTAAGAGGCAGTGTGTCATTATTTATTCGGAACATTTTATCACTACCTGAGTGACCTCCAATCAATGTGTCACCCTTCGAGCACCACTGTCCTCATTGGTATAATGAGTACAATCTACCAATATAACTATCAGAAAGATTAATAATCGAATGCATGGGTAACATCTCAGCAGCTTTAATCCAGACTCCCGTTCTCTTGAGAACCAGGACAAGGAGAAGAATGAGCTCTGGCAGATAGGGAAATGGCTGAGGGCACAAGGGACCCTGAGAGCTGTCAGCAGAAGATAAGGGTGGATGGAGTTGCTCTTGCAGCTTCAGAAGCTTGGATCCCCTCAGAAATTAAGCCATTTCAACTCTAATGGATATTTATTGAGCACTTAGAATCAGGTACCAGGAACTATATTAAGTGTTGGCCTCATCAGAATGAAGAGATAAAGTTCTATAGAGCTTGGTTCCTAGTAGGGAAGAGCTGGATGATATGCAAATTGATAAAACATTAGATGGCAAGCTAAATTTTGATTAGTGTTACTGGTTGCAAAAGCAGTAAAAGATGGCAAGGAATCCCTAATGTGTGGAAGTGGTGTGATGAAGGTTAAATAGGATGGTCTACGAACAGAACCACTTTTGAAGCATTTTGACAGTGCAGGGGAAATTCCCCTCTCAGAATACACTAGTCCCCATTTAGGTATAACTGGAGATTTACCCCCCAAGGCACTATAATATCAAGCCCCAATTGAAAATTTTATCAAATATATACATAAAACAATACATGAACTTTTAATAACACGATCTGGGAGGATATTCAATGGCAGAGTGGCCATATTTCATCAATGATATCCAAAATATATAATCCTATTTTCTTAAGCACATTGCAATGATATATCTCATAACTTGTTGTGGCATTTATATTATTGAGAAATAGCAGAGAATTTTAATTTAAAAAGATTCTTTCTTGTCTTTTCATATCTTTTTTTATCAGAAACAAGTCTTTCAACAACAGATGGACCTATTCCAGAAGGAATATTTATAAAGGATCTAAATTAGAAACTTTTCTGACAGGCCAGCACAAAGGGCAAAGTTGTCAAGGTAAATGTCATTCAAAAATAAATTTGAATTCTCCCTTTGGTGTGTTTTATAAATAGAGGAAAGAATTGCACAGAGGTGATCTCTCATGCAAAGGGCCTATGAGGTTTAATAACCAACAGCTCCATATGAGCTAAGAGTATGATGTTCTTTCTCAGGAGCTAGTGGTCATTTAAGTTCATTAATATATTGTGGTGCTAATTAACATAAGTCCCATGGCAATATACATTGGGTGAATAAAATATGGTACCCAAATGAGTTGAAACTCACAGACTGGCTCTTGCATTTCTCTGCCACAATGCTAGACATGCCTTCTTTTCTTAAGGCTGTTCATTGGACTTGCTCAACTCCTGCTAGTTCTATTGTCCTGCATATGCCTTGAGATAAGAGAGTGTAGCTTTATTATTTAATAATTTCTCTCCAGGGTCTAGAACTTGTGTAAATAATGTAGTTTATTATTCAACATGTTAGCAACCTTACTTGGTTCTTCTGTTTATTGATAATGATAATGTTTATATACACTAGATATAAAGTCCACGTCTTTAGAGGCAGAACTATATTTATTCGCCATCACTAGAACCCTGTGAGTGAGATAGATGAGAGAACTGATGTTCAGGGAAATTCAAAAGGTTATCAGAGTTGGGATGTCACAGGAGCAAAAACTCTGAGTCAGGAATTTCACTGAGATGCCTGTAAAGGACTTGGAAGAAAATTACACATGAAATGTTTGAAAGAAATGAGTTTGTTACACTAAAAGCACGTAAGCAATTTTCAACAGAGATAACACGATAATTTGCATTAAGGTTTAGAGTAGTTTCTGTGTACAATCAGAAGTATCAAATTTAATTACTATTTTTCAGGGAGTTTCATCTGCATGGCAGGAGCCTACACCCTCACTGCCTGTTGCTGAGCAGTTTCTACCCTGTGCAGGGCTTCACTTGTGCTATCCTCTTCAACTAACAAAAGTGTTTCAGTTTGCTCACCAACCAAAGAGTATACATGGCATACATGGGCCAGTCAATGGCTCCCACTACACACACACACACACACACACACACACACACACACGTCAGAAGACTGCCTTAACTGCATGAGTGGTAGGGGAGGCACTTGGTCCTATGGAAGCTTGATGCCTCAGAGAAGTGGGAGGCTAGAGAGATGAGGCAGTACTGGGTGTGTGGGTGGGAGGGTGGGTGGGTGAGTATCCTCATAGAGGCAAAGGGAATAGGAGATGAGGTAGGAGGTTCGTGGAGGGGAGACAAGGAAGGGGGACAACATTTGAAATGTAAATAAAATAGTTAATAAAAAGTTTTAGTTTGTGAGATGAGTTATATTGTCTTTAAGTGAATCAAAAGATCTTAAATTATTACATTGGATCTTTGCAATTGTCTCCTGCAATTAAAAATAATGTTTTTCTCCCAGTTTCCTTTCTAGTTGCCAAGATTAAATGTCCTTAAAGAAATATTAAGCAACAGTTTATTGAGCTTCCAGTTTGCGGTTACAGTCCATCAAGTCAAAGCCTAAGGCAAGAACTTGAATCATCTAGTCACATCACACCCTCAGCCAAGAGCATGCATACTTTCTAGGGCTTAGTCTCCTCTCTGCATTTATATAATTAAGGACCCAAACCCAGGGAATGGAGCTGCTCTCAAGGGTTGGGTCTTCCCACCTCGATTATCACAATCAAGACAATTCCAGATATGTCCACAGGCCAACCTTATAGAGACAATATCTTATGAAAACTCTTTTTCCAGGTGATTCTATTTTGTGTCAGGTTTACAACTAGGAGTAGCAATCACAGTTCTTACACCATCGCCCACTCTGATGGGAATGGATGTATATTGGCTCCTGAAGATTCTGGCCGTTAGTGTCACAGCTACAACTTGTCCCCAATAGCCTAGTTCAAACTCTGACCTTCTTAGTATACTCTAGTAGGTCATTTCATTTCCTTGGGTTTGCTACAGAGTTCAGTGTGTAAAAACTAAGGATTCTACCATAAAATACCTTACATCACTCACCTTTCTATGCAAACTGACTAAATCAATGAGTACCGTGGTTACTCAGATATCTCCTGACCACTAGAAAGTGCCCAGTCACAGAACTAAACTGACATTTTGTGTTATATGGGAATGCCAAATTGCATCACATGACACCTTAATAGCATATACCTTTCTGAACTGTAGTCAGAAAGAAAATCGAGGATAGAGGACAAAGGCATACACCAGGTTAGATAGTGGAAGGAGGCCAGTGTTAGCTATAAAAAAGAAAGTCACTGGCCTGCCTGATAAAGATTTTAGGTTTTTCTCAATTATAGTTTCAGTCCTTCCACTTCTACATAAATTAATCTTCTCATATGTTAACCTGCTCTTCAATCCAATAAGCAGTTTTAGCCTCCAGATAGCAAAGAGTTCTAATTAATTAGATTTGATATTATTCTTCTTTCATTTAATTTATGCCAATTTGCACTCCACACTTATATTTGTGATTTAGTAATTCTTTAAAAATAAACATGAGATATTTAACTATTGGAAGTTGAATTATGAATTACATTAGGCAGAAAAATGTCTCCTACCCCAACCCTCTGCCCCCTCAAATGATATCCGGAGCTCAGTCTCTAGAACCTGAGAATGCTGGGTCAGGGAACTTTTGTTTTGTTTATCTAAGTAGGTGCTGTCTAACTACTTGTTTCCTTAAAGGCATAAAGTTTTCTCAACTGGGATCAGAAGAAAACAGGACAGAAGGTAAATGACTCTCAGTGTTTCTAGATATGAGAAGAACTCAAGGGAAACCACAGTTGTGGTAGCCTTGAGAAGATAAGCAAGGCTCACAGGCATTCCTCTGGAGCCTAAGGGAAGTACCTCGATTGTAGCCTATGAATTATTTATCATTTATCATCCAAATTTTGAGCCATAGAATTATAAAGTGATAGATATGTACTGATTCTGCCATCCAGTTTATGACAACGTTTTATAAAAAAATAGAAAACTAATAAAATAGAATATGGGGATAGGTTGCTCTTATGTTCCAGTATTTAACTGATTAACCTTATAATGCATTAATTCTAGATAGCTTACAATGCCCCATATAATTCTGAGATTCCCTACTAATGTTTGTCACTAACCAGTATTCTCCTCTTAGAAGTGAACTTAGAGTCCTCCAGGTTGTTGCTGATTAAGAAATTTATTTGACAACTTTGAGAGCCCAGCCTCCCAGCATGTTGTGGTATCCTAGGATGTGGGACAATGACTTTAGTTCCAGGAGAGGCTGAAGTACAGTAAGATATTGTCAAATGTGGAATAGTGAGACTTCACACATGGGGAATTTGATCTTCTTTTCAGAGTTGACTATATTCTGTGGATATGTGGAAGTATGCATGTGTCCACTTCATTTATTAATGACATCATTTTATGTCGATTTCAAGGTGGGAAAGTGCCCTGAACTATGAGTTTTATTGCCAACATATCATAATTTCAAGTACACAAATCAAATACACTCCTATGTGCTAGAAATCCTCAATGCCAGAGATTAAGCATCATTTTTGTGCCTCTTGGTATGAAAAACCACCCAGAGCATGCCAGGAAAGTAGAAGCTGGATTTGATGGTATATGTACATAGTCAGTTTTAAAGTATAATAGAAGAACAATTGGGTTTACACAGACCTGTTTCATGCTTTTTTATTTCCTATATTAGAGAGGCATATCCTATAATAATCTCCAGTTAGATTATGCGAAGACCTGACATGCCGGTTTCCATAACCATTAAATACCTGTTTTTTATCTCTTTCACCTTTGACTTGACTACACTCTTGGAGGTACATGGAAGTCTCTTCTAAAAAGAAATGAAGGTTAATCGATGTCAAAAATGTGTTCATTCCATATTATGGGATGGCACCTTAATCTGCAGACCAATAATGAGAAATATGAACATTGACAACAAATACATATCAGGTTCACTAAGTGAGATTTGTTATCACCTAACATAAATATTAGTCTTTCAATTTTACTCAAGAAACTAATATAACTAATGAGGCAAGTAAAGTGTCACCTGAGCTTAAATTGAAATAGGGCAGGGGGAGGCAATCCTATAAATAAATTTTCTTTTTCTACTTTTTAACTTTTTCAACTTTCTTAGGTGGAATTCATTCATCTTGATCATACGTATTTTACTGCTAATGCCACTGGAATAACACCTGAGGGCAGATGAGAAAACGGCAGGCTGTGACTTATAGTTGTTTTGGGGAAGAGAAATAGCCAAGTGTCAATGAGATCTGCCACCAAACGCACAGAGAAAGGTCATGAGGATACACCTCTGTCTCACTGGCCTGAAGTGCCAGATTTTACTCTCAAGCTACAGGGTGTGGGAAGAAAAAAAATCTTTTCTATTAAGAAAAAGACAGCTCATTCATACCCCATTTGAAAAACCAATGTAATCCACTATCCCACAGTTACACGACAATGTATTAGATCTGATGTGTATTGTTAGGAAAGCTGCCTTTGTGCTGAGTACTGAACTCATGTGAATCAGAGTCTTAGAAAATGCACTGTTACTGCAAAGGAGAGTAAGACATTCTGATCCTTCCTTTCCAGTGTGTATTATTGCTGTTCCACATAAGAATTTTTGGAAGCTATTTGGTATATTACCTTACAGATTTTGACAAATTAGTTGATAGTATGGACTTATGAAAGTATTAAAGACAAGATACTTCTGTAATTTTTTTGCAGTCACTGTAACTTTGAAGAATGTGTTTTCTTATTCCTTTCTGCTTCTACAAAGCCTGCAGTGCTGAGAGAATCCTGAGAAAGTCACATGCACACGTATGTATGCCCACATGCACATGCACACACATGTGTTTGCACGTGCTCTAAAAGTATGCACACATATAGTTCTCTATGCATTCTTTAATAGCATGAATATTGTCTCTATTATATCTTTAAAGAAAACAATTTTCTTTGATTCAACTCTAAACAGCTCTTCTCAAGACCTTTAATAACCAAGTCTCATATCTTCCCTCCCCTCCCCTCCCCTTTTCTTTTCCTCTTCTCTTCTCTTCTCTTCTCTTCTCTTCTCTTCTCTTCTCTTCTCTTCTCTTCTCTTCTCTTCTCTTCTCTTCTCTTCTCTTCTCTTCTCTTCTCTTCTCTTCTCTTCTTTTCTTTCCTTCCCTCTTAACTGAAGTTCTACTTGCCCCAACTGCCTTTGCCCCTGGCCTCTCTAACTTATCCATGGCTTCAGAAGTCATGCTCTTTTTCTTGACCTGGAAGAAGTCTGATCTAGGTACATTTTTCTCTTTAAACCAGAAGTTGGGGAACAAAGCTGTGAAAAGCTACAATTAGAGTTCCTGACCTCTTTATGCTAACTCTAATTGCCATATGACTTCTAATCTTAGGCCTGGAGAGATGGTTTGGTGACTAAGAACATGGATTACTCCTGCAGAAGGCCTGGGTTTTATTACCAGCATCTACCAGGCAGCTCACAGCTGCTTATAACTCCAGGTCCAGGGAATATGACATGCTTCTGACCTCATCAGGCATATGAATACACACATGCACACACATGTACATAAAATGAATAATAAAAAAATTTTTTAAAAATAATTTTTTCTAAATAGCAAAGTTTATTTTTTAAGAAAACAAACATTCATATATACATTTATAGTCTTTGATAGTTCTGTTTATTCCATTTTGAAGTATTAAAAACCTTATGAAGAGAAATAAAAACTTCAAAGATGGTTCTTAGAAAGGCATTTTTATATAAACACTATATAACTCCAATAAACCTTATGTCCTTATTCTTGCTCACTTTAGTATAAATCAATAACACTGATTTTAATGGAAATAAAATAATAGACAAATGCTACCTTTATGAACTATTAGCACTGTCATAAAAGGAAATAAATTCACAGCTATTGCTAAGCCGTTCTGTTATTAGATCTTTACTTAACTTTGTTGGCTCATCAAAATTGATTTGCTGTTGAGATATTATGATGTTCCCAAGGTGTCATTTGCTTTTATAAAAATACACAGTTAAATTAGTTCTCTATTTCGATTATATTGGTCAGTTTTATTTGTCATTTTGAAATGTCCTAGAGGGAATAATTTTATTTGGACCTTGAGAACAATAGCCTTGTTTCTCCTTGTCATAAATATCATTTCTTAGAATCTCAGTCAAGACAGAATCAACCTGGACTGGGGAGATGGCTGTTGGAAAAGTGTACCAGGACCTGAGCTTGACACCCAAAGCCCATGTAAAAATAGCCAAGCACCCTGGTGCTTGGAAGATAGAGTCAGGGGGATCCCGAAGGTACACTGGCTGCACAGCCTAATATACTTTGTGAGCCTCAGTGAGTGAGAGTCCCTATTTAAACAAAAGGAGGTCTGAGGAATGACACCAAGGTTTAGCCTCTGGCTTCTACATGGATATGCAGGCATGCAACCAAACATGCACACACACACACACACACACACACACACACACACACACCACACACCACAAACATACACATACACACACACACACACACACACACACACACACACACACACACACACCCCTACCTTCTCAGGACTGATGTCTGGTGACATATAGTCATGCTGAAGCCTAACAGTATTTGCATTAGAACAGTTCAATTCTTATATTTCACATTATGTCCTTCCAGTATGACACAGAGTTTATGCTGGACATATCACCCTGGGAACCAAAGCAGACAATCTTCCACACTAGAGTGCTGTCACTCCTTTCATACCTATTACAACCAATCTCTACTCAGGTGCCAGACGAACACTCCCTCCAGCATTATTTCCTTGCATGTTTCAGGTTGTTAAGGCTCCCACCTTAATACCTTACACTGGCTAATTTTCAGCCCCAAGTTTCTTGCTCAAGTCAGATAATGTGGGACCCCATTATTGAGTTACCTACAGATCTACGCTCTGCTCCAGTGAGTGTCCTTTTATAGGACATCTAAATATTTTTGAGCAAGACAAGAAACATCACTACAGTTGAACTGACATTTCAGGGGCTATGAGACTAGATGTGCTGCCGTTGCTTACATTTCTTGCTTTATTATTATTATTATTATTATTATTATTATTAATTTATTGCTTTTATATTCATTCCAAATGCCATCATTAGCAGGTTGTCCTGATTCAGAGACTCCACAGGTGACACCCAAAGATGTATAATTCCAAGGATCACAAGATGCCCACCTTCCCAGTGTTCAGAGATCCTCTTGGACCTCAGTCTCTAACTCTGTAGCCTGGAACATATATTCTTTTCAGTATGTCAAAAATCACTGAGTTGAAAATTTACAATTTTTTGAGAAGAATTTTAGGCACCATAAAAACCGACATCTTGGGTGTAGGGATCTAAATAGGAGCAAGCACACAGGCCAAGCAGGGTTTCCAATGAAACCCCATTTGATCGTAACAAAAGCAGAATAAGAGTGACACTTATAGTTACTTCTCTATTGCTAATCTTAGTTTTTGAGAAGTTTTCCATACTAAAAGGGACAGTATGTGCCATGTAACTGTCAACGCTTACTCTCCACGGTCATCTACTCCTCTGATAGTTAAGTTCTAACAGCGTGTAGAAATGATGCAGCAAGCAATGTCTGTGCTCTAATTATGACCCTTCCTGATTTGGGGTTCATGCCACTGTTAGTGCAATATCTAATAGTGGGCTAGGCTCCCATAAGCAATTTTATACAAAAAGTTAAAGATTATTCCGTGTTAATTTCAGTGCAAGTACACTTGAAAGAACTGTAATTTGCAATCTTAATATACCAATTAATATCACATTTGGTAATGAGTTTTCTAATTAACATTATTGAATCTCTGCCTTGTATAGCTATGTACTATGTGCGTATGTGCACGCGTGCGCGCGCACACACACAAATAACAATCTAATTTTCTGAGTATGGACTTTATTCATTTGAGTCTACAGTCACAGAAGACATTAACTTGTTAACCAATTTTAATCAAAATTTAATATTTACTTTTCTATTTTTCAAATCAATCTTGAAAACTAATTGCATCTATTTGCAATCATGATTTAGCTTTTACTTTTCTCCTGTTCCTAATCACTTATGACAATCAGATGTTGTTAACTTTCAATATGGCTTATAGACCAAATCCAGCTGCTACCAGTTTTTTGAATAAAACATTGAAATACAGAACCATACCCATTCATTTAAATATTGCTTTAGTCTTTGCTACTCCACATGGGAAAGAAACTGACAAAGGACATAGACATATAGTTGATAAAGCCAAAATAATATAATGGCTTTTTAAAATACAAAGGTGTGGTACCCATTGCTGAATATGACCAAAACATAAACAATTTGGATGTCATTTAGTAACTACAAATTATTCTCTTAAGATCTAATGTAAGAACAATATAACTGAAAGGCAAATGCTTTCCTGATCCAACATCTTAGAAAATAGCACAGCCCACAGTGATCTCCTGGACACGGTCACAATTACTGGAGTTTTCTAAGCCACTTTTAATATCATAGAGAGATCATTTGATGAATATAAATTAATTATTTACTCTTTTGAAATGTTACTGTGATACTAAGGGATAAAATGAAAGAGTAATTTCATATTTATAGAGTTCTGCCTGTGCCAAACATATAGCAACAATAAGCAAGCTGCACAGACAAAGCCAAATGTATCTAGTTGTGCAAAAACAAGTTGAATATTTTTAAAGACTAGAAATGAAACAAATCAAGTGCAAGACTCATTCACTGCAAAAGTGATCAGTAAAGTAATGTAGAGGAAAGTTTATAGTAAAATAATCATCTATCACAAATATGCCACTTAATGCTAAAATTTTCAAAGCCGCTTAGGTCAAAAGACAACATAATGGAATTTTGCTGGGTATGGTAATTTGGCCTGGCATCTATGATCTCTTAGAGACTGTAAAACATCTGCCCAGGCACTTCTTGCTTTTAAAGTCTCTGTTGACAAGTCTGCTGTAATTCCGTTAAGTCTGCCTTTATATGTCACTTGGTCTTTATCCTTTGCAGCTTTTAATAATTTTTCTTTTTTCTGTACATTTAATGTTTGATTATTATGTGGCAGGAGGATTTTCTTTTCAGTCCACTCTATTTGGTGTTCTGTAAGCCTGTTATATGTTTATAGTCATCTCTTTCATTAGGTTTGGTAAATTTCTTTCTATAATCTTGTTGAAGACATTTTCTGGGCCTTTGTGTTTGGAGTCTTCTCCGACTATTCCTATTATTCTTGGGTTTGGTCTCTCTATAGTGTCCCAAATTTCCTGAATGTTTTGTTAGAAACTATTTTAGCTTTAGCATTTTCCTTGACTGAGTTTCTTCAATGATATCTTCTATGCCTGAGATTTTCTCTTCCACCTCTTGTATTCTGTTGGTGACACTTGTGTCTATAGTTACTGTTCTCTTTCCTAGGTTTTCAATCCCCAAAAATCCCTCAGTTGCTTTTTTTTATCACTTCTATATTTTCACATATTGAATAGTTTTATTAATTTCTTTTACCTGTTTGATTGTATTTTCCTGTATTTCTTTAAGAAATCTATTCATTTCCTCTTTAAACGCCTCTATCATATTCATAAGATGAGATTTAAAGTCTTCATCTTATTCTTCATGTGTGTTAGGATATCCAGGGCTAGCTGAAGTAGAAAAGCTGGGTTCAGGTGATGTCATATTGATCTGGCTTTTGTTGGTTATGTTATACTGGTCTTTTGCCATCTGGTTGTCTCTAGTGTTGGAAGGCCTGGTAGTTTCTGATGGGTTCTAGGCTTGCAGGTAGAGCTGGTTGACCCTGGCCACAACAAGCTTCCAGGGATGCAGGTAGATCTGGTAGTCCCTGATGGTTGTAGGCCTCTGTCCTGGGTAGCAAGCAGCAGGCCTCCAGAGATGCAGGCAGAGCTGTGGCTTGGGAAATGGAGTACAGAGGGGGCAGGGAGGAAATTGTCCCTGGTGGCTTTGCCAAGAACTGGCAGCAGGCAGGGAACTGGATTAGGGGGTCTCACCTGGTGGTCACTAATGGCTGCAGGCATCAGGAATTTTGGTTAGAGGTATGGATTAGAAAATGCAGCATAAAGAGGACAGACCAAACATCAAGGCTTCTGGGATTGACGGGTGTCCAGCAGGCAGAGTTTTGGAGCTTCAGGAACTAACATGGTTGTCCCTGGTAGCAACAGACCTCTATGGATTCAGGCAGAGTCATGGCCTGGGAACTGGAGTGCCAAAACAATGGAATTTTATTTAGATATGAAACAAAAATGAAATCATGACAGTTACAGGAAAGTGGATGAAATTGGAAATCATTATGGTAAGCAAAGTAAGGAAGGGACTCAAAAAAAGACAAATCTACAGTTAAAAGTGTGTGTGTGTGTGTGTGTGTGTGTGTGTGTGTGTGTGTGTGTGTGTATGAGTGTGTACAAGCATGTGATGGAACTAGAAAGGGGATCATGAGAAAGAGAGGGTAATGATGAGTAAAAGAAAAGGTGACTGACTATGTGGGAGGAATAGAGTAAGCCAGAGGTTAATCAGAAGCCATATATGAGGACAGTAGGAGAAGGAGACAAATTAGAGCAAAAATTGATGACTCATGTGTATGAAAATACCATATGGAGCCCATTGCTTTATATGCTAACATAAAAATTAATTAAAAGTAAATGATATCTCATACTCATTTCCATTAAATATTGTAACTTGTTGAAGATAATGAAAGGCAATCTATAAATACTAGAAAGGAAAAAGACACCATTTGCTTCACATAAAACATACAGTTGCTCACAGAGAAAAGTCTATGGGAATAAAGAAAAATAAACTAATAATTTTTTTTAAATGATGTAGATTGTAAGAAATAAGATTAATATAGATAGTAGAAACACTCTTATATTTATGCAAATATTAGGCTATGTGATGGGTTTCAGTCATAACTGTAACAAGAATCACAGACTATCATAGTAACTTTCGTATTCCTGGGTCCAAAATGCCTTATTAACAAAAAAATATTCCATAGAAATAGTAAAAGACAAGCAATCTACTACAAAATGATAAATACATTAAAATAGAAAATTCATTGAAGTAGAAAGGAAAGCCTGTGGGAAAACATTAGCTTCATTAAAAACTAGAAATAAACAAATAAAAGCAAAGGGTTATGACATGACAATCCAACTAGAAGTCACTTTGAAATCTGACAAGGTCAAGTCCATCAGATGTAAAACAATGGTTGCTCACACCAGGCAACAGTACAAACATGTTAGAGTATTGTTTTGAAGAGCAGCTCAGCAATATCTAATAGTAAGAAAAACATTTCTCTGATCCAAATATTCAACTTTTAAATATACAGTCCAGAAGTCAGATGTAAGTATACAAGGATATTCTGCAATAATGATCACCAAATCACTACTTATAATGGAAGAATTGAAAATGATTTATTTTTTATTAGATATTTTCTTCATTTACATTTCTTTTTTTTTAGGTATTTTCTTCATTTACATTTCCAATGCTATCCCCAAGGTCCCCCATACTCCCCCACTCCCCTACCCACCCACTCCCACTTTTTGGCCCTGGTGTTCCTCTGTACTGAGGCATATAAAGTTTCAAATGCTATCCCCTTTCCTAAAGTTTCCTCTCCTAAAGTCCCCTATACCCTCCATCCACCCTGGTCCCCAACCTACCCACTCCAGCTTCCTGACCCTGGCATTCCTCTGTACTGGGGCATATAATCTTCACAAGACCAAGGGCCTCTTCTCCCATTGATGGCCTACTAGGCCATCCTCTGCTACACGTGCAACTAGAGACACAAGTTCTGGGGGCTACAGGTTAGTTCATATTGTTGTTCCTCCTATAGGGTTACAGACACTTTAGCTCCTTGGGTACTTTCTCTTGCTCCTTCATTGAGGACCCTGTGTTCCATCCAACAGATGACTGTGAGTATCCACTTCTGTATTTGCCAGGCACTGGCATAGCCTCACAAAATGATGTAAATAACCACCAAGAGCTTAAATGGTGGTCTACTTATGACTAGTTATCAAATTATCAAAAGCATATTTAAAGGCTGATAATGACAGTAAAAGAAGATACCTAAAAATGTTTACACTCTATTAGATGTAGTAGCTGAAGTGAGTTAGTGCAATTTAAGTAAAATAACTTTTAAAGCATACTTAATAAGAAGGCGAAAAATACTTAGTAGAAACCATACCTTGACCCCTCCTTTTTAAAATAAGACTCTACTGTGTTTCAGCCTGTTCTCAAACTCACTCTATAGTAGAGAATGACTGAATTTTTGATTCTCCTGCTTCTAACTCTAAAGTACTTGAGTTTCAGGTGGGACTTATGAGAACTAGTTTATGCAGTGCTGAGACTGAATGCAGGGTTTTGTGGATGCTAAGCTAGTACTCTACCAACTGAAGTATCAATGTTACTTCCATCCTATGCTACCAATGCTTTGAAAATAAGAACAGGGCATTTATTGATAGAGCTAGAGTGGACAGTGAGAGGGAAATAAGGGTTTATTAGAATGCAATAACTGCAAGTCAGGGAGTATCTGCTTTAAATAATTTCCCAAAAGCCCCACAAAATACTGATTAAATTCTCAGAGTAAAGAAAATAACACTTGGTTCACAATTTTTGCTTGTAAAGTTAGTAAGATGCAAATCCAATATTATCTGTATTCATAATAAAACCCGCCTAACATGCTATATGTATTCCTTTTTCCCACTAGTTAATTCATTTATGTACTTTACATCTTGATCACAGTTCCTCCTCCTTCTCCTCCCAGTCTCTCTTTCTCACCTGCACCCCCCAATCTATTCTCCCTTTCTCCTCAGAAAAATGCAGGCCTCAGGTGGATATCAACCTACTTTGCCATGTCAAGTTGCAGTAGAACTAGCGCGTCTTCTTCTACTAAGGCTAGATAAGATAGCACAGTTAGGGGAAAGGGAAACGGAAGACAGACAACAGAGTCAGAGATAGCCTCTGCTCTACTGCTAGGGGTCCTACATGAAGACCACATGTGCACCTGTGTTCCATATGTGTAAAAGGCTTAAGTCCATGCTATGCATGCTTTCTGGTTAGTGGTTCAGTCTATGTGAGCCTCTATGGGCTCAGGTTACATTCTGTAGGTTTTCTTGTATCCTTGGCCTCTCTGGCTCCTTCAGTCCTTCTTTCCCCTCTTCCACAGGATTCCTTGAGGTCTGCCTAATGGTTAGCTGTGGATCCCTGCATTTGTTTCCATCACCTACTGGCTGAAGCCTCTCAGGTGACAGATATGCTAGACACCTCTCTGCAAGTATAACAGAATGGCATTAGTAGTAACAGAGGTTGGCTCTCTAAGTTGAGTCAGTCATTAGTTGGCCATTCCCTCAATTTCTCTTCCAGCGTTATTCCTGCACATCTTCTAGGCAGAACAAATTGTGAGTCTAAGGTTTTGTGACTAAGTTTGTATTCCCATCCTCCATTAGAAGTCTTGCCTGGTTAAAAGAGGTGATCTGATCAGGTTCCATATCCCCCACTGCTAGGAGTTTTAGCTGGGGTCACCCTTCTAATGTGTTCTTTTAAAAGTAAGCAAGAGCTCAAGGCATTAAGAATTAATCAAGCTAGACTCAAAGAAATTGAGGCATAAAGTCCAAGCTTTATTGAGCAAGTGCTGTCTCTTCCTATGAGAACTGCTATCTAAGAAATGTTTCTGCATTCTAACTAAAAACAAATGTGTCTGCTCCCCAAGACCTGCTGGAGATGGAGAGAAGCAAGGCAGGCATTATTAGAAGAGAAGGTATCGATGATAAGAAACCAACAAGCACCCATGCATATAGTTACTGCACATATGGCTTAATTTGGTGTCCCCAGAAGCAAGGAGGGAGTGCAGAAGTAGTGTGTGTGATGCATTAGAGATGTGCTCCAGGAGTAACTGAGGAGGAGAAAGGGAAGCAGCCCCTTGGGGGTCCAATTTGTATTTTCTTTCTGCCTTACTCTTGTTGGTTGGAAGAAAGAAGGATGGGTGAGCCTTATAGTTGCAATAAAAATTTCAGCAGCTCATACCTCAAGGTCCAATTCCTTTCTTATCAGAGTTCCCTATTTAGTGCTGAATACTGAGTAATGAGTCTTATGTGAAAGACACTACTCAACACCAGATTGATGATTAACTGATTGGTCAATTGATTGATTTTCCATATTTTCAATCATAGTAGAATCGTCAATATAATGACACGAAGATTTTCCAAACTTGACCTTGCCTTGAGATACTAGATGATAACCTGGATGGCATTCCTTTAGTATGGCATCGATACTTGGGAAACTGCCAACAAATGCTAACATGTACTTCCCCAGCACTGTTCATGTCCAAAAGAACAGGTCCAAGAAGAACGAACCACTTCAGAAGTTTGGGTTCTTTCTTGAACTTCTGTCCCATTCCATAGTGACTTCTATGCAATAATGAGGCTGTCACCTCAGTACCCACCTTGCAGAAGCTACTAGGTTTCGCTCCTTTTCCCCCAGAGGGAAGCTTTGTGATGAGGATGAGAGCAGTCATTTGTTTTGGAGGTGACCACAGGAAATACTTGTAAATGTGTGGATATGTGGGAGAAGGAATGGAAGGCAGAAGATTAAGGACCATTCTCAAAGCAGTTAGCCTCTTGAGCAGTATAAATTGGTTTCATCTTTGCACAATAGAAAGAACTGATGTGAGGATTCTACTACTGCCCCAGAAACTAATGGTGGCTGCCCCTGAATCCAGAAAGCATTAAGGCACCATCACTTTAGGCTGCCCCATGATGAAGACAGAGCAGCCAGCTCTGTGTCCAATAAGGTTAGAGGCAATTGGAGCAGACAACAGCAGTGTCTTCTGCAAGTGTATTGAAAATGTCAAGGTCCTGACTTATCAACACATATATTTGTCAATATAATACTTATCTATTACATGTGATACATATTTTTACCTTTTTGTTTTATATAATAGCAGAAGTTTGAATATCAGTTGTATTCACATAATATAAGCATGAAAATACTAGGTGGGGTCAGAGAAGTATGTCTTCCTATTTTTCATTTCAAATAATTATTTTCTACTTTAACCCTCATAGCCAATATATTAGTTTGATTATTTCAACTAGATTCTTGCATGGATTATATTAAACAGAAATTTTTTCTCTTCCACTACTCTTTTTTGAGAGAGATAGAGCCTTATGTTTATATATTGATGAGACATATATTTCTATGTGCATGTGTGCCTATCAGTGTGCATGTGCACTTCCGTGTAACTGTGGAAAGCAGAGGTCAACCCCAGGTATTGTACCTTAGTAATTATTTGAGTTGTTTTGTGAGAAAGAATCTCTCACTGAAACCTGCAGTTTGCCAATTCAGCTAGGCTGACTCTCCAATGAGTCCCCTGAGGACAGGAGTTCAGCACTGCACTTAGATGTCATTACACTAGTGCTAGGGATTGAACGTGGGTCCTAATGTTACATAGCAGGCACTTTTTCAATTGATCTATTTCCTTATCATGTCTTCTTCTCTTCTTTATATACATATGGAAATAAGAAAGACACATTATTTTCTATCATGTTTCTTCAACTCAATGATATTTTGATTACCATTCTATATTAGAATATTGGTGTATCAACCAACTTTTAACTCAAAATATGTGGAATGTAATGTCTTTAAGGAACTTGTTAAGAATGGTAACTTTAATCACTCACCATAATTTATTATTATGAAGAATTTGGGATATAGATCACTTAGAATCCTGATGTCTATCTAGTATACCTATAAAATAAATTACAAAAAGTTGAATTTTTGTACCAAAAGCTGTATGCATTTTAATTTTAATAGGCATGGGCATGTGCTTTAACATGTCTTCAGAAATTAAAACTACTTAAATATTTAAGTAAATATTCCATTTTTCTTCCCCTTTCCAAGTAAGTCTTAACTTATTTAAGTTGGTAGAACACGAGAGTCACACTCTGGAAAATGTCATCAGTATGTAAAACACTCAGTGGCACTATGCAATTGTCACTGGTATTTTTTTGTGATAAAGAACTGTCCAAAGCAACAATTAAAGCAATTTAATTGCTACTGTGCATAAATACTTGATTAGGTTGTTGGGTGAACATGAGTATATTTTAAGTGGATTGATATGGAAAATTTCAGCAGTGTTTCTTTAAAAACAATGGTAGCCCATGTGGAAATCCAGCAACAGTTTTATGAGATAAAATTATTTCTGTGACACTAAAGAAACATTCCTTCTTGTATGTTTGAATACTTGTTAGTGTATATGGAAGTGCTGATCCACGTGCAGGTGTCCATGGATGTGTGTGCTTGTGCAGTTGGAGGTCAGAGGTCACCCCCATGGCTTCTTCAGTTACTTGCTGTTTAGAAGCAGAATCTTCCTGTTGAACCGGGAGCATATGGATTTAGCCAGGCTGGCTCTCCCATCAGCCCACAGATTCTACACAGTCATTGTTTGCTAGTATAGGGGTTACAAACCTGAGGATCCATGCTGTTGGTTTTCTGTTTGTTTGCTTTGTATGGATTCTGAACTCAGTCCTCACGCATGCACAGCAAGTCTTATATTGATGGAGCCACCTTTCTGAGTGTTTTTTTTTTAATTAATCAGCACATTGAGCTCGAATTTAAAAACAGCAACAAAAACATCACCAGTTACTTGGCGAATGTCAAAATTCTCTTCCACACATTCAGAGATTTTTCTTTATGATGCTATTGACACCATTGTTGGAGTCTATCAAAAAGCATGTGACACAGAAGAAACTTTAATGGCATCTTCTTTGATTTAGGCAAGCTGTCTTTGCTATCATTTTCTGTTGGAAAGGGGAAATTAATTTCTTACACTTTCCTCGGGCTGAATAGATAGTCTATAACACATGCACCAAAATTTCTCTTTCTACCTGAGAGATTGATTAATCTATAGCATAAAAATGTAAATCTTCAGGAATCTTGTCATTTTTATGGTCTGAAGAAGATGAATTCAAGCAGGATTTCAATATTGCTTGGGCCTCTGGCCTCAAAATAATATAGCCATGTCACTGGAGGAAAGTCTTCGGGAACATGCTGTGCTGTAATAGTTTACAGATTCATAAAAACTATTGATCAAGCTTCGTCTCCTGTAGTTCTAAATAGAGTATTAAAGGATTTTATCTTGGCTACAGCAGCTTGATAGTGCTAAGCATGGCAATGAACAAAGCTTGAAAATCAAATACAACTAACAAACACCAGGCATCTGGCCTTGTGTTTAACTCAATAACCATCGAGTTAACAGTACAGTCACGGAAAGCTACCCCCTTTGATGCAATAATTAACTATTTTCTGGTGGACAGATTTATGCTTGGCTAATTGGCATTTTTAGAAACCATGATGTCAGGTATATCACAGCAAAATAGTTTATGTAACTTCAATATAAATCCAAAACAACCACCTGCTTCCTTTCTATTTTTATATCTTTGGTGGTATATTGGGTTATGAAAATATTAATATTATCATGACAGTTGTCATGAAAATGCAACCTGCTTATGGTGCCCATGTTCAAAGTTTATTTTCTGAAGCAGAGCTTTTAAAAAGTCATATTGATTTTTTTCTGTAATTCTAAATATGATTTTCCCCTATAAGTAATTTAATGCAATTTTACCATTGACTCAAAGTTCATGTATGAATAAGATTTTTTTCCTTTTTTGTAAATTTCCCTTTTGGTTTTGATGTTCACATAGTTTTGTTCTTCCAGTAAGGAAAGAACTGTAGTAGAATGCTAAAACTCTTAATCACACTGTGATAATAAAACTTCAGTTACGTTGAGTTCATTCAAATCAGCTAAGGTTTACACTGCTGTCAACAGACACAAATTATGCAAATAAGTTTTATAATATTTGCTACTGTTAAAGTCTCTAAGTCTCTGGTCTGTCAGTGTAGAAGAAAATTAGGAGATATGTCTACATGCACATACAGTCTCTGTTATAGTTTGGGTCTAGGATAATGTTGAAGAGCCTGTGTTTTAGTGCAATCAGGAGGTAAGAGAATTGTCAAGGATATATATAGATTACTGGAGGTGTCCTGGAAGGAAACACTGGGACTACTAACTCCTCTCTTTTCCTATTTTTTAATCTCCCTACTATTGACTAAGCAGTTTTTACCTGGTCCTTAGTCTTACCTGGTACATATCAGTGGCCCAAAGTAGTAAGGAACTATGGACTGGCGCCTCCACGTCTACAGCCACAGACACGCCTTTTCACTTTCTAAGTTCCCACAATCATATATTGCAGTGACAGAAAACTAAGAGTACGTGTAGTCTCCATGTATGAGAACGTGTTTGCTAACATGAGAAATATCTCAAGAAAAGAAACACACATTTCTTCTTTAAATAAATGACTAATTAGAGGAGGCCCGACTTTCTGGAAATTCTCTAGAGCAGACATATCCTTTTCACTGTTTTGTGAAAGATCTAAAACTGAATTTTGGGGAAAAAATGCCATTTGCCATTTCTCTGTACTAAGTATTCAGTAGTGGTTAGTGGATACTTAAATGTTTCTCTAATTAACTGGGAAAACAACTAATCTTCTTTATCAGGGAATTACTTAAAGAGGTTGTCTGCAGAGCACTGGAGCCCTCGGTGTCAGTGTGCTTACACCCACAGGTGAGAAGTGGTTATTTCACAATAATTGTTTTATAGGCAACTCAAACCTACAATTTTCATTCTGTTGTAGATTAAACTAGAACTCTCCTTGGATACACAAGAGACAGTTATATCCAACTATACTGACATAGAGTTTTTTTTTTTATTTTTAATTTTGAAGAAGTATTTTTTTTCAGCTAATAATGCAGGTGTTTCAATAGAAAATAAATATCATTACAAGAATCAATTTTTCTTACTCAAAGATACACTGAATTTCACATCATCAAGGAACTGACACATGTTCAAAATAACTGATATAAGAAAAAGTCCCGAGAGAAATTTGAGTGGGCCAGTGGTCTGCTCTACGGTTTCTCTAATCTAATGGAAAAGTACAGCTGTTTTCAGGAATGTTACAAGTAATTTCTGAGACATTTGTCACACTAATGAATATTCATTATACATTTTAAATTACATTACATATTATACATGTGTGTAGTGAGGAAGAAGGGGACTTATCCTACACTACATATGTAGAAATCAAAGACTTTCATTAGTTGGGTCTTTCTTTCCCCAAAGTAGATCCCAAGGATCAAATTCAGGTTACCCACCTTAACAGCAAGAGCCTTCGCACCATCTCATGAGCCCCAGGAAAGAATGTTTATTTTTCTGTTGCTGGATTTTAGTGAAAGGCAGAAAGAAAAAGAAGAGATTTCTTCAATGTAGTTGAGAGGAAGGAACAATAAGAAATTTATTGACTCAAGTCTGTCTTCTTGGTTCTAAAGTAAGATCAGAGAATGGATCATTAGAGAATGGAGCATTATGCATATCTAAACTGTGCCTGCCAGGGTTGGGTCCTGTCCACCTTTGAATGAGCTTCAGTGTGTTCCTATCGGGTACTCTGACAAGTTGTTAAAATTGTTTTAAACTCCGTCTGGGAAACAAACTCTCTTCTGGTGAGTGTCCATCTTTTCCTTCTCCCAGGAGATTTCTGGGTAAATCCTCATTAATTTAGGAGCCGTTGTTTTAATAGCCTGACAGATAAAGAAACACAAATGTCTCTAGAATACTTTTATTTCTGTCAGGCTGGTCATGAATTCAAGACAGGAACATGCAGTAGTCAAATGTATAATGGTCCTTTGAGAAAGGGGTCTTAGCTTTCTTCCTGTGCACAGAGAATGTATTGTCCCTTAGACAGCAGTGAGCCATTCTGCTGGAATCCTGCAAACCAGACTAGCAGTTCCTTAGTAACCATAGGTAGGTGTTTGGCTTCTTTTAATATGTAATCACTGTGTTAGAAATAAGGCAATAACAAATTTTGGAGACCAGTGAAAACAAAGAAAATTTTAATATATAATTCTGCAACCAGCACAGAAAAAAAGACAAAAAGAGGTACCACACCAATTTAGCCTAAAATAACGAGTTTTAAAGCTCTCTCTTGCTGTATCTCAAAAGCAAGTGCTTGCCTCCTCCCCAGATTCTCTAACCTATTGCCTTAAAATGAAAAGTTATGTCTAATGCATAATTTGGTGCTTTTCTATCCTGCGGTCACTCAATAAGTGAGCTACCAGTATCTTTCCAACTCTTATGAGTTCTGAGATAAGCCAGCAATAGCAATGACTCCAGCTAGAAGAAAGGGAGGAGTCTAGTGCCTCTGCTTGTTTGTACCTCTGATACACGTAAAAGTACACTTCACACTGAAAAATGCACCGTAAGAAGTTACTTATGCACAGAGTAAACTGCTCATTCTGACAATTCCGGGATTCCTCAAATGGGTCATATGTAAAATAAAAAGAGATGAGTTGACTGTCCCCAGGATGTAGAGTGAGAGGATGGCAGAAACTACATAGAAGTATTATAGAATTCATAAACTCTTTTAATCTGCTTCTCATTTTAAATTTGAATGTATGCAACCATCTTGAATTAAATTCCTCTGGCTTGAGAATTAGGCAACTCCATCTTTAGTTACTGTGACAATTTGAACTATGGTGTCCATGTCAAGATTTGCATTGAAATTAGACCTTCTCTGGGACTGTGTTAGGATGTAAGGCTTTCAGAAGTATTTACATCATGAGCAGTCTACCCTGAAGAATAGGATTAGCTCCTTATAAAAGGACTTGTGGTTAAAAGAACAATTTGTCTATCCTGCTCCATGTGGACACACAGAAATAAGATCCCATCTTGGATTAGAGAACAGCCCTGCAGTACAAGACACTGGTTCTTTCTTTCTTGAATTTGCCAACATTCAGATACATAAGCAATGAAATTATATTCTTTTAAGTTGCACAGTCTAAGGCATTTTGTTATAAAAGGACAGCTAGGCTCAGATAGTTAGCTCTGTGACTCAAGTTAATGAACAGCAGAGACACATTAGCTTGGGTCAGAAATCATAACGTTTTAAGCATCTGTATGTTCTCTGGAACTTACAAAAGAACTGATAGTTCTGTTTTATCCATCTCCTAAGCTCTGGACCAAAGTGTGCTGAGCCACTCCTGGGAAATATATGTCTTTGTCATCACCCTCCGTACAAAAATGAGGTAGAAGGAAGGTATATTGTGTGATATTCATGACTCTTTTGGGTGATTGCCATGATTTAGTAGCCACGGAATACAACGGATAAGTACTCTGCTTTCTAGTGCATCTACTTTGCTTGGAAAGACTCAGTCTTCCACACAGATGACCTCCCCCTGACCCATGGCTCCTGATTGACTCACTTTTATTGTTTAGATTGAAAATACAGAAAGCACTCAGTTTTTTCCATTACTTTTTTTTTTGAATCATAAAACCAGTACGTGATGGATCCAGAAAAAAATTAAAATAAAATAGTCATAAGAAAAAAAGCTTTACATTATTTTGAATTATTTTGAAGTAAATATAATAGCAAAAGTCAGAATATAAAACACAAAGGCATGTTTAGGCAGAATTTTCTTATGATAATAAGATAAATCATTTTATTTAGAATGTAGAACTTAGTATGGTGAGACTATTTGGGAACTAACTACATATAAAACATCATTTCTAAAGGTGGGGGAATATTCTAATTAAGAAACATTGACTTAAGTAGACAGGAACATACACAGTTAAAAATTATAATTCAGTTTGCTTATTCAAATAATAAAGCCCCACAAAAGGCTGAAGGGTGATCAATACACTACTCAATGGATTATCAAAACCCGGAGGCATTCATTCTGACAGTTTATATACATGCCAGGCTTTGTCTGTCACAGACTGAGATCAATAAATTGACCACAATAACAAAGGCAGCAAGAATAAAAGCCTGGTTGTTCTTTGTTTCAGTTTCTTCCTATTCTCACATTGTGCTTTTATTACTTTATAAGCAAGTCCTCATCTTTACCACTCCTGTCCCAGCTTTATATGCGTAAGACACTTTAAGGGCCCATCTTCATATTCTGTGGCCCTGCCTTAAAGTTGAACACACATGTATGGACACACACATGTATGCACACAAACATTTCCATGATTGTGAGTGTTGAAGAAAGAAGGTAGCTCTAACTGCTTCATATAGAGATTTATCACTTGAATATATCCATCAGGTATGGGCTGGGAGACAGATCGGTCCATAAAGTGCTTGTCATACAAGCATGAGGACCGGTGTGCTCACCCTAATACTCAAGTAAAAAGCCAGGCAAAGTGGAAACATGTGCCTGTAACCCTGACCCTGAGTAGGTGAAGACAGGTAGGTCCCTAAGGCAGTGAGTGAGGCAGCCAGTCTAGGTGAAGCACCAAGTTCTAGGTCAATGAGAGACCTTACCTCAAAACACAGGATGGACGGCATCCTAGAAAATGATACTTGATGTTGAGCTCTGGTTTCCATGTACACATACATACATACATACATACATACATACATACAATTAAAAAATATAATATTAAGCTTTCTAACTTGATTTGAAATTACTTGATATATATCAAATATGTACACATCAAATATATATATGTATGTATATATATATATATACTCACCTTTAAATGTTCTAATTTTTCACTCAGTAAAACAAAAAACAATATGTTTCAACTGCTGTCTTAGTTTGGGCTTTTGTTGCTACAATGTAACACCAGGAACAAAAAGCAAGTTGTAGTGGTGAGTTTGGGCTACACTGCTTGAAGCTCCAGGCAGGTCATATGCAGGCACCTACCCAGGAGCTATGGAATGGAACACACACACACACACACACACACACACACACACCAGTTAATTTCAAAATGCCTTGGATAACACAATGGCTAGGCACTCCTAAAACTTCTACTAACCCAGGCCCAGTAGGGAAAGTGGCTAGTGGCCATTTACCTGAATTCTCATATGTCTCCTTGGCTTTGTCTTCTGCAGCTCCATGTCCCATCCTTCTGCCCAGAGTCATAGCAATTCTCTTTCCTTTTTTTCCAGTTCTTAGCCCATGCAAATCTAAAGGTCCTGCCCCATCTCTCTTTGCACAGTCATTGGCCACTGGCATCTTTATTGATTGATCAAAAAACCAATTGAGGACAAGAACCTTCAGCATTTAAATATGCAGATTCCTGATTAAAACAAAGCATTAGAACCAATCTCCAACAACTCTCTCCTTCAATGACATCTGTATCAGCTTACTGTTTTTGATGGTTTCCTTTCCTTCTTATGCCTAGATGTCCTGGAACTCACTCTGTAGAACAAGCTGAACTCAGAAATCTTAATGTCTCTGCCTCCCTAGAGCTGGGATTAAAGGTGTGAGCTGACACGCCTGGCTATTAGCTTTTCTTTAATTCGTTTTCACACAATGAAAGCTTTGCACAGTGAGGGCTCACCCTGAGATCACCAGTCCCTTTGCTCTTGCTTCTCCTTTCTCCTCAAACTGTACATTTTTACATTTTTTCTTTGCTTGGTTTGCTCTTTTTCATTGTAGATCTTCAAAAGTGTGGCTACTAATTACCAGGAACCGGAGTCAATACTAGGCTATATAGAAATCTCCTCTGCCAAAGCTCCAAAACTTCAATTTAGCCTCAGGCAGATTTTTTGGACAAGGGAAGAAAGCAGCCAAATTCTTTGCCAAAATATACAAGAACTTTCTCTGGGTTACATTCTGACACCTCTTGAGCCAGGCCATCACTGTTCAAATGAGCCTTACCACCACTATCGATGTTCCTACTGGTATTGCCCATTAAGCCCCACTTAAAAAGTCCAACTGATTTTCTAGTCTAAAGTCCCAAAGTGATTCAACATTTTGCTGTTTACAGGAGACACATCTCAGAGAAAAAGATAGACACTACCTCAGAATAAAAGGCTGGAAAACAATTTTCCAAGCAAATGGTATGAAGAAACAAGCTGGAGTAGCCATCCTAATATCTGATAAGATTGACTTCCAACCCAAAGTCATCAAAAAAGACAAGGAGGGGCACTTTGTTCTCACCAAAGGTAAAATCCTCCAAGAGGAACTCTCAATTCTGAATATCTATGCTCCAAATACAAGGGCAGCCACATTCATTAAAGAAACTTTAGTAAAGCTCAAAGCACACATTGCACCTCACACAATAATAGTGGGAGACTTCAACACACCACTTTCACCAATGGACAGATCATGGAAACAGAAACTAAACAGGGACACACTGAAACTAACAGAAGTGATGAAACAAATGGATCTGACAGATATCTACAGAACATTTTATCCTAAAACAAAAGGATATACCTTCTTCTCAGCACCTCATGGTACCTTCTCCAAAATTGACCACATAATAGGTCACAAAACAGGCCTCAACAGATTCAAAAATATTGAAATTATCCCATGTATCCTATCAGATCACCATGCACTAAGGCTGATCTTCAATAACAAAAAAAATAACAGAAAGCCAACACTCACGTGGAAACTGAACAACACTCTTCTCAATGATACCTTGGTCAAGGAAGGAATAAAGAAAGAAATTAAAGACTTTTTAGAGTTTAATGAAAATGAAGCCACAACGTACCCAAACCTTTGGGACACAATGAAAGCATTTCTAAGAGGGAAACTCATAGCTCTGAGTGCCTCCATGAAGAAACGGGAGAGAGCACATACTAGCAGCTTGACAACACATCTAAAAGCTCTAGAAAAAAAGGAAGCAAATTCACCCAAGAGGAGTAGACGGCAGGAAATAATCAAACTCAGGGGTGAAATCAACCAAGTGGAAACAAGAAGAACTATTCAAAGAATTAACCAAACGAGGAGTTGGTTCTTTGAGAAAATCAACAAGATAGATAAACCCTTAGCTAGACTCACTAGAGGGCACAGGGACAAAATCCTAATTAACAAAATCAGTACTGAAAAGGGAGACATAACAACAGATCCTGAAGAAATCCAAAACACCATCAGATCCTTCTACAAAAGGCTATACTCAACAAAACTGGAAAACCTGGACGAAATGGACAAATTTCTGGACAGATACCAGGTACCAAAGTTGAATCAGGATCAAGTTGACCTTCTAAACAGTCCCATATCCCCTAAAGAAATAGAAGCAGTTATAAATAGTCTCCCAGCCAAAAAAAGCCCAGGACCAGACAGGTTTAGTGCAGAGTTCTATCAGACCTTCAAAGAAGATCTAATTCCAGTCCTATTCCTCTAAACAAAAACATAGTCAGGAGTACTCCAGTCCCTGGTACCAACTTGTCTTAGCTAGTGTTTCCATTGCTGCAATGACACACGATGACCAAAAAGCAACTTGTAGAGGAAAGGGTTTATTTGCCATGCTCTACCATAGCACTGTTTACCACCACAGGAAGTTGGTACAGGAACTCAAACAAGGCAGAATCCTGGAGGCAGGAACTGATGCAGAGCCTATGGAGGGATGCTACTTACTGTCTTGCTTCCCATGGTTTGCTTGCCTTGCTTTCTTATAGAACCCAGGATTACCAAGCTAGTGATGGCACCAACCATAATGGGCTGGGAACTTTAATATCAATCACTACTTAAGAAAATGCCTTATTCTTGGGTCTTATGAAGAAATTTTCTAAGTTGTGTTTCTCTCCTTTCAAGCAACTCTAGCTTGTGTCAAGTTGATATAAGACTAGCCTGCACAACTGCATTGAAGAGCAACAAGAGAACTGGGCTTTTCCATGGATGTGACCAAATGATTCACATTCAACATTCACAGCATGAGAAAACTTAGCTTCCTAAAAGGACAAACCAAAGGCTGATGGGGACAAGTGCAGAGTTTTCTGTTCACCCCTCAGAGAGACATATCTCATGTATGAGCTAGGAGAATGTTTTGATAAGTATCTGGTTTCTAATAATATCTGAAGAATTAAACAAAAGGTAGACCTGGAAACAAGCAGAGGCACTCCCCAGGACAGCTCGTAAATACCTACCCCATGGTATATTCATTTCTGCAACAAATCAGTCTCACAGAGTCAGTGAGGCTACAGTTCCTAGGATTCAGAGGTGAAGATGATCCTGATGTTATCCTTTCTACCACTCTGTTTTGTTTTCCCTAAATGAAGAAAATATCAGCATAGACAGAAGGGTGCTCAAAAATCCATCTTGAGGTGGATTCAAGTAGTAAAGAGAGAATCACTTGATGTCATTAGAACAGTCCTCTCTTATCTTGTCTCTGAGATAAGTAGTGCCATGGCTCTCTGAAGAAATAGAACATTTATCTTGTAAGCAATTCTTGTTTTTATGTCATGAATATATTAAAAGAAACAGTTGTTAGAAATTCATTCTGGACCATGGATCACGGCATTTGAACATAGTACCAGAATTAGAATGTGAGTGGCAATGGGAAGCAAAACACAGTATATGCTGTACTTTGCAGTGAGGAAATGCAATGAGCAGCTTAGTTAGCTTCTCAGAGCATGTCTGTCAGACCTGGTTAGAAGCAATGTGTAGAAGAAGTCAGAGTTTAATCAATGATACTGATCTATGAAGCAGAGGGGTGAATCAGTAAACAATAGCAGTAACCTACAATTCATGAGTAAAAACAGAGTAGCAATAGATGAGGAGAAAGGGTGGGAGAGAAGATAAACATTCAGGCATGCAATAATGGCCTAGCAAGGGCAACAACATGATAAACTCAATTCAGAGGTTCAGTTACTTATGAGAATGATACCTGTGTGTTATAGATGAATGCACTGACCATCTAAGCATGAATCTCACTGGCCATGGAAAGAATTGGTGTGGAAATCTGTCCCTCCTATTCCTTCCATTGTTACTGATCAATCCTCTGGAAGTAATACAGAGCTCCTTATTGCTTTCTGCCCTCCCTCCCTGACTGTGTTGGAGTAGCTATATTTCTTCTTGAAATAACTGCAGGAACATTCTGGTTTTTACAAGTGCACTCTCTAACCAACTCTAGATGCTCTGAAGTAAATACAATTTCCGTGAAAACTCAGGAAGAGACCAACAACTGTAATGGCCATTTCAAGTATGCTATGATAAGAGGTACTGTCTGGTTTTACATTTGGTCTATAAAATATGTATGCATCATTTTTCAGAGCACATTTGCTCTTTCCCACAATTGTCCTTTTGGAACTCAAGCCTGAGTCTATATTCTCCTCCCTTCATGTTCTCAGCCATGTCTCCTACTGATTATTTAGACCATCCTGTTTGGCTCATAGTGTTTCCTTGAACCTGTGTTCTGACATAGTTCTTCCAGAGTGCCTCTTGGATAAAGGAAAGGAAAAGCTGATAATTCGGGTTTAAAGATTCAAATGAAGATGGATAAAAAAGCAGAACTAAAGCCAGGTGTGCCTGTAAACCCGACAATTCTAAGGCAGAAGCAAGAGATATGTCATGAGCTTGAGCCTTTCTATGACTACATAGTAGGTTTGAGGCCAGCTTGGGCTACAGAGTGAAACCTTGTCTGAGAGAGAGGGGTGGGGGAAGGCCTAATCAAGTAATATAAAAATTAGAATTTAAAGATACAGCTAAAATCACCAGGATACCTGTTGACAATTGCTTTCTCAGGGATCTGACAACCTTAGATTGCTGGATTTTAGGCTGCTTGGCTAAAAAAAAAAAAAAAAAAAGAGTAGGTCAATATCTGCTCTGTCCCAGGGAAAGATGTATGTGTACTGAGGTGTCATGGTGAGCCAAATGGCCCACAGCATCTTCAGCCTGCCATCTTGTCTCATCCATGAAATTATAAAAAATCAACTAAGAGGTATTTGTCTGAGCAAATTTTCTGAGTATGTTTCCAACAGGAATTCCCCAAGAGTGGGAAGATGATTCCAAATGGTACTCTAGATATGGAAAGGCCTGTGCTGACAGCAGAGCTGCCTGCTTCAACTTGAAGTTGCTAAGCACGTCTGTCCTTGCTGCTGCCACTCTCTGCTTCCATGGATGTTAACTTCCCTGCCTTCCAATGCAGATGGGAGACCAGCACTCTGTGGAAGCTTTAGGCCTCAGCACCAGATGATGACTGATATGGCCAAGATGGAATTCTCATCCTATCGGCAGGCAAATGACTGCTGTTGGGGTACTCAGTCTCTATCATGTAGGCTAAACAGGTGAATCCCAATTCATAGTATGTACATTTATGGATACATATGTATATACATACATACATACATACATACATACCCTTGCCTAATGCATGATATGATGACTGCTTACTTTTTTGTTGTTGTTTTTTGTTTGTTTGTTTGTTTGTTTTTGTTTTTTTCAAGACAGAGTTTCTCTGTAGAGCCCTGGTTGTCCTGGAACTCTCTTTGTAGACCAGGCTGGTCTTGAACTCAGAAATCTGCCTGGCTCTGCCTCCCAAGTGCTGGGATTAAAGGCATGTGCCACCTCTGCCCGTCGGCTGCTTACTTTCATATTGAACAAAACCCAAAAACAGGCAGTCTGAGAATCTCCCTTGCTATGTTTCATATAGTCCTGTCTTTGTCGCGGAGATCTTCTGTGGCATAACAGAATGAAGGCTGGAGTTTATCACAGCTCCAGCTGCAGTTCCAGTGGCTATGTTCACATAATACTATGATCTGTTGAGCCAAAGTTCATATTTTTCAAAAAGTAATAAATTTCACAATGTTTATTGCATACCAACAAAAGCCCCTAAATAAAGCAAACTAAATGCATTGCTACTTATCCAAAGCTGGTATACCTCATATTATCAGTTCAGATTCGCATGGCAAATGTCATTCATGCATAACAACAATGAAGTAATACAAATAGTTTTTATTTTCTGTGTTTAATATACTTTGTTAAAATATTACTCAGGCTATGCCATGTATCCAAAAATCTTAATCTTTGGGATTCTCCACTGTAAGACGATTGACATTTCCATTGACATTATCTTCATTTACTTAAGAGGAGTCTGCTCACATTAGGTCATTACTACAACTCCATGAAGATCTGTATTAGGCAAGCCTGGGTTTGACTAAGACTTATCATCTAATTGACAAAGTTATCATTCATATTCTAAACATCCAATGTGTCCCTAGGTCAGACTGTTAGGTTCTGTGTCTTAGTCATTCATGTGACACCAAGCTTTTACTTATTATTATTATTTTGTGGTTTTTTCTTTTCTGTTTTTTTCTTTTTTGTTGCTACTCCAGAGTCTGAAACTTCAGCGAAGCATCATTTATTTTCAAAACCAGGTCTAAAAATCCACTTAGCATTTATAGAGCCTGCCTGAGCCACTGCAGGGTTTTACAGAGCATCCCGTGCTCCTTGCACTGGGCAGAGAAAACATCCTCAGATTTTGCGTTCTCGTTCCCACCCTGCTTTATTGCCTTAAAGCTCTGTATTCACAGCTGCTATTTTGATCATGCAACTCTTCTAAAAAAATATGAGTACTTTTGTGGAATAAATAATCAATCAATAAAAATACAATCAATTACCTTTATCACTAAAATATTCATCTGAACATTTTTAATTCTGTTTTCCCAGACATTTGTGTTTGTTTCTAGGGGAAGACTCCTGAGTGAGCTCACAGAACTGTCAACCCCCGTGTGCCTGGATTATCTGCTTCCAGGTTATTGAGTAGAGCACTAAGGCCCAGGTACTGTGGAAGGGAATTTACAAATATAATCAGCTCCAAATCCCACTGACCTGCTGATAGGGAACTGCCTGCTCAGGCCTGGGCTAATCATTTATCTGAGCTCTTTAAACATAGGTCCAGAAGTCAGTGGGTTGGAGTGGGGTTCGTGAGGAGGTCAGATGGTTATGAAGTGTGGGAAGGAGTCAAGAGGAGGGGATCTTGGGTTCTGTTTATAGAGATGGAAAGAAACCAGGGCAGGATTGTACTTGGTCATTAGGAACTGAGTATCTCCCAACTGAGAGTCAAAAATGTAGTGTGGGTCTCAGCCTCACAAGTACAGAAAGTTGACTTCTGAATCTGGAAATAAATTGTGAGATTCAGATGGAGAAAAAGTCCAATTAACACCTTGATTTTAGCTGTTAGATTCTCTGGGTACAGAATCAACTTTGCCATGCTTGGGCTTTGAACCAACAGAACTTGTCATTAATTAAACAGATATTACACTGAGGGAGCTACTGAGTTTATGGTTGTGGAGCACCTAAACAACTTTTGAGTAGTTTTTGCTTACTCATTCATCATGCACATACTATAGAGCTTGTTTATACTTAATTTTAAAAATTGCCCAGCATTTGAACCAGAATTGAATTCCACATGCATTGGAAAGTATTTTGATAAAACTCTCCACAGAAAATTTGATTTCACAGTGTTTACACGTAAGGCCTTATAGCCTTTACAATGATACCAAAAGGCATCTCTTTTATTTCTTTTTGCATTCTCGTATGTGTACATGCATGCCTGCATGAGTACAGGCACATGTGTATGTGTGTGGCAGTAAGTGTGTGTATAATCCCAAGGCTAATGTCAGAAATCATAGTGCATCAATTTGCCACCTCATTTAATGAGGCAGGATCTGATAACTAAACCCCAGTTCTCTGACAGATAGGGCTAATCTGGCTAACCAGATTGCTCCAGGAACCACTGCCTCTACTCTGTAGCTGAGGTTAAAGAAAAGCTCCTAAGTTTACCCAATATGTAAATGGATTCTGAATATCTAAACATAAATCTTCACTCTTCCATGGCCAATGATTTGACCACTAAGCTTCACCAAAATCTAAGACTTTATTTTTACAGGAAGTAAAATCATGTCTTTAATATGAAAACATAAGCTATCAGCCAATTTCCCTAATTCAATGTATAAAAGCTTTTTCCTAGAAAGCCAATTCTCAAACTATTACTTTACCATATTCATATGCATGTGTATAGAAAATATCTGATAATTTTAAGCTTCTTATTTTCATTGCTAAAATATATCAAATATTGATTATAGTTTTGTTATTTGTTCATCTTAGTATAATCATAAAAGAAAGATGGTAGACAATAATTTAATTCAAAGTGTGATACCACTTATTATTGACTGTATTAAACTGTAAAAACATTTTAGATATTAGCAGGGATGAGAGAATATGAAAGGGAAAACCATTACTCAAATTTAAGACAATAAAGAGTTAACACTACTAAAATATATAAGATAGTATACAATTGAAAGTATAAGAATAATACAAAATATAATAGTGAGGATCAAGAAAAATACAATTTCTTTTGCTAGGACATGGAGAAAATTTCTCATACCAGTGTCTCATTGGTGCCTTTCACAGTAAAAATGTAAGGAGAAAAATGTCACAGGAAACAGAGTGTTATTTTCTGATTAAATATTTTCTCTTAGGAGCATATGAGCACAAGTAGACAACTTAGGACAAGCTTTGGAGAGAAAAAAGTACAGAGGAATGTGTGATAACCACTCAAAATGCTACAAGACCAAATCCAAATGAAGCCATATATCACTGCACATAAGCTACACATAAGTGATAGAGAACATTTACAAACGGACAGTTCCATCTAATCCATTTGTTGTCCTTAGAAGAACTCTATTCCCTTGAAGTTTGTGGAAGATTAATAACTTAATGATGTAGATCTATTCAATCAAAATAAATTTATGACCCCAATTACATTTAACTACTTGTGGATTTTTAAAGAACTTGTTGCTGCCAGAGCTCAAATACCTTTACATTTTCAACTCCTTCATTACAGTTTTATTTATTTTGTGTGTGCCTGAGTGCACGCATGTGTGCAGTGCCACAGCATGCCTGTGGCTACTGGGGAACACCCTGCAGCAGTCAGTTCTGTCCTCTATCTGAGTGACTCCTGGGAGTGAACTCATCTCCTTAGGTTTGTTGTCAGATCCCTTGCTAATAGATCCTCATCACTCACTGGCCCACAGTTTTTGTTTGTTTGTTTCCCTAAACGCCTGCTTTCTATTTAATAATTTCTGATGACCATCTGTTTATAGTAACTCTGCTTTGAATATGTCTGGAAAGCTAGAGTAATTTATTTCAAGTGAAAATATGATAATCACTGCAAAAACTTAATAAATTAGCAAGTGGTATTCATTTTTTTCTAAAAAGGGCAATCTATTTCTTTGTGCTGAGGACAGCATTACACAGCATAGAGAAAACAATATCTTACCACTAATACATAGCATGCTGGACTGCCTAAAAAAATAGATAAAGGAAGATATATCTTTGTGCTTGGGATCATAAAAACAGTATTTGCAATAGTTTTTAATTTTTTAAGAAGAGAAGTTCTGGAGAGGCTTTTGAAATTTATTACTGGAATATCCTTCTCAACCCAAGAGAGTAAATAGTTTTAGTTTTATTTTCTAAGCATTAAGTTACTTGATTTTATTCTTGCTCAAGGCCACTCTTTGCCCAGGAAGATAAAGTGAAAATTTTATAATAGAAATTTATTATTATTAAGGCTATATTATAAACAGTTTTTTAAAGATGGCTGATTAATTCATTCACTTAGCAAATATTTACTCAGCATACCCTTCTGATGGACCCAGTTCTAATTACTGTAAGAACAGAAAGGCTAGTCTTCCATGAAAGCTCAGAATGATGGCTGTTTCTGTAGTGGAAATGCCTGGCTGAATATGTTTAAAGACTCTGAGGTTGAAGTTCACCTTCATGTTGCTAAGCAGATCTTCATGTATTCAAGGAACCTCCCCTGCCAGCAGCTAGTTATCTTACATTCCACTTCTCCCCCTCTCCATGTTTCCCACCCCTACAGCTCAGACATTAGCTCCTGTCAGTATCATTCCTTGCCTAGATGAGAGTAAAGGTTCCCTCATACATTTCCCTGTCTCCAGCCTTGGGTACAGCATGAATTTCCTGGAAGTGCAATTCCATGGTCTACTTCCTGATCCTCCCCCATTGCTTTTGAAATGAAGTTTACATCCTTAAAACAGCACAAAAAGCTCCTGCTAGCATTTGCAACCTCCTACTTTAGCCATGCTGAGATGTTTTCTTTCTCCAAATACTCCACATCCTTTCTCACCACAGGACCTGAGTAGAATTTCCACCTCCTGCCTCACTTCCCACCACTTCTACCTGACTCTTCAAGTCTAGAGTTAATTTTCATTTTATTTTTCCATTGACTGAATTGCTACTCCAAAGTTAAGTAGCCTTCCTATCTCTTGAGATATTTCTTCAAAGAACATGACTGACTGCCTAACTTTACCCCTCTCTAACAGATTGGCAAGCCACTGCAGCACCATACGTGATTACTAGAGAAAGATACATCCTGAAGAGGGATATTTAACAAGGCATGGAAGGAATGACTCAATGAATGCATGCCACGCCTTTACCACACTGACATGTCAGGTATCTGTATGCCTTCTTCTGGAAAGCTTGTCTTTATGATTTCTTTCTACCAGATAGAGAGTTGTTGAAGTTTTGTCTTTTACTGTTTATTGTAATGGTAAGTGTAATTCTGATTGGTGAATAAAGATGTCAATAGCCAATAATAGTTGGGCAGAAAAGAGATATGTGGGTGAGGCTGAGGTTTCTGTGGCTTGGGACCACGAGGAAGAAGAAGGAAGAGAAGCAAGAAAAAGTTTCCATGGGAGAGAGAACTTGCAGGAGAGGAGAAAGGAGAGCTGCCATGGGCTAGAGGCCAAGAGAACATGGCCCAGAGAGATGCCTAGCTGGAGCTAAGAGCAGCCCAGATTAAACAAAGTAAGGAATAACTTGGGTTATGGTTAGCAGGTAGATTCTAACAGCACGGAGAGTCGGCAATTGTCCAGCTATTGTGTTGCTTAAGGCACATTACAATATAAAGGCTGTGTGTGTGTCTTTCATGTGGGAATGGTCTAAGGCAGGAAGAAACCCCATGCCTGGATTTATTTAAATACTTTTACTGCAGAGGGCACCATATCAGATGACGAAATAAGACTGAGGACACTGAAGAAAGCACGGTAAGCATATTGTTCTACAGAGACAAGGTGGGCTTTGAGTAAATCATTCAGAGATAGTGTGGATAACCAGAGTAAAGGGTGGAGTTGGTACCACTGGACCAGGGAAGGGAGAAAGTAATCCTGGGTCCCTGAGCTATGAGCAGGTGCTGACATGAACTTTTGAAGCATACCTCATGCCCACTAAACAACTTTGAAAAGCAGAAATGAAAAAAGATAAAGATTTTCTCTCTTCCCTCACTCTCTAACCTCCGCTCCAAGGTCTCATTAGGAAGCCAACCAGAGTTCAGAAAGCCATGGCATTTGTGACAGCAGCCACAATAGGTCTGTTTCACTATGGCTGCTTAGGAAAATGACACTTGGACAGGGCGGGGCAGAAAAGTCTGCCCTGTGACAGCAGACTCCAAAAAAGAGAGCAAGATCACTCACAGCTTTCTCCAACATTGGAGACCAGCGCAGGGCCTCTATATGTCACGAAGGCACGTTTAACTTCTGCAAAGAGTGAATAAATTTTGAGTAAAATTCCAAGTAAGTGGGGACAAGACTTGCTCCAGTAACAGTGGCAGACACTGGCTCACAGGAGTAAGGTTCAGAGTGATAGAGCAGGCACCTGGCATCCTCCTATGTGCTTTCTATATGGTGCACGAGAGTGCATGCTACTGTATACACATGAGAGACACCACACACACACACACACACACACACACACACACACACACACACACACACACACACACGCCAAACATGCACATATCTGAAAAGAAAAAAAAAAGCCACACTACTCCGACTCACATAAGCCCTTCTGGAGACCCAATAAGTGTGACAGTCTCAGGGTGCTTCCCAGCTCCCCAACCTTTAACCGTGCTTGATCTCTCATAGCAATAGTCATAGTCATAGTCCCATATGACTTCAATCTTTCTCAAGCTTCCTTTCCACACAATTTATTAAAATCAAGGTCTGCAATAAGTTGATTGTGCTGTATAAAAGTGATGCCTGAGGCTTCTGACTCAGTTCTTTTCATCCTGGAAGTCTGAGCAGAAACAACCTTTCCTCCTAACCAAGTGTCAGGTCCCATGTTCCTGCAATGATTATAGTCCCATCCTGTTCATTTACTTCATAGGAAATTTTAGTCTCTGGTTATGCTGACTAGTAATTCCCTTGTTTAATATTCTTGTACAATTTTAAAAAATGATTTATTTATTATTATATGAGTACATGGTAGCTGTCTTCAGACGCACCAGAAGAGGGTTTCAGATCTCATTACAGATGATTGTGAGCCACATGTGGTTGCTGGGATTTGAACTCAGGACCTTCGGAAGAGCAGTCAGTGCTCTTAACTGCTGAAGCCTCTCTCCAGCCCTCTTGTACAAATTTAATGACCTTCTTTAAAGATTTATTTTATTATTTTATTTTTGCAAGTGGTTATGTATCTATATGTGAGTACCTTCACATGAGCACAGGTGCCAGCAAGGACTACAGGCACCAAATCCCCTGGAGTTAGATTTATAGGTGATTGTGAGATGCTTAATATGGGTGTTGATAACTGAACCCAAGTCTTTCAGAAAAGCAGTAAGTGCCCTTATCCACTGATGCATCCCTTTAACATCCTTCATGAACACAGGCAGGACCTTGTTTTTCTTGTCTCTATAGTAGCTCTCAAAGGCCACCACAAATTTGCAAGCTATTGATACACATCTCTTAAACAAGAGAATAGAAGCTGCCACATCTGCAGGGGATGGGTGTATGCACATACATGTGTTAGATGGTGCTTGCTGCTTCCCTCTTATGGTACCCAAATTTCTCTTAATTTTTTTTCTCACATTTTCCATCTTGAAGACAATGAAAACAATGTGAGACTACTTGTTTTTGTCTTGTGTATATTACATTAAATTCAGTATTGTTGGTAAATCAACTGCTGTTTACCTACGGTATCCCAGGCACTGTTTGGTGTTGGATGTCAATTCGGGGCTTTGCTATTTCCATGTCTGTAGTTCTCTGAGACTTCAGAATTCAGGACAAGGAAGAACACATGGTAAGAATTTCTTTATAATTTTTGTACTTTATACTTTAATCTGTGAATTACTATGGTAATAACAAGCCAACATGCTCCTAACTTGGCTGGCATAGACCTATTCACGCTGATGAGCATTACTGCTTTACATTTCAGTAGTTGACACAAGTCTCCTTTAGTTTTCTATTTTATTTTCCTACAGACAAGAAATATATGCAAGATAATTGTTTTAGGGAAAATAACTTTGTTCACGCATGTACAATTTAACTGAAGAACGATGTTTAGGAGGGTTTATTCCGCCAAGATGAGCGACTACCCACAGTAGGCAATGCGAACTGTAGACATTACTCTTTCTCGTCCATAGACATGCTGTGGAAATACTTAAGAGAAGTGGGAATAAGACACTCTGCCTTTTCTCTGCCTCCCTAACTTGAACCTTTTTCATTTCTGGTGAGACCTTGCAGATTTTTGCATTATTCTATGAGATTCAATGATGCAATATATCCCTGGTAATTTTTATGGTAAAAATAATATCATTTTATCACTTTTAATGCGTTACTTAAAATTTGTACATGTGGCTATAGAAGAGCTGTTGGCATTTTGCATTTTCCCATTTTAATTTCTAATATTCACCCTACAGACATAGAATTAGAAATGGGTACATTGTGCTTTGGGGGGAGCTTTATGTCTTTCTAGAAACTTTCTCTTCTATGAAGCCTTCAATCAGCTTGCAACAGTCTCAGATTAACCCCTAGACTTGAGATGATATTTGTACCTTCAAACTAGAGCTACCAGCAGCGCGCAAACTGAAACATGTGTCATTTGGGTATTTTATCAGCAGTGGCTATAAAAATGTTCACACAGTAGCTCTGTAGTTTGTGGACATTGGTAGGACAGAAATGACCTGTCACTGGTCAGGTGAGTCTGGAAACAGAGATGCCCAGGCTTCTTATACTGTCTCTGATCAAAATGAGAAAGAAACCCTAGAAGGTCTATCAGCTGTGTCACTGGGAAGGTTTATAAAATGTGTGACTACCTACAGCAAAATATCCACCGTATCAATGTGTCACTGTGATTCCAGAATGCCTTTACCTGAGAACTTTTACAGAACAAGATTGGAATCATATATCAGATATTACAATTAGCATAACTGTGGGTGGTCTGTAAAGTGGAAGGGCATGGGAAAGGAGGAGAAGGTAGGCAACACTGGTATCCTACCACACACCATTATGTCACATAAAAATCTATTTAGCTATCACTTCTGTGATGGTTGCCCCAAGAGAGTTTCCAATTTGAACCGTCTTTACTAGCATGTGTCATAAGAGATAGCTTCTTGAGAGAGAGAGAGGTGACAAAGTTACTCAGGAATGTGAGGCCAACAAGACTCTCAAGAGATCAATACAAGGAGAATGAAAGATGAGCGGGAAGTGAGGTCTGGGAAGTGAGAATAGAAGAGAAGGAAGAAGAAGGGGGGGGGAAGAGGAGGTGGAGAAAGGAGAATGGGAAGGAAGGAAGTGGACTGAAGGAAACAAGAAATGATGGGAAAATGAAGGTGGGAGAGACTTGTATAAGTAAGTATCAAGTTCATTTACTTTACCTTAGTATTTAAAGTGTAAATCAATTTTACAACTATAAGCCAAGAATAACATCATTTTTGTCCTATGAAATGAGGCAGTCTCCCAGTATAAAATCTCTGTCACTATCTCTCACAAATACAAAGCAGGAAGGTAAATACCTAAGGATTATTAACTTTCTATTCTCCTTTTTAAGTATTAGGAGGGAATTTCTTTAAAATATCCTTTTTATTACAATAGAAAGAGAAATGCACCAATATAAAGACAATAGGAAGAGTAGCAATATGTTGGCATAAATTGGGATGTAAAGTAAGCATATGCTTAATTAATGATGCTAAACTAACCCGCTCCTTTTCTCCACTCACTTTAAGGACAAACGCTAGAGTTAATGCCTGCTACACATTCCAGACTTCATATGCTAATTGTGTGATCCTCCCAAGTGTGAGGTTATGGGACTTCTGTTTTGATTTTTATTTATACATTAGTTTTCAAAACTCGTTGTTCTTCATCATTTGATAATGCCCATCTTTCCATTAAAGATAACACATATCGAATGAGCAGTCAACAGAATCCCTTCCTCAAAAAGGTTAGGACGGTCACCATGGTCTGTGTCCCTATCGGCTGAAATGATATTAGATTTGGTGAGGTGAGCCATATATCACAGGCACTCCCCGCGCTGGCCAAGGGGATATTTCACTGCATGGGAGGGGAGGACATAGCATTGCTCTGTGTTCTTTACTGCAGCATTTTATCTTAGGACACACCATTGACAGCCTCTCTCATTTTCATCATTTGGGGCAGGGGGTCTGGGTTGCTCTCCCTTTAGAAAGCACGCACACACACTCACATATGCACAAGTACTTACACACACATACACAAGCCACAACTGCACCCCTGAAAAAGACTACAAAGCTCTTTTAGTCTGTTTTCTTTTACTTACTCACAGGATTTATATATACCACTCTATCTTTGTCTCTGTCTGTCTGTCTGTCTGTCTCTCTGTGTGAGTTTGTCTGTCTCTCTGTTTGCCACTTTCTCTGTTTTCTCCTGAAACCTTAGCATTCCAAATTTATTGATACATGATTTAATCAGTTTATCATCATTTAAAAGCAATGATGGTTTATTAATTTTTATAACCAAGGCACCAACACACAATACTGACTCTAATTAGATGGGTCAGGCTTGATGAATTAATTGATAAAATTTGTGGCAAAAAATCGTCTGTCATTAATTCTCCCTTGACTTGGCAGTATAGAAACTTACAGTATTGAAGACTCATCAATGTAGACTATTTCAAATCAATTTTATTTTGACTTAAATTCTTGAAGTCACTTATCAATTTATTTGATTCTATATTAAAAACTCAAAATTCAACACACCGTGGAAAGCAAAGTTTTACATCCACTATTACTTTATCTTAGTTGCTTTTGTGTAAAGTGTTCACATGGAGTTTTTCCTATTTCAGACCATTGAAAGCATAATGAAATGGTTCAACTTTAATATATTTAAATCAACTAACATTTAAAACAAACTTTCCTTATACAGTAGTATAGCTACAGTCAAGATTTTCTAACTGAAGTTTTGTTACATGACAACACTACCTTTTCTACAATTCTTATTTTTTAAGAGGAAGTTAAAATGTGTTTAGTTTAAGAAATTAGACATATAACTTTCCAAGTGGCTTTGATTTTCCTAAAATAACTGCAAGCAGTTTTTATTCAATCAACCAATCAATACATTCTTATTGAGCTGTTCTATTTACTGAGATTGTTGGTCACTGACTATTCTAACTTGCTGTGAGTGACTCCCTCATTTAGGAAGCACATACAGACAAGCAAGGGCAATGTGTCTTGTCTCATTGTCGTTTTCTATTAATTATCTTATAGTTTTCTGTTTGACCAATGTTAGTTTTCATGATTTAAAGTGTTAAGTTGTTAAAGATTACGGTTCTTCCTCAAATGTTATGAATCCTCTTTCTTTGCATAATTGACGTTTCTCATGGTCTGTCCCCTTTCTTCAATACTCTTCTGATGCTTAATTCATGCTTTAGTATTCATGTGTGTGTGTGTGTATATATATATATATATATATATATACACACACACACAATGTATGTATATATATGTATGTATATATATATATATATATCATATAACTTAATCTTTAAGAGATAAGTATGATTCTAAAAAAAGTAACACCAGACATTTTCTTTATTTCTATAGCACATAATTTCTCTATTCTAAAAATTATAAAATTATTATGTTAAGTTTGTTATGGTAGGTATGAATCAGTGTTTCTAAATTACTCTTTTACTGAAAATGTGCAATGTCTTGCCTTCTGTCTATTTTATTTTTGAGATTAAAAATGCATTCTTAAGTTGTAGAGAGCATGTTTGTATGGCATTCTGTGTGATACCCCACTATGCATACCATAGATAACTTTAGATCACTCAGCCTGTGTTCCTCAGCAGTAGGCAGAATTCTATTTGAATTTATTCTACTGAAGAAAAGTCCACACCAAAATTTTACTTTCTTACTAGAATTCACTAGAAGTCACTGTGAATAGATATGTCATTGAAGGAGATAATGGCCCAAAGACCTTTGCCAAGGTAAGTGACCTTGAGCAGACATTACAGATGTTCCAAAGGTGAAAGGTCACTTTATGCCATGAAGTCCACTGATTCGTACCTGCAAATGCAGTGCAGAACTACATGGCAGATTTGACAAGTTTCATGTGGAAAGATATAGTTCTTCAGATTACAGAGATGGCTCTGGGTGAGACTGCTGCCTGCACAAGCATTCGAACCTGAGTCCAAGCTCCCAGCACCTGTGTAAGTAGCTGGGCATGAACCACTTTCCTGTGGCCCCAGTATTTTGGACAAGCAAAAACAAGAAGATCACTGAAGCCTGTTGGCCACTGGCCTGGCTCTATACTTCATGAGAGACCCTTCCTCAAAAGGACAAGATGGAGAAAGACAGAGGAAGATGTTCTGTCTCTCTCTGACTTCTGCAAGTGTGAGCCCAGTCACAAGCATCTACATGTACATGTGTATATGTCACATAGTACTAACATGCATACATCCACAAGCTTTAAAAAAGGAGTAAATAAACAAATGCCCAGGTCTCAAAGAGTATCTTCATTTCATATTATCAAGGAAAATATTCCCAAGAACCATTTTAAAATATCTTTATTTCAAGTTGTGTATCTTTCCTTTTCTCTAGAATCATCTATAAAGGACCTTGCCCTCTGCCGCAAGACTCCTGATACACTTTTCTTCTGCCTCAGTAGAGTAGTTATGTCCTCTTGATGGTGAATGAGCAGAAAGCTCTTTATCATCTTTTGTCTTGTTTTTCTGCCCTGAAGAAAAAAAGCAAGATAAGATAAAGGAAGTGGCTGTGGCTCCCAGACTATGCTCTGATGACTCCTGTAAAAATAACTGTTTCCAGGTCAATACATCTTTACTTTCCCTCAATAAAAGAGTAGAAGCTGTAAATAACACGGTGTGGGGATACATGTGGTACCCACATGACCCAGCATTGTGTTCAAAATGCATTCTGCTGAGTTCTAACCTTGGCTTCTCATTAAGCCAAGTCATCGTTAATACCTATATGGTCTGAAAACACAAACCAGAAGAAATAAGAGCTATTCCACAATGGTACTATACTCATACCTAAAGTGTGTGTGTGTGTGTGTGTGTGTGTGTGTGTGTGTGTGTGTGTGTGTGTGTGTTTGTACATGTGTGGGTTGGGGAGGGGGTGTGCTTGTGTGTTATAAGTAAGCCTTCATATGGGTTTGTGCATCTGTGCCTTCGGTAACTAGGCATCACATCAGGATAGGATCTCTTCTTAAGTTGCTTTCCCCCTCATTCTTCAAGGAAGCAGGCACACAATAGCCCAGTGAACTTCAGAGATGTGTGTGTCTCCACTTCCTGCCACTAATGCTCACAGTGCTACCAGGACTGGGATTATGCTGGGATTCTAAGTGCATACAGCCACACCTATGCTTAACTGAATTTTCACTTTAGGTGTGACTGAGTTTCTTAAATATCTTCATTATGTACATTTACCACATACCTACCTGGTTGCAGTTCTACAGAAGTGTTCCTACCCTAGAGTTGTGGCGGAGAAACATCTCTTAGGATCACAGTTGTGACCTGCACATTAAAGGAGGATGGATGATGCATATGCTCCAAGTTTGCCTAAAAGCAGTCAACAGTCAAACATGTAACACGAGAAGAAATGTAAGTATGTAACTCTGCAAAATGAACAGCCTGGAAAGCTGAGACATGCGCTATGGAACCACGTTTTAGAAATAATTCCTGATGTAAAAAATAAATTAGTTTAGCTGTAAAGTTAAATAGTGGTCTTTTCACTTCTCAGTAATCATAATTAAATGGAGAGGATGAAGCATTGGACACTGATGTTGGAGTTTGCTTCAGATAACCTTGGATATTAACAAAAGTCAACTTTCAACCCAACTTAGCCATTCAAGACATTTTTCAGAATTTTGGACACAGTTCCATGAATGAGAGTTCATGGTTTCTCTAAGTGTTTGGCATTTTGCATGGCAGATGAATGGATGAATAAATTAAATAGATTATGAATGCTAGAAACTGTCACAGTGAGCTCAAATGCTCAATCTACTGAAAGCAAGTATAATCAGAAGCTGATCCCTGGATGGTGACAACTCCAAAGGTCCATGGAACACTGGGAGACACACGGGGGCCAGTGAATTCATCGAAGAACAGTCACTGCTTGCCTAGGAGTTGTGCCAGTGAAGTACAACTCAGTGAGCACGGATTGTGTCCTGAAGTCACTCAACTGGGGAAGGGCTTCCCTGTAAGATAAGAGAAGACGAACACAAATGCTGGCAAGAAGCCAGGCCACAAAGACAGCCCTGAGGTTTGTCCACTTTGTCATCAGATTATTTGTCTTTTGTTGTTAACAAGTGCTCTTTATATATTATGGATCCTAATCCTATCAGACATCTAAACAGCCAAACTTGCAGGTGCAGAAAGTACAAAGTACCTAATAGGGACTGTAGGGAGTGAAAAAGGGGGTAACTGCCTGACAGATGAAGAGTTTTTGTTTCATAATATGAAAAAGCCCTAGACATCTATCTATTTTACAGTGTAAATATATGTAACAACATCGAATGGGACACTGAAATCATGTAAAATGTCAAATTTCATGGTATGTGTTTTGCTGTAATTTTTAAAATGAAAGTGGAATCCTTGGGAGAGAGGATAGACTAGGTTTTGTTTTAAAGGAACAGGAGTCAGAAGGCCAGTGCTGTAACAGTGTTTCTTCTGTGTACCTAAATTCACCCAGATTAGCGACAATCTCCAAACTCCAAACTCGGCAGAGGCAGTCAGTGTGAAGACAGTTCTAATGTCGATTCAGGACAGTTTCACTCTTTAATGCTTTAAAAGAAAGTTTGCTGGTTTTTTTTTTTTGATTGTTTGGTTTTTTGTTGTTGTTGATGATGATTTATAGAAGCTGTTTGTCTGCAAACTAAGCAAACATGGGTTCACTTGATTTTTTTTTTTTTTTTTTTTTTTGCCCGAGTTTGGTCAAGATAATTGCTATCATAATATTTGGAGCTAATTTTTAAACCTCAGTATGCTTTAATTTTAATGATTTGTTTTTAAATTACCTTAGTCTTGTTCCTCCAAAATTCCTTCACAAGCTGCTAGCTCCTGCTTGTCCGAATTTGACAGGCATGGCCGGAGAACTACTGGGTCTCAGTTATTCCCAGTGACAACTTCATACAAACTCCCTGCTGTAGTCCTTCATAGCTCATCCGGTACTTAGAAGCACTTGGCCACAGGGCTCATCAACCATGAACGGAGGAAAAGGAGCAAGCAAACACAACCTCTGCTCAAGCCAGAGGATTTCTGAAGTCTTTGCAGTCCAAGGTTTCAGATAACCTATTGACTTGTCCTGAAGGACTGATTGTGGGTCAGTCCTAGGGAAAAGAGCAAAGGTGAATTCTCAAAGGACAAGCAAGTCAAGGGCTTCTGTCGCTGGTGAGGCTGTTGTCACTTAAGCCACGGGACATACCTGGGGACCCAGACTCAGAATCAGGGGACTCTGAGCAGGAGTTGGCCTGGCTAGAAGAGAAGATTAAAGGCAGGGGGCGGAGCTGCGGGGCGGCGAGGGCGCGGTTGGCGGCGGCGGGAGCAGGCGGGCTCATAGGCGGCGCCGCAGCCCTAGCCGGTCCGGCTCAGCGGTCTGCGGGACCCGCGCTGCCCTGCTCCCATAGTGCTCCGTTCCCGCACCGAGCGGCCAGTCGCGCGGACTCGTTCCGGAGAGTTTGCCCTAGAGCGCGGGCAAGTTTCTTCCCCAACCCGCTCTGCTAGAGTGGTACCTGCAACAGCTCCAGGGACGGATGCCAAGGTAACTGCACTGGGGCTAGGGGGATGCGCGGTACTCCCAGTCCGGGCGCCTCTGATCACCGCGGTGGGCGCGGCTCTGGACGGGATACGTGCAAGGTACCATTGTGGCTTCGTTACTCTTGGGGTTGAGAATGGCATCTTTTGACTCTGGTAATCCCCTCTTGGGCCATTGCAGCTCACTTTATTCCACTTTGTTAGATATCCAAGGAGCGGAGAGTGGGAGAGGGTATGAAGACTTGGAGACCAGTGCAGGCACTCAGAGGTAACTTAGCAGCTACCTGGACTGAACTCCTGCCGCCCTACCCCCACCTCCTATCCCCAAGGTGCACCGTGAACTCCAGTATTCTGGCGATACACCCGCGTGCGGACAGGTAGAGCTTGGAAACAGGACACCGGAGGGAAGAGTGTTGAGTTTCCCAGTGCCGGTCTGTCCAGTCCTCTGGCTTGTTTGGTAGAAAGATGATTGTCCCTACCCCGGTGCCTCCTTTGCACTGGCCCCAAACTCCGTGCTACGTTGCGGAGACTGCGGGCAAGGTGGGAGGGAAGGTTCCAAGCAGGGGCTGAATGATGGCTAAGCAGAGGGCTTGAGAGGGGCAAAGTGAGTCTCAGGTGTGAAGCAGGTGAGGGAGGAAGGATGCAGGGTTTACATCACCCCTAGGGGTTCCTTTAGTGCCATTCCCCATCCCTCTTCTGCCTGAAGTGAACATCCTGCCTGCCAGCATGTTTCTATAGAAAGGCTAAAAGGTAGTTATGGTTTGGTGCCTGTCAGGAGTTATTTCCAACTAAGTTCCCACATGTGAAGTCTACAGCTGTGGTCCTTCTCCCTCAGATCCCAGGCCAACTTCAGTCCTCCCACAGGCAAATTGTGCCTGAATCAGCCCCAGGATTTTGAAAGGAATGGACAGACTATAAAACAGTATGTTTCTGTGAGCGCCAACCACTCTCTCGCCCCCGCGTTCTACCAAGGGGCCCAAACCAAAACACGGTGGATGTTTAATAGAAAATTCCTCTCTTCAAGGTCCCCCCTTCTGGTAATTAGGATAATGGTTAACCAATAGCTATTTCTCTACATTATTCTAGCTCTATGCAATTTTATTTTTATTATTCCTGCTCCTGCTGGCTTAAATAACATGGACTTACTGTAGACTCACACAAAACACAGTGTGACCATATTTAATATTTATCTGTCTCCCTGATTCAATGGCCCTGCCACCTGCCACTTCCCCAGCGTAATCATAACACCATATGCCTGTCTACCAAACTGATGATAGGAAGACTATCAGTGTTTTGCATGGGCAAAAGTTCCCAGCTACCACATTTTGTTATTGCTATTTAGATGAAGAGCTTCAGTCAAAATGAATCTGTTTCAGACAGGACAAATTTATACTTCTGCCCAAAGCTTTCAAACAAAATACCTGAACACTCACAGTTGATTAGGAAATGAGGGAAAATTAAACTATCATCAAACGAGAAACATTTTGATTGAATACAGTCAATAGAAAGAACACTTATCAAACACCTAGAAAAAATGAGAAGAACTTTTTAATTTATTTGCTTTTAAACCTTTCCACTGGGATAGTACCTTCCTTCAGAAAATGAGTATCTTGAATATAGAATTGGTCTTTACTAACTGAGCATCATAGTGTGTGATATAGGAGCTTGGTGACAATCCAAAAACAAGGGTTTTAAATCACCCACAACCATCTGTTCTCTTCCACTTGCTTACAGTGCAGTGTTTTATTCTCACAGGTATCTGAGCATGCTAACTCATTTCACACCTCTGCATGAGCATCCCCAAAGCTGACACTGGTGTCAAATGGACCCACCTTTCACAACCTGTTATCAGACTGCTAACTTTCTCCAGTAAGCCTTTGGTTCCAACCAAAGAAGAATTCAAAAGTCGTGAGGCATTTGACCAAGGCTAGCATAACAGGAGGGTCTAACTGTTTGTACTTCCATCTTTTGCCTCTACAGAGAAGCTGCACATTAATTCAGCGAAAGGTTCTCTCAGTGATATTATTTCCTTCATGGTGAAAATGGGCATCATTTGATGCTCTAATGACATGGGTGAAACATGTCTTGATCTCTAAAAGTGAATATGGCTATACCAACTTTCTGGGGGAAAATTACAAAGTAAAAAAAAAAAAAATCAGTATTCCAGACATTGAACTAAATAGATATAGTGAAAGAGAGATGGCTCGTTGGGATAAAGAGCTTGCTGTTGAGCTTTATGACGACCTGAGGTCAATTCTCAGGACTTACATGGTTGAAGGTGAGGGCAGACTCTATCAAGCTCTCCTCCCATATGCCCCTTATGTACACAAAGCATGCACACACACCCACTGCTTCACTTACTTCTCTGTTGCTGTGATAAAGTGCCATGGTCAAGGCAACTAATAAAAGAAAGTGTTTAATTGAGCGTATGGCTTCAGAGGGTTAGAGTCCTTGATGGCGGAGCAAAGGGTTGACATTGGAAAAAGCTGAGCGCTCACATCTTGATCCAGAAGCAGAAAGTAGAGAGCATACTGGGAATTACAACTAGTCTTTGGAAACCTCAAAGACATGCTGAGTAACACACCTTCCCTAACAAGTTCACCCTGCCTCAGAGAAACCCAGAGCTCATGTTGCTAGCTGCATATGTAGCAGAGAATGGCCTAGTTGGTCATCAATGAGAGGAGAGGCCCTTGGTCTTGTGAAGATTCTATGCCCCAGTATAGGGGAATGCTGGGGCTAGGAAGCAGGAGTGGGTAGATTGGGGAGCAGTGGGAGGGGAGGGTATAGGGGATTTTTGAGAGGAAACTAGGAAAGAGGATAGCATTTGAAATGTAAATGAAGAAAATATCTAATAAAATAAAAGTTAAAAAAAAGTTCACCCATTCTAATCCTTCCCAAAGAGTTTCACTAACTGGGGACCAAAATTTTAAACATACAATCTTATAAGTCCATTCTTATTCAAATGACTACAACCCTAACACACACACACACACACACACACACACACACACACACACACACACACACACACACCGTGGATACACCCAAATAATGCACAACACTTCTCCCACAACTATTCCCATGTAAGAATAACATAGGGTAGTAAATGATGAATGGCTTGTGGATATAGTAGTTTATATGTATGTCTTAGATTTGAATGAATCAGCATGCATGCAATTGAAAAATGGATCAACATCCTCTGTTTTGTAACTGTTATTATACGAGGTAGATTGGAGGTTTGGAAATCATCCCCATCCAATTCACTATTTTTCTATAACTCAAGCATTAGAAAGGTTTGTGTGTGTGTGTGTGTGTGTGTGTGTGTGTGTGCTCAAGTGTGTACAGGTGCACCTTTTTTTGTAAGAGTGTGTGCCCATGTATGCACATACATGTAGAAGCCAGAGAACAATCTTGGAGGTTGCTTTTCCTGAGGTTTCAACCACAGAGTTTTTTGAGAGAAGGTCTTTCATTGGCTTGGAGCTTACTGTTAGGTTTGGGTGACCTACCAGTGAGCCTCGGATCTGTTTTTCTCCACTTTTTCCACAAAATCAAATTTCATTGTAAGTCATTTCTCTAGTGCCATGTTTATTTACAAGTCATAGAAATTGTTAATTGAAAGCCATATGACGTGTAGGTGTGCTCACATGCTCATACAGTTCAGTGGTTCCCTGCCCCCCAATATCTGGGGTTATGTATCACTCAAACACAAGTCCTTCAGGGTAGACAACCTTAGAGCTGTTGCTTGAACTCAGATCTGAGTGTAGCACCCCAATTTACTTTTCTGATTTTAGGGGAAAGGTGGTGGTGATTTTTGCCCAGATTGCAAATATTTGATACCTAAAGAGTAATGAAAACTCAGTTTAGACTTCTTATTGCCCATAGAATCATTTATTTTGAAAATCTTAAGGTTTTAACTTAGAAGCAGCAGAGAACCTAATAGGGTAAACCCAAACTATAGATAATTCTGAATGCAAAGTCGCCCTTAAAATATAGTCTGATTTAAATCTTTATTTCTTACATAAGAATGTGTTACCTCTTATTTTTTGGTGTACTAAAAATGAATTATTGAGGGGAAGCTGTTTTACCATGTATAGTAGGCACTCTGAATTATTCATTTTAATGAGAGGAATAGAAGCAAAGATAATCTAAAATCATGGTTATTTAAAAAGTCATTTGTGTTTGTCTTTAGAATAAGGTATGTGTTTGGTTTGAAAAAGATTTTCATTGTTACTGTGGCAAGTTGCCTTTCTAATTTTGTTTTTGTTTAGGTTAATTTTTAAATGAGCTTACATGCCTCAAATACCAAAACCAGTTTCTAAAGAGGTGGGGCAGGTGGGCATCTTGCCCAGAAACAAGCTGGGTGACAGAAATAAGCAAATCTGGAACAAAAACTTCCCAGTGAATTATGTATAATTCACAGCAAGATAATCAAGACTGTATTGTATGCCATTTAATGGACATGTCAAGCATTGGATAGATTCCTGGGGAAAACAAGGTTTGTTTGTTCTCTCTCTCTCTCTCTCTCTCTCTCTCTCTCTCTCTCTCTCTCTCTCTCTCTCTCTCTCCCCTCCCATATATGCATATGTGTGTGTGGATAAACATGGAGGCCAAAGCTAACTCATTTCTTCCTTTATTGTGTTCTACATTATTTTCTAATTTTCTTAGATAATCGTTGAACCTGAAGCTCACTGATTAGATCTGTTGTCTGGTCAGTGAGCTCCAGGGATCTGCTGGTCTTCACTTCCCAGTGCTGGGGTCGCAGGCAGGAACTTCCATTCTTTGAGTGCTGGGGATTGGAACTTAGGTACTCAATGCTTAGTGAGCAGTTTAACCACTGAGTCATCTCCTTGGCTTCCAGTAAGAGTGGTTTAGCCCAAATTGGGGAACTTTAGTCTTACTTCATATCTATCAGAGGCTAGTAATACATTTAAAAATATCATAATGAGTGTTTGTGAGACCTAAATAGAAATATATTAGTTTACAAGTCTCACAAAGTTGTATTTTCAAGTGTTTTTCTAACACCCATACCTGTGTATGGTGTTGAGTGACATTCCCAAGCCTAGTGGAGGAATTTGCAAAAGCAGTAGCAGCAAGAAGCCATCTGAATAAGGGACTTGGACCATTTGATCTCTGTACCAAATCAAAACCACATTTCTCCAATGGGTCCCTTTCAAGTACCCACTGTTACCATGGACCCAGTTAGATAAAATAGTTGAGGTTCAGCAAGACTGCCAATTTAACAGATTTCTATTGTGTTTTTCAAACGCTCTAGGGCAAAATTGCTTGTGGATGAAATAGTTGCTTGAACAGGAAGCTGAATCAAACACAACACTTGCAGTTAAACGCTTTGTTTATAGTCAGTGTTTAGTTGCATATAGACTTGTGGAGTTGCTGACCCTGTGGACTCAAAAGAATCAGAAAACTGCTGTGTCAAAGGTTAGAAATGCCAAAAATATACGATTGGAAATGCAGATAAGATCATTTTTATTGCAAGAATTCACAGCCAAATTGTAGTTGTTATAGACATGGAGAGAATAGCAATAGAAAGGAGATGTAGCCTTCAGAACCAAGGCTATATCCTCAGAATAAATATACTTACTGCTAAACATGGAGGGGTACATTTTGGCTTTTATAAGGCATGACATCTTTTTAGAGGCTAGACTAGGATGGGTTTTTTAGAGGCAATCTTGTGGTTGGAAACATAAAAATTGAGACCTACAGGATCTATTTTATAATAAATTTATTATGGGAATCAATTTCTATTGGTCAGTGCTGAAGTATTCAAATGAAAATTATATATTTTTTGCAGAGATAAAAAGATGTTAAAAATAATTTATTACAGTTTAATAGTTAAGGAAATGATGGTGGCCCACAGGGATCCCAGTGAGTTAAGGAAAGCCACACTGGTAGTGAGAGGCAGAAACCAGATACCTGCTCTGACTCACTCCAACCCAGCCACAGTCCAGCAAATTACAAAGTTAGAGGTTGGTGTTGACACTCCTGGCTGTGTCAGCATCATTGGTCTGTGGTAGTTATCAGTGAAGTGATACAGAGATGTTGACAAATGCAGAAGTCTGATTGGCTGTCTTCTGTCAAACACTGAGCAGCCACTACATCAGTCTCTGGTCCTTAGTCTCTACCTTCTTACTAAAACCAATTGCTTTGTGTTACTGTATTCATGCTCTCAAATGTCATTTGCCCTAATGTAGTTAGTGAAAGTATCAGTAATGGAAAGGAAACCCCTCCCACACCCAGAGCAACAGTGATTTGTAGCCATGTGTCTCTCTGTGCTGTCTAGAGATAACTTCACTATAGCACAGAAGGGAGTCAGAGCTGGAGCGCATGCCGGTGCACAGTAAGATATACACACAATAGAGGTTTGAATTTAACACAAACAACGGTATTAGAAGAAATGCGGTATGAGAAGTCCGGGAATATGAGACAGTGAGGATGGACTGAGGGTAGACTAATCACAAAATACGGAGAAGGAAGAAGGAAGTAGTTGTTACTGCCAAATGGGGAATAGGGAATAATTGCCAAGGCAAATACAGACAGTTGGAGCAGAAGCAATATGGAACCGTGCTTTGCAATACGAGAATGAGCACCCTTGACCGGTGCCTCCAAGCTTCTGACAGCTCCACGGGGCACACGATCCCTTTGTTCCTTAGTGATATAAACTCTGCTTCAGTGACCTCTGTCACTTACCTCCACGGTGTTGGTAACACCATGTTCAAGTGATTTAGTGCTGTTATTTCTATTATTGTTATACAGTTTTTACTCCAAAACCATGAGGCAGAGTTCACAAAGTGACTACATCCCCTAGTAACATTCCTGTAAATTTCTAGGCTTTGGTTGAAATTCTTAACAAATTCTTAATTATGACTGGCACCATTCTGCGCTTTGATATTCAAAAGTTTAGTTCAGAGACAAGTGAACTTATATGGAACATTTGGGAGATTTTACTATGTGGGCCCCCTGACTTTACTGAAAGGCAGCAGCCACTGTCCCTGACTAAAACTGTGGCTACTCTGAGGTACACACCCCTTCCTAAGATATTTCCAAGGGGTGACACTGGCCTTAATGAGAGCCGTATAGCTGTGGAAACACGATCTCTATGTAGGCTGAGATTATGTCCCGTGCTGCTATTGTCTCTTCAAAAATCTTTTCAGTGGAATTAACTCACTTGCCCACTGGTGTCCTGTCCTCCTTATATCGAAACCATGCACTTCATTGCCCTCTAATGGGGGAGTGTCTCTGCCTTTGCTTCTGATACCACCTTCATAAAATTTCTCTGGTACTTGTTTTGTGTAGGAAACTGTTTACTTGTAGATAACTTTGAGTGGTGAATGCTAGTGTATAAATGGACTAATATCTTCATTCTCTTAACCTATATCTCTGGCTAAATGCATATCTGAAGGCTTTCATATGTATATACATATGTATACATATATTTGAATTTAATTATGTAAATTTACACATGTATTTTGTGTATGTCTGTTTATATCTTATTTGTACTTATGTATATATAACTTTAGACAGTATAAACAGAAGGTGAAATTTTATTAAAGTTGCACTTTTAATGTTCATGAAATATGCTTATGCAAACAAGAAATTGCACTAGTCCAATATTAGAAGTCACACATAATAATATATCATGTTTCAAAGCATGCTTGTAGCACAGGTCAAAATCTATTGCCAACCAAAATAAATTATTGAATTAGAATTTTGTTATACTGCTTTAAGTAAATGTGCCCATGCTAGAATGTAGGAGTCGGGAGATTATAAAGCTTCAATGTCTGCCTTAGAGATATTTAATCCTTGCAATGTTTAAACTGAAAAAAACATACCAACTTATCCTTTCTTCACAAAATATACTATTTACAAAGAGGTGAGAATTTTGAAGAATGTGTGTGTGTGTGTGTGTAGACATACATGTGCTATAAAGTATATAAATTTCAAGAAAAGAATAAAAGTCAAATGTTCTTACTTGAAATATTCCTTCTCTATGGCCATATATGAATCTTATACTTATGAGAATGAAGAGTTAATATAAACTGTCACTTCAGTATTGGAGATAAGCAAGCAACTTTGACTAAATGACTGCATTGCAAGACATTCTGTTCCCATAGATACTTCCCACTTTGATGTGTCTTTCAGAACATCATATATCTTACTGCCTTTAAAAGAGACACACTTGATGGAAGGCGTGGTGTGTCTGGGTGGATGTGAGTATCCAATTGCTCTTACTGAGCCCTGAACTCTACTCTGGAGACTATAGGTCACCCATCCTGTGAAGATCTGTAGAGGCAGTGAAATTTTATTGGGATATCTGCCGTTTCTTGTTCTGTTTTTTATTTGTGGGGGGGATAAAGGCAAATATTATGAAAGTAAGCCATCCTTCCTCTCCTCTCGGGTTAGCTTTGAGATTTGAGAAAAAACCTTTGTGAGAATGAACAGACACAAGACATCCCATCTCTCCACCCACATAACTCCCTTTATTATAGCGGTGAGGTGTTACTCTTAGTTGAACTCTACTGAACATGATTGGGTCGAGGAACGCACCTGTCCTGTGTGGTGAGGATATTTCAGAATCTCCTGCTGTTGTTAGTGAAAACAGGCAAACACACAAGAGAGATGGTACTGGTCATCCAGGAGTATGCTATTTACTTTTTCCATGGTTTCACAAACAGGAAGCTCCTAATTCAGCAGTCATTTCTGTCAGTTTTTCTTTCTTCATTTTTACCCAGAAGGAATTAAAGCAGGATAAGCTAGTTTTAAGTAAACGTCATCTGTGAAGTCCTAGCGAGAATGATCTGATCTCTGTGTCATAAAAGTTAAGTTCAAAACAAAATAAAGTTAATGAGTTTAGTAACATATTTCTAAATAAAGTTGAGTTTTCCCACAGGATTCTATGAATGGATACTCAAAACATAAGCAATTTCTTTCTTTCTCAAAGATCAATTTCTCAAACATTAAAAATAAAACTTAGGATCTGGAGAGATGCCTCAGAAACTAAAATCATGTGGTACTCTTTCAAAGGATCTGGGTTCAATTTCCAGCACCCATGTGGCAGCAGACACACAGCTGGTGCAAAGACTTACATGTGGGCAAAACACTCAAAATACAATTTAAAAACAAAAAAGCTTACTTACTAACAATGTTGTTGGATATGCATTGCTTCTATCCTATGCACTGTACCCTGTGCCCTTTACACTTTATTTTCACCTAGGGCCTGCTATCATCAGAGAGAACTGGTCCATGACTCCTGTAAGGCTGGTGTCAGTGGAATGAACTGCTGTGGTTTCTCCAGCTCTTTGTATCTGGGACCCAAGATGTACAGCTATTAAATAGTTAAGGAGCTACCTGAATTGCACAACACTTTATAGCTTGAGCCTGCATATACATCACTAGGTGAAAAGTGTGCAGAGTTGTTTTCTTTTTGAAATATTGATGATTTGATAATTATAGCAGCATCTAGAGAATGAGCTTGACCATCACTTAGCTTCCAAATACAAAGATCATCCATTTACAATCTCAGAACTTTGACTCCTTTGAGGTTTTTCCCACATACAGATATCGAGTACTGTTCAATAAGTATTTTATGAATTATCAGTCTACATTTAATATAGAATGTTTTGAGGCCCATAAACATAGCGCAGAAAGCCTCAATAAGTTTCACAAACCATGCTTGGTATATCTTCTCTTCTGCTCTTCACACAAACCTCCAATATCCCCAAACCAAATCTGGGTGCTGTCTTCAACAGTCTCCCTCCATCAGCCACCATCAAACCTTTCATCATGTCTTTATACTTGCTCCCACTGTACATTACTAACATGCCTCTGTCACCACTGGAGTCTAAGCTGTCACTCTTATAGATCATCGCAGATGTGCCACCACCTCCAATACAGGAACAGACAAGTCCCAATGCAAAGATAGTTATCACTCCTCTTATTGCATGCATCACATAGATTGCCAGTACTTTGTTCAAGGCAAAGACCAAGAATACATAATCTGATTCCTTGAAGCACAGAGAAGTTAGACTCCTGCAGTATCATCTCTTCATGGTTCACCCACTTTCCTCTGTCCCAGCTGTCTGGATGGCTTCCACTTGTTCCAACTTTCCATCTTCTCATCCCCACACAACCTGAATACCATGCAGGGTCTATCTAGACCCTGACTAACTCTTTGTTAATGTCATCAATATAGCAACTTACATTGCAGCTCCTCAAGTGATCCAAATCCCTTCTCATACACATTTACACACAAATACATATATCTGCTGCATAACTATCCAATAGTTATGTATCTACATTCTCCAGTGTCCCCTTCACTAGTGTAGCATATTATCCACTAAAGTAAGGGCTCATCTAGTTTGATGATTGTTGCTTTCCAAGAAAAGTGATATGCTAAAGTGCCTACTTACATGAGGATTGGATGATGTAAATATCTGCTGAATGAATGCTGACTGAGCCTTTATTTATTTATCCCTATAAGTGGCCATTCTTGTGTATAAACTACATGTCTTCACCATCCAGTGTTTTACTGTTGTGAAGAGACACCATGACCATTTAATTGGGGATTACTTTCAGTTTCAGAGGTTTAATCCATAATATTCATGATCAGAAGTATAGTGTACACCGGCAGATGTGCTAGCTGAGGCTTCTGTATCCAGATCTGAAGGCAGTAGGAAGGCAGGAGGGACTAATTTGGTCTTGAGAAACCCCAAAACCCCACCCCAAGGGACACACTTCCTCCAATGAGGCCACACCTACTCCCACTAGGCCACTCTTCTAATCACTCAGGTAGTGCCACTCGCTGATTCACATATATGAACCTATGGGGCCATTCTTAGTTAAAGCACACTTGTATCACCTTCATCATCTAGTAAAAATAAATAGACAGATGCTTGTGAACTAAGCGGCCTCACTCATTTCCTTTATAACCCCCCCCACCAAGTGGCATAGTCTTTTCTTCTATCTCTTCACTTTCCGTGTTTTAGAAGTCACTTGAGGAAGAAATTGCTCAAAACTGATGAGAGCACATCAAAGGCATGTAAGAGCCAGCATAATGGGCTCTCACTGGATAAATCTGGGATCTTCAGAGCATGAAAAACAATAATGCATCTAAAGAATTTGAGTATATTACATAAGAAAGAAAATCCTCTCTGACCCCATAGTGTAGATGGAGAATGGTAGAGGGAACAGTCACCACTTCAGTGAGGCACACAACAGATCATTTAATGACACAAGCAACCTTTTAACCACTATTATAACAATATTAACAAACGTTCCACTGCTCAGTAAGTGGTTCCCAGGGACACAATATTCCCATTATCTTGGATGGCACCACAGTCTGCCTATTATTTACAAAGGAGAAAGAACCTTCACACCTGTATCACATTAACACATACGATCAGACTTAGTATTCCCAGTGGCAGAATAGACTCGCTTCTTCAAAGTCCCCTCAAAACAAAAATTACAAAACAAAACAAGCAAGCAAAACAAAAATATAGTACAGAATTAGAGGAGACCTGGTGAATAACTATGGGCCTTCCTTCTTGATTAGACTCTGGATTTAGAGCAAAGTTTTAATGGAGAATATCAGAACATTTGAGGGGTGTGACTTCAACAGTATTGCATCTATGTTAGATTTGTTAAATGACAGCCCTAGGGTGATTTATGGGAGGCTACATTCTTTGGGGCATTCCAAATACTTGGGGCTAAGTCACTGAGTCTTTTCTACTTGCTTTAAAGTAACAAGAAAATTTCCTGAGAAAACATGGGGGGAAATTTGTATAAGGAAAAATAATAGCTATCACTGAATGCTGTAGCAAGTCTTTGGCTACTTTGTGTTTTTTTTTTTTTCTTCCACCCTTCTCCACCCTTTCAACCCTGTAACCCTAGACAGAGAGAAAAAACAATAGAGGGGAAAGAAGAAAGAGATCCCTGAATAAAGTCAGAGTTGGATAGGGGTGCCATTATCATTACATTACTTACTGCTGAGGAGGGGTGTCGAATTCCTAGGGGAAAGTTTGATTTTATACATCAAGATATTTCATTTCTTCTTGCTTTTGATTCTTGGTGCATAATTATGTAACAAAGTAGGACCAACCAACAACCTTCTTGAGTGGTCAACCACCACTGATCCTACCTGTTGGGTTCTAGCATTTATAAACCCGCTGAGAAGTCCCCAGAATTCCAAACATTACACAAGTGCAACTATCTGCACCTGGCAAAACTATGCCTCTGCTAGAGCATGAGCCAAATCATAGTCACCTTCTGCAAAGCAGCTGTGGATTCCCACACCTAGGATTAAAGCCAAATCCTATTCTTATACTACTTCTGCATTCTTTAAAGAAACCAATATTCCAAAATTGTCACTAGAGAATGTAAATAAAAATTGCTCTATATTGATCATATTATGGGTAAATTTATGCTTTAGATATATGTCAGAATAAAAACTAGGAGAATACTCTATCATTCTCAGCCAACTATGTAAACAATATTATTTTTACATACAGTGAGCTATTGTGAACAAAAGTAGTTTAGCCACTTAGTAACATTTCTGAACATATCTGCTATATATATTCAACATCTCATAATAATTTCATTACTGATAACATATATTCCAAAACTTCTCCTGTTTGAAAGCCAATGAGGCAGTATCGCTAGAAGAAAAATTTGAGTAACAAGAAAAAAGGGTCCCCCAAAAGAATACATTTTAAGCAATGTGTTAGTCAATGTAGGAGATGACACATGGTGACGATATAAAAAAATTAATATATAAATTAATATTCTCCAATATTCTAGTTATACTTGGGAATATTTTAGCATAGGAAATACTGAACAGAAATGTGGCTCCCCTGGGAATATGTTTTTGTTTTGTTTTCATATCTTTCCAGAACATGACTGCTTGTCTGTACAACAACATATTGCATCTGTGATAACCATTAGTAAAGTGTCTGCAAATGAGTAAAATGCTTGTGAAGACCATTAAAATTTGGCCAGTACTCAATGCGGTTAAAAACCCAGTGCAATTCTCTTCACACATTGTTAAAAGAGCTAGCAAGGATGTTAGTGTTAAGTATCAGGGACAGATACTTAAGCCTATCAAAGCACTCCAAAACAAGAAAGATGGGTCAATAGGGAAAAATGCATACTGCTCAGCTAGATGTCCTGAGTTCAGTCCCCAAGTCCCATAATTTGGAAAAGGCAAACTGATTCTCAAAGGGTGTCCTCTGACCTGAATGCATTATTGTGGCACATGCTATATTACACATGAAATAAATATAAATGAAATAATTATTTAAAAATCTCCATTTATTCAACAAAAACTAATTGAGAACCAATTTAACCCCAAATAAGTAAAAAAAAATAAAATAAAATTTGAAATGAATTTACTTTCACTTGAATTGAAAATGTTAATTTTAAAATAACTATGGAAACATTTTCTCTTATTGTTATTAAAATTCATAATATAGTCCTATTCTGGACTCTCTATGAATACTACTTGATGTTAATGTAACATTTAGGACTCCTTCAGACAGGATCTTCATGTAACCAAAGCAAATGAAGCAATCCTTTATAAATGAGAACATTCATTATCCAACATATGTCACAGAACACAACTTACATTTTATTATGCAATATAATAGACCAACGATAAGAATAAAATAGAAATTTTGTACAATTTCTCATAGCATAGTTCATAAATTATTATAATAATGGCAAAGAGAAAGAATTTCTGAAAGGCATGTGAGAATTGGTCCTTTGTTTTAAAACCTACCTTGGTTTATGTTTCACTTTGGTAAGATTTCATACTAAAAAGTTAAGGCTGATTTCAGACCATATGAACCCAAATATCAGTGATCACTCTAACGTAGATATTGTTCTCATAAGGGAGAAAGAGCAACACATTGTTATAAGGTCATTGTCTGTCTTCATGGAGTCTTGATCTTCCAACATAGGTAATGTAGCTTTGTTCTCATGCTCCCAATCCCCTTCCCTTCACTCATATTTAAAACTGTAGTAAATTAAATGATACCATATGCTACTGAGAGAATTCTAAGACTTAAGAGAACTGGGTGAAATTGAATTTAGTGGTTTTATTAAACTGTTAATATTTTATTTCATTTTTTTCTGAAGTTTCAAGACCATGAATAAGTTAAAAGTTGTTTGAATTTATAGCTATAGAAAGGCAGACTCTCATATAGAATTTGCTATTAAAAGAAAACAGCTCTGCAAACAATTTGTGTAGGTAATTATTAGCTAGAAGCTATTTGTACTCTAAGTTATTGCATATACACATATGATAATAAGACTTTGCACAAATGGAAACTTTTGATAATAAATCCATGTAAATGATCGTGCCTGGGGAAATAATTCTAGATGTTATAAGTGTATTTGAATTGCCTGCAACCAGAATGCAGACTTCTAGAACAAGTGTGTGACTATTTTTCATTCATGATATTTAATAGGTCATTGTACCTAAAGTCTCAGAAAGGAAGAATAAAACAAGCAGTGGAAACGGTACTTCTGTTGTTTGTGCACATATTAACATGTTGCAGCAACGGGAGAATTGGCAAAGTAGCACTGTGAATCTCTCACCAAGAGTATGCTAAGCCACACTCAGCATCACAGTTGTCACAGTAAATGTAAATGCCTGATCCTGACCTTGGCACTACTCTCATCATTGCATGTGGAAATTACTGAATAATTGGATTTTATCTTTGTGGTATCTGTAGCCCACTTAGAAAAATCATGCACAGAAAGATGAAACCCAGAACCTGTATACCCCCCTTATGAGCCACAAATCCTTGTGGCATTTCATGGGACTGTGCACTATTCCCATGTCAGGCCAGCTGCATTATATCCTAAACACATGAAAATAAGATGGAGGGCTGCCCCTCTCCTCAATTTTAGATTTTGGTTCTATTTGTGTTATTATGGCAATCTTGTCTTTTTCATTTACATAAAACCAGTGCTCATGTGTTAGTGTTTCACTACCGTTTTCCATGCTGAATAATTTTGGGTGGTGCTGTGACTAACTAGATTCCACGGTCAATGGGATCTTTTCTAAGCAACACACCACAATTCTACTTTCTCAGGGTTTTTTGCTTTACCTTTTTTTTTTTTCTTCTATCTCTGCCCCTGACCCATATTGCTTGGCCCCTCTGTCTAGCCTGCATGCCATTGTCTAGTTACCTTCCACTCTTAAACCAGTCACAGGAAACAATAGAGTTTTCATCGTACCCTGCCTGCAGCTCCAGTGTAAGGTCTTATTTAGAGCACGTTCATCAAGCTTATGCCAGTTGCTCCTGAGTTAGGACATTCAGAAACCTGTAACTGTGTTGTGATATAGAGCTCCATTCTTTTACTTACTCCCCCCTAGAGCACCCTCACCAGGAAGACTGTTGTAATATCTGATAAAAATGGTTGATATGGTTATTTTCCTCAGCCACACAACCCCAGTTATGCTGTGTTTCAACAGGAAAACATATACTTTCTTACAGCCTACTTATGTCTAAGCTCTCATTGATCCGATCTCAGTGGAGAGATCTGCAGGTCCACAGTATGAATTTTACAAAATTTCATGTTCCAATGCAGATGTTTTTCTTGTAGCTACCCCAACCCCATCCCTGGTCCTTCCAATGTATTAATAAACCTTTGTCTTTGTTACATAGTGCAAAGGTGAATTCCTTCACTGCCCACCAGTCCCCTACCCTACCACATTCACCGTCTCCAGATATCTCAATTTTCCTGTCTTGCTTCTGTTAAAAATAATTCATGTTCAACTCAAGGCTCAATAACGCTTTTCTTTTTATTATCCTTATCTAGTTATATCCAGATTTTAGAGAACTTGGCGGCATGTTTAAAGGTCAGTGGTTTATGTAGTGACGCTTTTCTAACTTAATTGAAAATCTAGTTCTCTTCTCACTCATGTCCCACAGTTCCAACATGTGCCACAGAGGAATATGAAATCTTTGCATCAACATCAAGTCATGTCTCAGATGTCTAGTCACTATTTTTGGCATCAAATATTTTATTTAATGCACAAATAAAATGATATATAGGCAGTTAAAAGAATAATAACAAGAAATGAATACATATGTATGCATTGTCAAACTAGTATACTGGTTTTGTCAGGGGACAAAACCTGTTAGCAACTTGGTATCTTGTGTGATTAATATAAATACAATAAAGGTCCATTCACACTCTGCTCACTGATAATCAGTGGAGAACTTCTGCTTTATAAAGTACCTCAGGGTTCCAGCTTGCCCCAGTTTCTCAGTGCTGTGTTTCTTTTTGTGTCTCTACTGTTTCCTCTTCAGGTAACAGAGACTATAGATAATATGTAGAATGTTTTAGGTATCAGATTTGTTCATATTCCACCTTACTGTAATGGGAACCAACAAAAACATCCTGGCAATGAGTTCAGGAATCAGAGCAATGAGAAGCCAGAGAACACAGGGTGTGGTTCCTCTGCACCTTCTGTGTGCTCCTCTCATTTGCTCATTCAAAGTACTGGCCAACTTCAAAAATTGCATCTTAATGGTCCCCTTCTTTCCCATGTCTATGTACCTCAAGTGAAATCCTTCAGTACTGTCCTGACTTTGGTCTTTATACAAGCAGAAATATATTGTACAAAAATGGAACTTAATTATGTCATTTGAAAAGAATACAAGTTTATACATGTATGAAAGAATACACTATTTGTTTTCATTGCATAAACTCTTTGACACTACTACTCATTATTATAGGCTGTTAATAATTGTGACTGGATATTCTCTGGGCCACTAAAAGAAATTCATTCAACATCATGCCAATTCATTGACAGATTCATCCATATTTTCTTGTAACACACACTTACTTTATATTTGTAAAACTATGGTATGTTGTCAAACATGTGTAAGAACATAATATTTTTCTAGTGAATTTCACTTTTCAGTAAAGAACACACTTTATCTTAAGTTGCATTTAGTATTAAGGCTTATTTTTTCTGATTTTTGATAATCACTACAGTTTTCAATTGATTTATATTTGCATAGTTAATCTTGGCATACTCTCTACTTGCTTACTGGCAATTCTCTCTTCATGTTCTAAATCTTTTTTTTTCATGTTCTAAATCTTAAAAGAAAATTTTGATAGTTTTAAAAATCTAAAGGAATAGTTGTTATATTTTAATGTCTTGTAGCTCCATTGAATCTAACATTTACTTTCTCATTCTTGTGTATGTATATAGTTGAGCATGTATGTTCAGATTGTGCAAGCTCCTATATGTGCAGGTATGGGTGCAAGCTTGTGTACATGTGTGTAAAGGTCAGAGTTCAATCCTGGATGCCACTCCTCACATGCTATCCACCTTGTTTTCTGAGACAACATCTCTTGCTGGTTTAGAATTTCCCAAACACGCTAAGCCATCTGGCTAGTGAACTTCTGAAATCCCTCTCTCAAGACCTTCCCTGATTTGGGATTACAAGGGCATGGTGGCTTACACCTTTAACCCCAGCACTTGGGAGGTAGGCAAATGGCTGTGAGTTCAAAGACAGGTTAAGCTACATAGTGAGTTCCAGCACAACCACGGTTATGTAGAGAGACACTGTCTCAACAAAACAAAGCAATGGTGGACTCCAGGCTGATATATATGTATATACATACATACATACATACATACATACAGTTGTATACCATGTGGTGTGGGTGTGTCTGTCTCTGTGTGTATATGTGCATGTGTGTGTTCCCAAAGACTGAACTCAGGTCATTATGCTTGATGTCAAACACTTTATCAGCCGAGCTGGAGCTCCAGCCCCTAGACCTTGTCTTTGTTCCCACCAATCAGACAGTTTTTATTTTAATCAGTAAGCAATATTAATTTATTCATGTACTTACCATAGTCTTTGCTTAGCATTATTTCTTTATTCTACTTTTTCATTCTAAATCCTAAAAGGCAGATCTTCTGGGCTTAGGATACGAAGACCAGTTATTATGTTTTTGTATTTTGCAGCTATGATTAGTATAAATTTTAAACTTTTCTTTTTTTCCCCTGAAGTTAGAAATGTCTTGTTTTGACACTTTCTTAAGATCCCAAGTTTTTATCATTGATTCAAGATCGCTCTTTATCATTGGCTAAATATTCTACCTAGGTGTTCAGAAAAAAATAGCACAAGGCCAGTTTTATTCTAAGCAGCCTCTTTTAGGATTTTTTTTTCCAGTTTGAAAGGCATATCGTTTTGCCTGATAATAGCAGTCACCCTTTCATTACAGATCGCCCTAGTTTCATTTTCTTGCTGTGATAAAACATCCTGAACAAAGCAACTTAGAGGAGAAAGAGTTTATTTTAGTTAACCATTCCAGGTTACAGTCGATCATGTGAGAGAAGTCAAGGAAGAAACTTAAAACAGCTGTTCATATCACATCCATAGTCAAGAGCAGAGCAAAGTGAATGTGCGCATGCTTACTGCTCAGATTACCTTTTGAATTGGTTCAATCTAGGACCCAGAGAGCAGGCAAGGTCTTCTGGCCTCAATTCAACTACAGAAAAGAAAAGAAAAACAAAAAACAAAAATCCACCTCATAGGCAGGCTCACAGGCTAATTTAATCTAGACGATCCCTCTCTAAGACTGCCTTGGCTGTAAATTTTAAGATTGATCAAGTTGACAATTAAGCTAACCATCATACTCTCCACACCTACATCTGATCTCTACCCCTGCCCACCTCCAGATCGATTCTTTGCGGTGGCCTACCTTTTCTGCCCTTTTAAATTATGAGGCCCTACTGTAGATTATAGGAAAGTCAATTTTTTTGAAACCTTGTCCAAAAATAATTATTTCATATATAGTCTTGATTGAGAGAGTTTGGTAAAATGTGCGAGCACTTAACATACCTTGATGTACATTCGTCCTCGAGAATTCTGAATGCATTTCCACTCCACTGCCTTTGTCTAGAAACCAGTACTGCAGCTAACAAATCTCACTGCTGCCATTCTGATCATCCTCCTTCCCAGAGTGACATCTCCTCCGCTTCAGTGTTCCACATTAGCAAAGTAATGCTGGCTTGATATCCTCATCGCCATCAGCTGTGCTGAGACTGAAAGTGACCTCTGCAAATTGTGCAGCTTATGAGCATCCCTTCTCTGCAGTTTCATGGCGTGATGTAACTAATAACTTCTCCTTCTCACCTCTCAGCCCCCTCACTGGATTTCCTAGTACTCAGATGTCGACTCTGGTAGAGGCATTTTCTTGGTCTCCTTTCACTTAATATTTACATGTGTTTGTCCCTTTGCTGAGCATTCCTTTATCTCCTAACCTTTCTGATGACTTTTCTTTGTCACATGGTTTCATTTTCATTTATAAGGGCTTTTTATGTCCTTTCTGTTAATTATAGGGTACCAAGAAACCAGGTACACAGTTCCTTGGTGTTGTAGCAGACAGCATCTAATGTCTTCTCATTATCTCTGGAAGCACATAGGCTTACACTTTACAGCCTTTTCAGTTACATATCACTCCTTTCCCAGCAATCCACATTCTAAAATATGGATTCTCTCATAAGCGTCTCTTCCTCCCTTATCTATATCTCTGTAACTCCTTTTAGTTTCTCCTAATTATTTTGGAGACATTTGAAGAGGGAGTGGAAACAAAAGCAAGAGTTTGGTATGTCTTTATTTAACCACAGCTTCTCTCCATTGGCTTCTTAACTAAATTATCTTAAATAATATATTTAAGATAATATTGAAATGTTCATTTATGAACCTTATATTATTATTTCTCAGCACTCTCCTCCTTTTAAGTAAGAATTTTGATTAAATCCTTTTACTTGCATTTGTTTATATCATTAAAAGCTTCTGTGCATGTATTCCAGTACTACCTTAGGCATGTCTTTGGAAGTTTTACCATTATCACTACTTTGTGGTGTCCTATTAGAATATCGCAATTTTTTTATTACAAGATGTACTTTTAATATGAACTAAAAGTCAATTATTACATTTTTAGTGTCAAGAAATATGGAAAACATTTTGAGTTGAACTTAAAGGATTTAAAACATATGAGTTGTACTTATCTGTTATCTTCACGTAAATTACACAGCCTAACGCAATTTTTAATGTATGGTTTTTGCCAGTGTGTAAAGTTTATTTAATTATTATTATCTTTTTAAAGTCAAGATTACTTGAGCCTGATCTTTGCTGATGTACTTTTATTGCTTCTGTGTGACATGGATGAAGATAACCATATGTGTCTTAGCATACAAAGCAAGAGGAAAAACAATGGGTATAGAGCAGAACATATTAAATATCTGTGTGAAATTGTTATAGAATTAAAAGATTGGCTCACACATCTTACCATATGGAAGAAAGGAAACACATTAGTGTTACAGTACACACATACTTGAACAGTTCATAGTGTTTTAAGCTAGCCAAAGAATTTTACTATTGTATATAGGACAGTATTATTATTTTTATAAGCAAAATTATATAATAAAAGCCAATGTAATATTGAGGTAAAATAAAAGAAGAATGAAGGAGTGTCGCAAATAGATATTGTATTGCTAAACATTAATAGAATTAAGTACCTACCATATATGTTATAAATAAACCAGATTATCACCCGGACAGTTGTTGCGCATGCCTTTAATCCCAGCACTAGAGAGGCAGAAGCAGGTGGATTTCTGAGTTCAAGACCAGCCTGGTCTACAAAGTGAGTTCCAGGACTGCCAGGGCTACACAGAGAAACCCTGTCTCAAAAAACAAAACAAAACAAAAAACAAAAACAAAACAGATTATCTATAAATATAATGCCTCTTCAGGTATTTTGTTGTTTCTGAAATCAGCAGATAAGCAAATTTAAGAATAATGTTATACACAGATAAGTATACATAAAGCATATTTTTGTCTAGTTGTCAATTATATTTATGTTTGATTGAGTCACTGTTGAAAATTTATTTGAAAATGTAGGCAGAGAACTTTTAAAATCTTGAGATACATTACACCTTAAGTCTCAAATATTTATTCCAAGAGTTTGTCTCATTGCAATCGTATTAAGTATTTGACATTTAGTTAGTGTAGCTGTTGCTATATTACTTTAAAAATTGACATTCTACACCAGCTTGCCCCATTCTGTCTCAGGCTAAACACATGCTCTCAGCCGAACGAGTATTTATACAGAAGCCAGCAGCCAGGTAGGAATGGCTTCCTAACAGCCCTTGCTTTACTGGCTCAATAGTACTCAGTTTGCTTTCGTTTTTGAAAAATTAATCTTATGCTCTTGAAAACAGTTTTGGGGTTGGAGAGCTAGCTCAGAATTTAAGTAGACCTGCTGGTCTTCCAGAGGCCCCAAGTTCAGTTCCCATACTATCATAGTTTTCTAACAAACCAAGTGAGATTTTCTGATCTTACATCTTTGGTGTAGATTTTTCTTCTGGATGTAATCCATAGTTAATCATCATTTCTGATCTTCTTTAACCCACCTTCACATTTTTAGGTTATATTAAATGTCTATTTATTTAGTAAATACCATATGATAATGTCTTAGTTTCATAATCACAGTTCTTTATAATTGCTCGATCCCTCACAGTCTTTCAGGATCACCAGTAGGCTTCCTACTTCTCTGGTATTTTAGCTGAGGAAAACACTCAGGCTCTAACCTGTAACCTGCTTTATTCTCCCACTTCCTCTGTGAATGCACAGAAGTTCAGCCATCATTTTTCATGGCACTGATTCTTACGGCACTGTTTGTCCATTCAATCATGCTTGCATTATTGTATCTAATTCTGAGCCCTGCATTTAAAGGAAGGCATTAGCAAACTCCAATGTGTCTGGCTGGATGATTAAATTGATTGAAGTCTTCTAAACCATGTCCCATAAGGAATGGCTGAAGGAATTGTGTATATTTATTGTTTATCCTGGAGTAAAAAAGATTGAGGGCAGGCAGGATAATTGTTTTCAGTAATTGGAAAGTCTGTCATGTAAAGGAGCGAACAGATTTGTTATGAGTTGTTCTAGAAAGCTCTACTAGAATCAACTGGGACAAAATATGAGCAGGCATATTAAAATATTCTCTCATAATGATCAAGATCAAATCTCAATCTTTTTAGTTTTCCCTATCACAGAGTTTTATTTATTTGTGTGTGTGTGTGTGTGTGGGGGGGGGGGGGGTGATGGGTATTTATTGACTGAATTGAATCAGTATGATTGAAAGAACAAATTTTTCAATAAAACCATACTGCCTTTTAAAGTAAAACTATCCAATCTCTCAGCAAATCTTTGTCAACTGTCTAGGAAACAGCTGCTTCTGTGCTTAGCTAGTAAAATATAAAGCTACCAACATCATAGTATGTAGAGGGGTTCTGTAGGCAAGAATCCTACATATTTTCTTTTTTTTTTTTTTCATTTTTTATTAGGTATTTAACTCATTTACATTTCCAATGCTATACCAAAAGTCCCCCATATCCACCCACCCCCACTCCCCTGCCCACCCACTCCCCCTTTTTGGCCCTGGTATTCCCCTGTACTGGGGCATATAAAGTTTGCAAGTCCAATGGGCCTCTCTTTCCAGTGATGGCCGACTAGGCCATCTTTTGATATATATGCAGCTAGAGTCAAGAGCTCCGGGGTACTGGTTAGCTCATAATGTTGTTCCACCTATAGGGTTGCAGATCCCTTTAGCTCCTTGGCTACTTTCTCTAGCTCCTCCATTGGGAGCCCTATGATCCATCCATTAGCTGACTGTGAGCATCCACTTCTGTGTTTGCTGGGCCCCGGCATAGTCTCACAAGAGACAGCTACATCTGCGTCCTTTCAATAAAATCTTGCTAGTGTATGCAATGGTGTCAGCGTTTGGATGCTGATTATGGGGTGGATCCCTGGCTATGGCAGTCTCTACATGGTCCATCCTTTCATCTCAGCTCCAAACTCCGTCTCTGTAACTCCTTCCATGGGTGTTTTGTTCCCAAATCTAAGGAGGGGCATAGTGTCCACACTTCAGTCTTCATTCTCCTTGAGTTTTATGTGTTTAGCAAATTATATCTTATATCTTGGGTATCCTAGGTTTGGGGCTAATATCCACTTATCAGTGAATACATATTGTGTGAGTTTCTTTGTGAATGTGTTACCTCACTCAGGATGATGCCCTCCAGGTCCATCCATTTGGCTAGGAATTTCATAAATTCATTCTTTTTAATAGCTGAGTAGTACTCCATTGTGTAGATGTACCACATTTTCTGTATCCATTCCTCTGTTCAGGGGCATCTAGGTTCTTTCCAGCTTCTGGCTATTATAAATAAGGCTGCTATGAACATAGTGGAGCATGTGTCCTTCTTACCTGTTGGGGCATCTTCTGGATATATGCCCAGGAGAGGTATTGCTGGATCCTCCGGTAGTACTATGTCCAATTTTCTGAGGAACCGCCAGACTGATTTCCAGAGTGGTTGTACAAGCCTGCACTCCCACCAACAATGGAGGAGTGTTCCTCTTTCTCCACATCCTCGCCAGCATCTGCTGTCACCTGAATTTTTGATCTTAGCCATTCTGACTGGTGTGAGGTGGAATCTCAGGGTTGTTTTGATTTGCATTTCCCTGATGATTAAGGATGTTGAACATTTTTTCAAGTGCTTCTCTGCCATTCGGTATTCCTCAGGTGAGAATTCTTTGTTCAGTTCTGAGCCCCATTTTTTAATGGGGTTATTTGATTTTCTGAAGTCCACCTTCTTGAGTTCTTTATATATGTTGGATATTAGTCCCCTATCTGATTTAGGATAGGTAAAGATCCTTTCCCAATCTGTTGGTGGTCTTTTTGTCTTATTGACGGTGTCTTTTGCCTTGCAGAAACTTTGGAGTTTCATTAGGTCCCATTTGTCAATTCTCGATCTTACAGCACAAGCCATTGCTGTTCTGTTCAGGAATTTTTCCCCTGTGCCCATATCTTCAAGGCTTTTCCCCACTTTCTCCTCTATAAGTTTCAGTGTCTCTGGTTTTATGTGAAGTTCCTTGATCCACTTAGATTTGACCTTAGTACAAGGAGATAAGTATGGATCGATTCGCATTCTTCTACACGATAACAACCAGTTGTGCCAGCACCAATTGTTGAAAATGCTGTCTTTCTTCCACTGGATGGTTTTAGCTCCCTTGTCGAAGATCAAGTGACCATAGGTGTGTGGGTTCA